>NW_012118977.1:1754648-1910274 GCF_000951035.1 Colobus angolensis palliatus | reverse complement strand
TATAAAATAATGTAAAAAATATATACTAATCTATTATATATAATTGATTATAATATATATTAGCTATTATTGGGATGATTATTTGGACTTTGAGAAGAAATTTAATGAGAATGAGATTGGAGATGGGATGAAGGAAGATTTTTTCAGGGCTTACAGGTTAAACAAAGGGTCAGAAATAAGAAAATATGCTCAGGAACCACTCACTGATTAATTCTAAATGATGGTAGTCTTGTCTCTTCTTTTATAACCTCTAATTTCTTTTTCTTGCCTTATTGTCTTGGCTAGGACCTTCATCCAGTACAGTGTGGAGGGAAGTGACACCCTTGATTCTTAAAAGGCATGCTTCTGATTTTTTATCATTTAAGACAAAAACTTTTAGCAAATTAGGAATAAATAGGAACTCCACCTGATAAAAGGTATTATCAAAGCCAACAGCAAGTCACACTTGCTGCTGAAGATAATTCAGCAAGATGGCTGCTTAAAGATTAATATACAAAAGTTAATAATGCTTCTGTGTGCCAGCCACATGCAATTAGAAAATGTCATTTAAATGTATACATTAGAAAACAAGAATAATTGAAAACTGATGCCATTGTGGCTACAAATTAGCTGTATCACAGAAGTTTTGATAAGTGATGCTGTCTTTGTCATTCATATATAAATATTTCATAATTTTCATTATAATTTCTTTGACTACAAATTATTCAGAATTAGGTTTGGGTTTAAAAAACAATTCAAAGGTTTTGTTTTTAAAGGCTTCTTATTTTTAGTTTCTAAATTTATTGGATCATAAGAAAATTAAGACAATAGAGATTTATTTTTGTTTTTTGTGTTTTGTTTTGTTTGTTTATTTTTTGAGATGGGTTTCACTCTGTTGCCCAGGCTGGAGTGCAGTGGTATGATCATAACTCACTGCAGCCTTGAACTCCTGGGCTCAAGAAATCCTCTTGCCTTACCCTCCTGAGTAGCTGGGACTACAGGGGTATGCCACCACATCCTGCAATTTTTTTTTCAGTTTTTGTAGAGACAGACTCTCACTTTGTTGCCCAGGCTGTTTTTGAACTCCTGGCCTCAAGCAATCCTCCCATCTCAGCCTCCCAAAGTGCTGGGATTACAGGCATGAGCCACCACACCTCACAAGGTTATGTGTTTTTTGGTATTTGTTGGAGCATTGGCCTTATCAGCTATCAAGGCTTCCTCTGGAGTAATAGTCAGACATTACTAGAGCAGGGCTAGACCAACTGATCAATTGGACTGAAAAGAGCCCAGAAACAGAGCCCGCCATAAATGGAAACTCAGTCAACGACAGTGGTGCATTACAGATCAGAGGGAAAAGGATGACTACGTAGTACATGGGGCTGATTCAACTGATTGTTTGTCCTTTTCTTATTATTTGTAAGAGCTGATTGTATACATACATATACATATACTTTCCTCATGTGGAAAAATATAAGGCTTTTACCTTAGTTTACAGAAATATATTCTGGAAAGCTTAAGGTGCTAAAGGTAAAAAGCAACACTTCAAGACTTTTGAAAGACAATGTAGATTACATTTAATATTTAAAACCTTGGAATGGGAAACGGCTGCTTAAAGAAAGCATTAAAAAGCACAAACCATAAAAGAAAATATTGATTAATTTCATTATATAAAAAAATCTTCCATACAACAATAAATAAATAGAAAATGTGGCCAAGACAAGGAGAAGATATTTGGCATGCACAGAATCAATAAAAAGTTAATACTAAAATCAGCTCTTACAAATTAATAAGAAAGGGAAAAACAACCCAGTAGATACATAGGTAAGTGGTTCACACCTGTAATCTCAGCACTTCAGGAGGCTGAGGTGGGAGGATTACTTGAGGCCAGGAATTAAACACAAGCCTGGGCAATATAGGGAGACCCCAACTCTACAAACAATAATTTTTTTAAAATTAGCCAAGTGTGGTGGTGTGTACTTGTGGTCTCAGCTACTCAGGAGGCTGAGGTGGGAGGATCTCCTGATCCCAGGAGGTCGAGGCTGCAGTGAGCTATGATTACACTACTGCACTCCAGCCTGCGCAACTGAGCAAGACCCTGCCTAAAAAAAAATTAAAAAGTGAAACTTAAATGGTCAGTGATATAAGAAAAGATGCTCATAATTACTAGTAATCAGGAAAAGGTAAAAGAAAACAAAATGAGATGCAGTCTGACTCCCAGTTGGTAGGTAAAACAATCCTAAGTGCTGGCAAGAATGTGGAGCCTCAGGACCCTCATACATTCCCAGTAAACATGTAAATAAGTCCAGCTCCTTGAGAGAATAATCAGGCAGTATCTAGTAACAGTGCAGGAAGGGGTACAGACCTTTTGACCCGACAATTTTACTTCTAAATATAACCCAAAGATATTCTAGCATATCTGCACACACACAAGACTGTATGAGAATGTTTGCAGCAGTGGTGTTTCCAGTAGAGAAACAGAAATAACCTAAATGTCCATCATTAGGGAAATGGTTAAATAGGCTGTGGGTCGTTGCATCGTGGAATCTTATACAATAGTGAAGATGAGCTAGATCTACAAGTATCAATGTGAATAAAACTTGAAAACTTAATGTTGGGTGTAAAAAGTAAGGTACAGTATGATGTTTTTATAAAATTTGGAACACAGATGAATACTTTATATGGTTCATATGGTTAGACACCTGGCTGAAATAAAGCTATGCAAATGTAGAATGTGTAAGAATACACAGCAGTCTCAGAATTGTAATTGAGGAAGGAGGGAGGAAGGAAGGAGACCAAGAACATTTCCAGTGTATCTATAACATTTTGCTTCCTAAAAATAATTTTGAAGCAGAAATAGCAAAATGTTGTTATCTAATTTGAGTGGTGTGTTCCTGGGTGTTTGTTGTTGTTCTCTCTCCTTTTCTGCATATTTTAGATGTTGGAAGACTGAAATTAAAGATAAAAATAAGGAAAGTGAAGTTGGAGACAGGTCGAGGAAGCCTTTGGGTGTCAGAGTGAGAAGCTGGGGTTTATTTTCTAGACATTAGAGATCCACCAAAGGTTCTTGAATAGAGGGGTGAAATGATCAGAGACAAGTTGAAGGATGATTAATTTGATATGGTATGTTTAATGGCTTTGAAAAGAGATTTTGGATGGACGGTGCATGTTATTATACATATACACTTGTATATATATTAGTGGTGAAAGATAAAGGGGCCTGGATCAGGGAGATTGATACAGGAATGGGAAAGAAGGAAGGAAAGGAAAAATGGATGAATGGATGAGTGGGTTGATGGATGGATGGATGAGTGGATGAGTGGGTTGATGGGTAGATGGATGGATAAAAGGAAGGATGGATGAATGCATGGGTAGGTTGATAGATGGGTGGATGGATAAATGGATCAGTGGGTGAGTATATGGGTGATATGGGTGAATAGGCAAATGGGTGGAGAGGTGGATAGATGGGTGAATACATAGGTAGGGACATTTTTGAAATGCCAGTGCAATCCTCATTTACATCCTGTCCACAAATAATTCAAGTGAAACAGAAGATCAGGTTATAAAATGACAAGGAGGTTAAAGTGATGTCTCAAGTCAGTGATTCAGCAGTAATAAGTGATCGATAATGCTTTGAAACCAACAAATAAGCCTAACAACATCCATAGTCATCTTAAAGATAATGTAGAGTGGGAGAAAGCAGCTCAAAACTGAGCAGCTTCAGGTTTTCATAGATACTGGCTTTTCAGGAAGACAGCCCTGTCACTTCCCAAGACATGCATGCAGGCTCTCATCTTACCCTCAACCATAGCTCCTGATCTGTGAGTGACTCTTAGAGAGAGAGAGAGAAATATATATATATATATATAATGAAACATCGACATCAGGGACACAATCAAGAAAGATTACTCCTGAGTATGTGAGTATGTTCTGGGCCCACGGAGATTCAGCCCAACTTTCCACACCATCCCCAGCTACCTCGGCTTGGAAGCCAGGGTGGGGCAGGATTGAGTAACAGATAACAGGAGATTCTGCAAGATGGCACGGGGCACTGTATGTTATCTGACATTTATGATGATCTAAAGCAGAGCCTTGTAAATATCAATATGCTTTCTATACTAAGGCAGAAGAGTATTCATGTTTTATAATTATTTTTAGAAGTTTAGGGAAAGAAGACCTTAAAGGTGCTTAGAGTGCTAACTTTCCCAATGGAGGCAACTCGGTTGAGAATATCACATTCACTAGCTCTAAGGCCTTGGGCAAATTAGTCACCCTTCCTGAGCCTCTGTGTTCTAATCTTCAAAATAGATTCAACAATCGTGCCTCGCATAAAGGGCTGATCTTAGGCTTACATGAGGTATCGTCTCATAAAGCAGTTAGCATTGTGCCTGGCACATGCCAAGAGATCAAGAAACAATAACTATTATTGTTATTATCCACAATGGTATGTATTATAAGTACATTAGTAGTAATCATACTAAGAATTATTATTAAGTATTACCATTATTAATAATATTTAGTATTATCAGTAGAGATCCAGAAACTCCTACCATGACCATGTCAAGTCACTTTTCATAACCATTCCAAGGTATCCTTGGACTTCCTCAGGCCTGTTATGTAAAGCAGTTCTGAAAGTGAAGCTTTCAGCATAAACAGGGTCCCAAAGCAAGGCTGGGAGTAATTGCAGGGAAAGGAAATGCTGGCCACGGTGCTAGACTCACTGCCTCCGTGCATGCCTGGGCTCCTGGGTGTGCATGAGTGGGGCTCCCCACTGCCAAGAATGTCCAAGTGGTTCCAGGGCCTTCCTGCTTCTTTGCAGTCTGATATCCCAGCCCTGGCAACAGTAGGAAGAGCTAAGGACTCGAACCTGCATTCTTAAAAAATGAGTAGATGACAACATTTGGAGTTCAGCAACAGGAGGCATAAATTAGTGTGGGAAGGGAAGGAGAATAGGGAGGAGTCCAGGAGCAGGGAAAGGAAGAAAATGGGAGGCAGAGGGGAAGAATAAAAGGATTAGGATAGAGGGTGGGCAGGAACCCGGCTAAGGAGGATGTTTGAAAGCAGAGGTTGGCACCTGGATGGAGAGCTGATAGCCCGGTTATTGGCAACCAAAGCCCTGGCTAGGAATGGGAGTGAGCCGTTAGCTGTTGGAGCTGCTGTGTTCGGGGGCTAACCTTCCAGCACAGGCTGGAGAAGGCTGATCCTCTGAGACACGCCTTTTAAACCTTTGCTTTGGAAATAAAAACACAATCGCTTTGGGAGATGGCCTGTGCTTACATACATCATGTATTTAAATAGGGAACATCTGTGGGTCTCAAGTTTTGTGATTTGATGAGAAAACAAGCCAGAGTGTGGAGAAGCAGTGGGTAGGATCTGTCGGCATTTAGGACTGAAAGAGACAAAGGATTTTGTTGTTGTTGTTGTTGAGTTGTGTTTGTTTCCTGTTGTTGGTTTTGAATCCCAGAATTAGGAAAATCATGAAATGTCCCTAAGAGTAACCCAACATGAGAACATCTACTCAAGCAAAGAGTGAGAAAACAGAGACAGGGGCTGTCTGAAGTAGAGTTTGACGAGACAGGAGAAGAGCAGCCCAACACAGATAACTGAGAGTTAACAAAGGCCACCTGTCTTACTCCTGCACTACAATTTTCTAAAAGATTGTTTAGGATGGTCTCATTGGGAGAAATGAAAGGGGTATGTGTGTGTGTATGTGTGTGTGTGAGGTCTTGTTCTTAAAACCCAACATTTTAAGATGGTATTATATTTTAGACATAGAGAGTGACATTAGCTCTGGAAATGACCCATCTTTGAGTTAGTTTGAGGGAGATAGACACATGCCCTTTAAAAACAGAGTTTTTTAGGCCAGGTGTGGTGGCTGATGCCTGTAATCCCAGCACTTCGGGACGCTGAGGCGGGTGGATCACCTGACGTCAGGAGTTCAAGACCAGCCTGGCCAACATGGTGAAAACCCATCTCTACTAAAAAGACAAAAATTAGCTGGGCCTGGTGGTGCATGCCGGTAATCCCAGCTACTTGGGAGGCTGAGGCAGGAGAATCCCTTGAACCCGAGAGATGGAGGTTGCAGTGAGTTGAGATTGCACCGCTGCATTCCAGCCTGGGTCTCAAAGCAAGACTCCATCTCAAAACAACAACAACAAAAGAAATAGAGCTTTTTGAATGTAACTCATAAAGTCCTAGGACCTACTATGAGGTTTTTGAGAGTTTTTCCTAAAAAGCGTGATGATCCCTGCATTGAAAACAAAATCAAATCATACAGGGCAAGATTTTCATGGCAAAGGAATTGATTTAATTCAGAGCTGTGTATGTCAAGAACTTTGTCAGCTGATTTCATCTTGACATGAATTAATGTTTGCTTGATTTTTTTTTTTCAAAGAAATAAGGGTCAGAGGTGACCATCCTTTACTCCTCTCTAGTTTCCTACTGCTCCTGCACAATGATGAGCTCATCCGCAGGCATTTACAGAGTGCCTTTTGTATGCAGGTGTTCGTAATCGGCATTGTGGGAAACTCTCCGAAGCCAGGGTTCTGGTCTTTAGGGAGCGTGTGCTCTAATTGTTGGGAAATTAGTCCTTTTGCAGGAACTCTTTGAAAACTGATGCTTGGAGAAGGGTTTTCAGAAGGCCGTCTCATTCAGTGGTCATTTTGGTATCTACAGACTGACATAAGCATGGATTACGTTAGTATTCTTTCAAATAAGCAAAAATGAAAATGTATGGGATCCTGTAAACTGATGAAGTACAGAGGTGAATCTTGTTTAGGCACCACTAGATCTAGGGACTGAAAGGCTCTGGCTGTCTGCCCTAGTGGGCCTGGTACTGCAGGCAGTGCAAGACTCCTGATGACCCCTTAAGCAACCCCAGGGGAGAGATGATCTGAGAGTGTGGTTATGAGAAAGCTCCCAGGGAAGATTCTTCATTGGCTTAGCCTGGAACACGTGTTTGTCTCTGATCTGATCACTGAAGGCAAGGAGCTGGAGCCTGGTCAGACCCTACCCCTGCCTGATGATCTAGTGTGGCCAGGCAAACAGGAGCCTGTTCCACCTACGTCTCATCTTCTGTTAGCAGAAGAAGGAGGAAGGGAGAAGCAAGACATGGCCCATGGTGGTTTATTCCTAGCAGAGAAGGTGAGCTAAAGAGGATGAGATTTGCTTGTAAGTTGGGGCAAGGCCCAGAGATGCAGATTTCTGCACAGGTGATGAGAAAGTGCATTGGGCAGGTAGGTGATGTCTGGAGGGCAGGGCCTCCTTTGTATTTTCCTTGTGGTGTGGACTCATCTCCATTACAGCCTTGTGATGACTTTTTTTCACTGTGGGTCTGCATCTTGAACTAGGTCCTAAGGAAGCAGATCATAGTAAGTTGCTATAAGTACCAACTTTGGAGTCAGACCAATCAAAAAGCTGAATCTTGTCTCTGCTGCTTTCTAGCTGTGCAACCTTGGGGAAGTTGCTCAGCCCTTCTGAGCCTCCAGCCCCCACCACCCTGCTTATCTGTCAAGTGGGAATAATTATAGCAGTTCCTGTAAATATTTAAATTAGATAATGCATGGGAGTGACTTTGGATAGTATTCAACAATGGAGTCAGGCGCTGTGGCTTATACCTGTAATCCCAGCACTTTGGGAGGCTGAAGCGGGCCAATCACTTGAGCCCAGCCAGGAGTTCGAGACCAGCCTGGGCAACATGGTGAGACCCCATCTCTACAAAATTAAAAATGTTAGCCAGGCATGGTGGCATGTGCCTGTGGTTCTAGCTACAAGCAAAGGCTGAGGTGGGAGGATCACTTGAGCCCAGGAGGTCGAGGCTGCAATGAGCTATGTTTGCACCACTCCACTCCAGCCTGGGTGACAGTAAGACCCTGTCTTAAAAAAAAAAAAAAAAATGCATTTTTTAAAAAACAAAACAAAACAAATGGGAAGTGCTCCATAAATGGTAACTGCTGTTGATAAAACAGTGCTTAAGAGGAGGGATGGTGTCTTATTCAGCTTTTTGTCGTTAGTGCCTAGTTTAGGCTGGTATATACTGGGTAGTCAATAAACACCATGTAAATGGAATCAAAGCTAGTGAAACATGGACCACAGAGGGACAAGAGGCCACCCCTTTCCTGAGAGGCCCCACTAGTGTCTGGTCATAAACTCAAATACCTCTGTGGGCTTACAGAGGACATGGCTGGGTGGAGGGAGAAGCTGGGCACTGTGGTCACCTGGACCAGCAGTAGCACAAACTCAGACCGAAGGGGCCACCATACTTGAAACAGGGGCTTGGCATTGCTGAATCTTCTAGCATTACCAGAGACACTGAAAATCAGGACTCGTGCAGGAAATTTCCTGAGTTTTCAACACTGGGAAAGCGTCCAGATGTTCTGAAAGCACTGAATGGCCAAACAAAACATGTCTGCAGCCAGAGAAGCTGCCACTTGGAAGCCTTGGTCTAAGGCACTATTTCTCAATCGGCTAGGAGAGGGGGAGTTTTATCCCCCAGGGAACATTTGGCAATGTCTGGAGGTAATTTTGGTTGTCACACTGGGGGTTGGGGGTAGGGAATGCTACTGGCATCTCACGGGTGGAGGCCAGGGATGCTCCTAAACATCCTCCTATACACAGGACAGAGAATGCCTGGCCCTAAGGGAGCTGAACTGGCTTTAGCTACGGGCAAAGAGGCAAAGGAACTAGGCAGGGCTGGGGTTCCCTGCACTCATGGTGACTGGCTCCTGAGGTTGGTCAGCCTCATTTTACTGGCTTATTTGAGCATGAAAGACAGGGCTGTGCTCCGTCAACCTGGGGGAGCCACAGCTACCATGGCTGAGCCCTCCTTGGCCCCATGTCACTGTTTTCCACTGTCCACACACTCCCTGTGCATGAAGGAAGCAGCCTGCCACCCCGACCCCTGCAAGCATGAAAGTAATGTGGAAAATGTGGGCAGTGAGAGCGAATACATTATCACTTGGGTTCCTAAGGGCTGGGTGTGGTGTCTGCTGGAGATCACAGGGTTTGGGCTTCCTGTTATGGTGAAAAGTTTCGTTTGAGTTCCTCATTCAGTAGTTTCTGGAACCATAGTTGAGAATATTTCCCTTCCCAATCAACCCCAGCCAAAAATAGAAAGAATGCCTTTGAGTCCTGTGCAATTGAGTATTTACTCTGTGGCCAGCCCAGGGCTTGATGCTGGGGAGTTGGTGAGCAGAGAGGCCTGGGCAGGTTCCGTCTGGTGGCTTACAGTCCTGAGGAAGAGACACAAGAACCCGATCTCCAGCTCCTCCCATTCAACCCACCCTCCAATCACTGGTGTCTTCACCTTCCTGAAGCATAGCCCTGGTCATCTTAAACTTCTGCTCAACAACTCCCAGTGGCTCCCAATCCTGCTCTGAAGGAAGCCTGCACTCTCTCCACCTCTGTGATCTGACCCAACCTCTGTCTCAGGCTTATCTCCTGCTCACCTGTTGCCGATCTTCTCTCTTCATGAACCAGTCTTTTCACCATCCCCAATCTCCATGCCCCCTGCCTAGAAGGCTGTCTCTGGCCATTCATGCAAGCTAAGAAGGCTCTGGAAGTATCCCCTCAATCCTCTTCATCACTTTATCTCACATCACATCATCATTAACTCTTGTATGGCCCTTTCCACTTCCTGCCAAGAATTCCGCTTCCTGCCAAGAATTGTGTTCTTGACTCTACCCCAGCAAACTGGGAGATTCTTAAGGGAAGAGTTGCTAAAAAATTCGATTTTATATTCCCTTCTCTGGGCAACTTCCTAGCCTTGTCCTTGGCATCTCGTGGGTGTTGATTCAGCCTGTACTGCTATTTCCCTGGGACTTCATCTGTACCCCATATGGTGCTAGGTGCTGCCATATGTGTTATCTCTTTTCATGCTCATAGGGACTCCATGAGACCCATGACATCATCTCACTTTTACAGATAAGGAAACTAAGTCTTAGAGGAACTGTCACTTCATTCGTTCATAGATTCATTCAGCAAACACATATATATACACACACATATATATGCATATACATATAATATGTATTTTATATGTATATGTATAGTACGTATGTATATATGTATTGCATATGTAATATACATATATGTATATGTGTATATATGTATACATATATAATATACACATACATATAATATGTATTCATATATGTATATGTATATATATGGGTATATATGTATATATATATGTACACACATATATACATAAATATACACACATATACACACACATATATACACACACATATGTATGGGTTTTTTTTTTTTGAAACAGAATCTCATTCTGTCACCCAGGCTGGAGTGCAGTGGTATGACCTCAGCTCACTGCAACCTCTACCTACCAGGCTTAAATGATCCTCCCACCTCAGCCTCCCTAGTAGCTGGGACCACACGTGTGTGCCACCACACCTGGCTAATTTTTTGTATGGTAGAGACGGGGTTTCACCATGTTACCCAGGCTGGTCTCGAATCCTGGGCTCAGGTCATCTGCCTGCCTCATTCTCTCAAAGTGCTGGGATTACAGGTGTGAGCCACCATGCCCTTCCAAGCAAACATATTTAATGAGCATGTACCATGTGGCAGGCTCTGTTGCATTGCAGAAATGCAGGAATAGAGGAATAAGATATTGCAGATTGGGTCCCCCAGGAAGCAGACCCTAGGACATCTGAATTTAGCTTCTAGGAGGATGATGAAGGAGTGTTCTCAGGATGAGCCACTTGGGAAGGCAGGTGAGGCAGCAGGGTGAGGTTGAGCTGTGATGCAGGCTGCCTTACTAGAAATCCTAGCTAGCCCAGTGGGGAGCTTTTTTAAAACTTTTATTTTCAGTTCAGGAGTACATGTACAGGATGTACAGGTTTGTTACATAGGTAAACGTGTGTCATGGGGGTTTGTTATACCAATTATTTTATCACCTAGGTATTTAGCCTTGTATCCACTAATTATATTTCCTAATCCTCTCCCTCCTCCCACCATCCATCCTCTGATAGGCCCCAGTGTGTGTTGTTCCCTTCTATGTGTCAATGTGTTCTCATTATTTAGCTCCCACTTATAAGTAAGAACATGTGGTATTTGGTTTTCTTTTACTGTGTTAGTTTGCTAAGGATAATGGCTTCCAGCTTCATCCATATTGTGAAGGACATTATCTCATTCTTTTTTATGGCTGCATAGTATTCCATGGTGTATATTGTACCATATTTTCTTTTTCTAATCTATCATTGATGGGTATTTGGGTTGATTCCATGTCTTTGCTATTGTGAGTAGTGCTGCAATGAACATACACATGCATGTGTCTTTATAAAAGAATGATTTATATTCCTTTGGGTAATACCCAGTAATGGGATTGCTGGGTTGAATGGTACTTCTCACTTTAGGTCTTTGAGGAATCGCCACACTGTCTTCCACAATGGTTGAACTAATTTACACTCCCACCAACAGTGTAGAAGCAGGGAGTTCTGAAGATGGAATGACTCCTCAGAGCTGTCTGAGTTGAGACAGCAAGAGGCTGACCTCGATGCCCCACAATGGTCAATCTTTGGGTAAGGGCCACACTCAGAAGGAGGTGTATACTGGTGCCATTTTGTCCTCTGAGGCCATCCCTGTAGGGTGCTCTCAGCTGAGGGCTGTCTACCTGCAGCACTCCCAGCAGATGGAAGATCTGAGCTTTCATTGCCAGAGAGAAAGTCGCTTTGCCCTTATGGGGCTGACATAGAAGCAGGGGAAACAAATGATAAATGAAATGAATGAACAAGTAAACAAACAAGATCATTTACAAGTGCAGAGAAGATGTAACAAGGTGCTCATTTTACAGTCAGGAAAGCTAAGATGCCAAGAAGTTGAACGACTAAAAGCCCTGCCTCCAAAACAGGTCTCTGTGGCACCCAAAGTCATCCCCTCTGCTGCCCAACAGACCTGTGCTAGTCATGTAGAGTTAGCTTGACTCAGAAGTCAAGCTAAGGAGCTGGGGCTTGATTCTACAGACGATGAGGAGGCTTTGGAGGAATAGGATAAGTCCATTTCCAGGAAATTTCACTGGCACAGGCCTGCAGAACAAGAGCTCCAAGAGACAAGAGCTAAGGATTTTGCTAAGAGGTGCCTCTTAACAAAGTGATCTGGATCTACAGTGATGATGTGCTTGCTATGGGAACTGGTGGTGGAAAATAGGACTGAATCCCTTAGGATGCTTTTGGCTGCAAGTAACAGAAAACCCCAGCTGAAAGTGACTTGATCAATAAAGCTACAGAAGTGGAAATTCACTGGGAGGCAGGCTCTGGGTTTTCAGTCCAATCAATTGTCCAGAAGGTCATTAATCCTAAGTCTGCTTCCTCTTTTGGTTCTAAGATGCCTGCTGGTAGCAACTGGGCTGCATGCATTTCTCCGTCCTTCCTTCCTCCCTTGCTTCCCTTCCCTTCCTTCCCTTCCTTCCCTTCCTTCCCTTCCTTCCTTCCTTCCTTCCTTCCTTCCTTCCTTCCCTTCCCTTCCCTTCCCTTCCTTCTTTCCTTCCTTCCTTCTTTCGCCAGCACTCAGTAGAAAAGCTAAAACTTTTCATTTGACCATAGAAGTCTTTCTCTTCCATCCAGTTAAGTCACATACTCACCTCTGGACTAATAACACATACCAGAATCTGCCATGTTGAGTTGAGATAGCCTCCAGCTTCCCTTGAAGAACTCCCCTGGAGGAATGAATTCCTGGGCAAATTCATGGCTCTCTTAGGAAGTAGGAAGGGCAAGAATGGATACTGGGAGGTGGGGGAGGCCAGCTTGCCTGCTATTCCGACAAATAATTGGGCAGTTTGCAGGTAGGACCCAGTAACAGATTGGATTGAGAAGGAGGAATTAAAGTATCAAATAGAATTCCTAGGTATCCAGTGACAAGACCAGGAAGATACTATCCCATTGACCAAAATCGAAGGGATGGGGGAACAGTTCACCTTTGGATAATTTGAGTTTGAGGGGATGAGGGGACATCTAGACCATACTGTTTTGCAGCAGCTAAGGATACAGGTCTTTGAGCTTGGGCTAAAGGTCTCCTGGGCAGGACAGAGCCCAGGAGAAAGGCCTGGGAGATTATGACATGGCTTCTGGTAACCAAGAAGTGGAAGCTGAAGTCAGGAGCATGTGAGGGAGCCAGCTGCAGCAGGGACCAGGAAGGGAAGGCTGGAGGGAATTCTGAAGACAGGACTCTTCCCAGCAGAACTGCCTCTAGGATGGGGTCCTGCCCATATGCACAGTGACAGCACACAAGGATGTTCACTGCGTCAGTGTTTGAGATAATAAGATACTAGAGGCAATGTAAATATCCATCCCTAAGGAGCTGGCTAAATTAATTATGATGTTTCTGGTATATGTAATCCCAAGCAGCTGTGCAAAAAAGGGGATATAAGAGTTACATGATGGAAAAATCTGTCAGAGGTATCGTTCGGTGAGAAAAGCAAGATGCAAAGGGTGTATGATATGCTCCCATTTGTGTTAAGAGAGAACATATGATATGCAAATGTATGCTTGTTTATTCATAGATTATTTCTGCAAAGTATCAGAAGAAATTTTTCATAGCAGTTGCCTCTGGACAAGGAGGAGCTTGGGAGACTTATTCTTTCCATTTTACCTGCTGGCTGTTAGAATTTCTTTAACCATGTGCCTTTATTACCTATGCAAAAAGTTAGATCATAAAAATAAACACATAAGAAATAGGGTCTTGGGTATCGAAGGTGTTGGGGAGTTTGAGGACCATGAGGAGGCCACTGGAGAGTGTCAGAGAATCTGGAGTCAGCAGTGATGGGGAAACATCAGGGGGAGGGGCCACAGGGGAAACTGAGGCACTGATTGTTCACTTGAGAGAATCATGGAGAATAGGAAATGGGGATAGCTAATTGGGTTCATAGAGCACCAGTACAGAAATCACAGGACACTGTTGAAGGTCCCCAGTGAGCTCTGCACAGAAGGTTCTGCATACCCTCTACTGCAGTTTTGCACTGGGTCACCTTTCTTTACCTCTTGAAGCTGGAGGGAGGTCTAAACAGGTCTCTGGAATTGCCTCCAAGGTTTCTGCTGTCTGTTAAGGGGTCTGGCACAAGCAGAGACCACATTCAGAAGGGTGATTCTTGGCAAGCCAGGCCTGGAAGCTGAGAGAAAGGGCTGTGGAGGGTGAGGAGAAGGAGCCTGAGAAGGCATCATTCTGATACTAAGCCTTCATGAGCTACCACTGGGTTCAGAGGCTTCTCACCTCTGCAAGGGTGGGAGGAAGACTGGTCTTTGCTCATCAGCAGCTGGTCCAGCTATGAGGCTGAAGGAGCTGGGAGGGAGAGCAGGAGGCTGCAGCTACTTAGGGAGCCGAGATCATGGCTCCCATTTTCAATACAGAAACTTAACATGATGGTCTGGGGGGCAAGCAGGGAGAGTATCTTGGTACTTTTAGGTGGCTATAATGAAATGCCATATACTGGGTGACTTATAAACAACAGAAATGTATTTCTGACAGTGCTAGAGGCTGGGAAATCTAAGAGCAAGGCACTGACAGATTTGATATCTGGTGAGAGATTGCTTCCTGGTTCATAGAGGGCAACCTCTTGCTGTGTCTTCACATGGTGGAAGGGGCAAGGTAGCTCTCTTGGGTCTCTTTAAGGGCATTGTATTAGTCTGTTCTTACATTGCTGTAAAGGAATACCTGAGGCTGGGTAATTTGTAAAGAAAAGAAGTTTAATTGGCTCACAGTTCTGCAGGCTGTACAGGAAGCATAGCGCAGGCATCTGTTCCTGGTGAGATCTCAGGAAACTCCAATCACGGTAGAAGGTGAAGGTGGAGCACGCATTTCACGTGGCAGGAGTGGGAGCAACAGCGAGAGAGTGGGAGGTGCAGGTGCCACACACTTCAGAATATACCAAGGGGATGGCACTAAGCCATTCATGAGGGATCCACCCCCATGATCCAAACATCTCCCACCAGGCTCTGCCTCCAATGCTGGGAATTCCATTTCAACATAAGATTTGGCAGGGACAGAGGTTCAAACCATATCAGGCACTAATCCCATTCCTGAGGGTTCCACTCTTATGACCTAATCACCTCCCGAAGACATCACCTCCTAATACCATCACATTGGGGGTCAGGATTTCAAAATAGGAATTTTGAGGGGGACACAAACATTCAGATTATAGCAGAGAATATTTACCAAAATCATAATCACAATCATAAATAAAATAACAAAGAATTCTAGACTCTTCAAGTTGCATGGAACCTAGAGATAATTTTCTCATTGTTTTCTGAATTGTGTCCTTAAATATGAAAGCCAATTCTGAATTGTGTCCTTAAATATCATGAAATCCACAGGACTGTGGTCAATGAAACTGCATACTACACCTCCTTCTTAGAAAATCTCCATGCAAGGAAGGACATTAAAGGCACTGAGAAGTCCTGCATTAAGAAAACTTGTCTACCTTTGTTCAACTAGCATTTTTCCCAAATGCATGTAGTCTTAGAAGCTCCTGCCCCACTTTTTTAGCATAGCATATAGCAGTGATCTTCAGACCATGCTTTGGAGAGTATTGTTTTAGTTTAAGCTTTTTATTTGATAGGTGAGGTAGCTAAGGCTCAAAGGGGGAAGTGATTCTCCAAGGCTACACAGCCAGCTGGTAAAACAGTGGAAATGAGAAGCTAGATCTTTTGCCTTGTGCCCCCAAGGCGTTTCTGCCAACCTGTACTGCTCCTGTCCCTCATTGGAACAGACACCTTGACAGTGTGGACCTGCCACTGTGTCAGGATCCAGGCAGTAGTAAGACGAGATTAGGCAGACCAGGGGACCAGCATGGGGAAGGGTCGAGCTGAAATTTGAAGTCAAACTAAGGTTAGGGCATCTGTTGTAACCAGTCCTGGAAAGCTAGGAAGGCTGTGTCCAAGTGGGTGCCAGCTGCTGATTCTCAGTCAAAGAAGACAATCCTTCAGGAAATGTCTTCTGGAGAGTGGTCCCCAACCTTTTTGGCACCAGGGACCAGTTTTGTGGAAGACAATTTTTCCTTGGATCAGGGTGGGGCGATGGTTTGGCATGATTGAAGCACATTACATTTATTGTGTATTTTATTTCCATATTATTGCATTGTAATATATAATGAAATAATTATGCAACTCACTATGTAATGTAGAATCAGTTTGAGCCCTGAGCTTGTTTTCCTGCAACTACATGGTTTCATCTGGGGGTGATAGGAGACAGAGACAGATCATCCTGCATTAGATTTTCATAAGGAGTGTGCAACCTAGATCCCTCACACGCGCGGTTCACAACCGGATTCAAGGACCTATGAGAATCTAACGCCACCACTGATCTGACGAGGTGGAGCTCAGGTGGAAATGCTCTCTTGTCCTCTACTCACCTCCTGCTGTGCAGCCTGGTTCTTAATGGGCCACCGACTGATCTGTGGCCTGAAGGCTGGAGACTCATGTTCTGGAGTACCTGAGATGTTTCCTGGAGGACTTGAGAATTATCGTTTACTCTCAAGAGGAATTGGGATGCCACATCATTGTTTCTCAAAGTGTGTTCTGTGGAACCCCACTCTCTAGCCATTCATGAGGATTGTGCAAGAAGCTCAGACCCCGGTTATACCAGCTTAGGACACATAGAATTAAAGAAAAATTCTGTGGGGCTTCCTCACATCTTTAGTATGCTACTGTCACTGGGAGTCACTGTGATAGGGAAGTGATGTGTAGGGTTCCCCAACTCATATGACCAGGGAATCCCATCTGCAAGGAACCTCTCTCTGTGGGTTTGTTTCGTGGACATAAGTTGAGGAATTTACATGTAGATCAATGATGTTTATGCTGATTTCTGTATCCCTTCCAACCCCACCCGAAACATTCCTGACCTTTCCCTTTTGAAAAGAGATTGGTAAATGTAGCCATCAAACTTCTCCCCTGCTGACATTTGTTCTTCCATATTCCAGAGCAAGGAGATTGGCCTGCAGATGCACGAGGAGCTCCTGAAGGTGACCAATGAGCTCTACACAGTAAGTTCTGCCCAGGCTCACTGCTGTTTGGGGATTGGGTCTTCTGTCTTCATCACCAGAGCTGGAGGGAGGCAAAACAGAGGTCTGGAATGACCCCAGGCCTTTTTTGCTGTGTTTTATGCTGAGTGACAGTGGATCATCATGTCAGGATATAATGACTCACAGCCTCAGCTTCTGATTCTGTACATCTGGGGTAGGGCCTGGGCTTGTCTAGTCTGTCAAAGTTCACGAGAGATTCAAGTGACCTGCAGCTGTGGATGTGTTACCTGCAAGAAGAGAGGGCACAAAGTCAAGGCCATGGGAGTGTGAGTGTGAAGGCTCCTGAAGGCGGGGATGTAGGTTTTGGAGTCAGGCAGCACAGGCTCCAGTGGAGGCCCTTCCTTACCGGCTGCGGGACCATAGGCAGGTGGGCAGTTTGTCTGGGTCTCAGTATTTGCATCTGCAAAATGGAGCACAGCTCCGAGGATCACATGAGGCTATGGGGTGAGCCTGCCTTGCCATCTCCAAGGCATAATTTCAGAACATCACAGTGTGGTCCACGGCTGACCTTGTTACCTGCTTGGAGTCAGTATCTAACTGTGCTTGAGATGAGTTTTAGAATCCAAGAAGGTGAGTGAATAGGGACACAAACACATGAAGCGATGATGCAAGGACTTTCAGACTGTGCTTTGGGGAGCCTACAGCTTCCTCGATAGGAGTGTGGGGACCCCATGGAGAGGTGTGGGGAGTGGGGTGGGTAGACCCAGCAGGTAGAGCTCCAGGCTCCTCAACCCTACCCCAATCAGAACAGTGGAGAATGGTTATGTTTTAAATAGATAGGTGCCTGATACAGCGTTTCATGAAAAGTGTGTTTGTGTGTTGGGGAGAATCTGCTGCTAAAACTGAATTTGAAAATCTCTGGTATGAGGAGAAAGAACAGCAGGCTGTGAGAAGCCCTTTCTGTTCAGTTTTATTATCTTTCTATGTTTATATCCTGTGTGGCCAGCAGGTGGTAAATTCTTCAGAGGCACTGAGAGTCTCTGTGGGAGGGCCTGGACCTCAGGTCAGAAAGCCTGCCTCAGATCCCAGCAAGCTACGGAACTCTAGGCAAGGCATTATTTTTCCTGGACCTCAGTCTCCCAATCAGTAAAATGGGGGTGCGAGTTCTTAGATAAAAGTTGAAACTTTTAATTCTGTGATTCCAAATTAAGGAGCAAAACTTGAGCTGTGGATAGTTTTTACTTGGGTCATTCTTAGGGTAAAGGAAGAATTGCTGCTTGAGAATACATATTGCTTTGCATCAGCTGGTCACTGGGGGGCAGAACAGCCTATTGGGTTAAGGCACAGATTCTGAAGCCAGAGATCTGGGTTCAAATCCAGGTGTTAAGTAGAAATCTAGTACCTGCTTAGTACACATCCTTGTGGGAATTAGAGGAGATCCTATATGTGATGCACGCTCAGAACAAAGAGAAAAGAAGAGCATTCTGTATCAGAAGTTCTGAGCATCACTATCATCATCATCACCATCGCTGGCTCCTTGATGGCTGTGAAGTAGGCTGTTGTACATACTCATGGTGGGGGGAAGGGTGGTGATAGATACTGCAAGCCTGATAACTGAATGGGATTGTCCTGCTTAGAATTCTGCAGCGGATTTGGCTAGACCAGGTGCTCCCCAGTCTAGGTCCTTTTTATGTTCCTCAGGCTCCACTTTGGGTCACTTTCCTCTACAATGTCAAAACAACTTAGCCCCAATGTCCTGCGACACCCCCAGTCATCCCCACCTAGATCTCTAACTTTTGCTGTGACCTCCAGCAGGGCTCCTCTTCTTGGTGCCCTCTATTTACACCAAATACCTTCCCCCTCTGCTACTTTTCCCCTGCAATCCCTGCTGTCTATACCTACCTGTTAGTGTCACGCTCATTTTTCAAACTCAGACCAAACCCTACCACCTTCAGAATGTTGTTACCTCTCGGCTTCAAGTTTCTATGGCAGATGTACCAAAATCTCTTGTATCTTTATTGTCTATATCCCGTCTTCCAACATGTTGGAGTGTGAACTCCCTGGGAGTCAGGTCTTGGCTGAGAAACACTGCATGAAAGGCCCAAAGGCTCCATTTGAACCCAACTGTGTGGCCTTGAGCAAGTCCCTTCACTTGTCAGTTTCACCTGTGACAAACGAGACTGGTCATCTTTCTGTGGTTTGTAGACTGGACAAGGCCAGGTGGTGGTCAGAGATCAGGAGGACAGTGTCATCTCTCTGTGTCCTTCAAGGTCCCAGTGCCCAGCACAGTGGCCTGAATCCAGCAGGTGCTCCATGCACACCTCCCTGTGCTGGCTGCAGGGCAGGATGGCTGGACGGAAATGCCGCTGGTATTGGAGACACAGGCCAGGCAGGATGGCTGAGGCCCCAGCAGCATGAGCCATGCCTTGCCATTTCCACAGCAGCCTGGTGAGGGTCACCAGGAGCTAGTGGAGGAGGAAGGGTCCCCAGCATTCTCCTTTGGCTGCACGTGGAAGAGTGGGATCCTCATGGTGCCAGCACACCCCCCAGGAAGATCATTTGTTGACTACACACAGAGTCTTCAGTAGTTACTGAGAAACTCAGTTAAATTCAAGCATTTGGGGCCACAGGCTGTGGGCCCAGAGCTGCAGTAGGGCACAGTGGGGGATCATGAACATTTCAGAGTCTGCCTCTGTCACAGTCTTGTACATCCTTGGTGCTTCCAGGGTGCTCGTTGAAGCAAAGGAGGGAGGAGGGAGGGATGAAAAACATGAAAGAAACTGGTCTTATTCCTAAGGAGTTTGGAATCTGGGCAGAGAAATTAGAGTAGTGTGTGATCCACCGGGGCCTGTCAGGGGGTGAGGGACTGGGAGAAGGATAGCATTAGGAGAAATACCTAATGTAAATGATGAGTTGATGGGTGTAGCAAACCAACATGGCACATGTATACCTATGTAACAAACCTGAACGTTATGCACATGTGCCCTAGAAATTAAAGTATAATAATAATAATTTTAAAAAAGAGTAGTGTGTGAACTGTTGGTACAACACAAGTCAGAGCCTAGTATGTGCTGGACACATGGGCTCGCAGGGGAAGTACCTCTGGGCTTGGCTGTGTAACTTGCCCATGAGCTCTGTGGGGCTGGACCTTGTTCCCCACAGTGTGCCCAGAGCCCCTGGCCAGCCATGCACACACATAGGAGGAGATGGGTGTGTATTAGTTGAGGGAGATGCACATGTGTGAGAGATGGGTTGAGAGGAGGAGGGAGGGAGGGAGGGAGAACAAGAAGAAAAAAGATTCAGAAAAGTGGGCTACTGTGTTCCAGGGTGAGCTTTGAGCTTGGTGCCTTTGGATGGGTAGGAATTAAAGAAGCAGAGGGAATGAGAGGAAGAGAAAGGGAGTTCTCAACAGGAAAGGCAACATAGGATCACAGCAGTGCACACTGATCACAGACAGACCTGGGTTTGAATTCCTGCTGTACCACTTACCAACTCGGCCAAGTCAATTAACCTCGTTGACTCTCTTTCTCTTTGTTGCCAAACAGGGATGATCCTAACATCTGTAGCCACTTCATGAGTGCTTAGGATGCATCTCACTCTGTATTAGGTATTGTATATATATTATTTAATTAACACTCTTACATTTTTACAGATAAAGAAATGGAGGCACAGAGAAGTGACTTACTTAAAGCCTTTGTATCAGTTATCAGTTGCTGCATAACAAACTACCTCAAAACTCAGTGACTTAGAACAACCACCATTTTCTGTGCTCGTGATTCTGTGGGTCAGTAATTTGGGCAGGGTTCAATTGGGGCCACTCATGTGGTTGCAGTTTTCTGGTCAATTAAAAAAAGAAAAAGAGTCCAAAGTGAGCAAACCCCAATGTGTAAGCACCATCAAACTTCTACTTGTGTCATATTTGCTAATATCCCAATGGCCAAAGCAAGTTACACAGCCAAGCCCAGAGTTCTGGGTTAGAAAAGCAAGCCCCCCTCCCCTTGCAGAGTCACAATGCAAAGGGCCATGCCTGCAGCCATGCCAGTAATGATCACAGTCCTCTTTGCAAACAGTTCACTCCAGCCACCCAGCTGCTGGCGGCACTATGTGTCCCAAATTCATGCTTCATTGCTAGGAATTTCTTTTGAGCACTTTCTAGTTACCATGCCTGGTTATACAAGTCTACAGTCCCCCTCCTCCCTCAGCCCCAGGGTCATTACCACAGTCACTGAGGAATAAATAATGCAGAGAAAGGATTTTCCAGTAAGCTCCACTTTTTCTCTTCTTGAAGTTCTGTAAGGGAGGTGGTGGTGGTCTGTTCAGGGGGTCCTACGGGTGTAATGATGGTGGAGATAAATGCTAAAGGCCACCCATCACTTGCTTTAGAGAAAAGGCTTGTCTCTCTCTGGCGCTAGGAAGGATGCAGAGGAGACTGCAAGGCCGGATATTTTGTTCATTCATTCATTCATTCACTCAACAAGCCTAGTCCTTATCACCCAGTCCTTATCTGCTCAGTCCTTAGCACCTTGAGGCTCCCTCCTCTCTAAAGCATGCTAGCATGGGTGTTTGTGCACACACGTGCACACACACACATTTGCATACATGCACATGCAGTTTGGCATGGACCACACAGTAGCACATATGCACATTCACATGCATGCATGTACATACACATGCATGCAAGCATGCACACACATATATCCCACTCCACTTCTTTTCCCTCGAACTCCTATCAGCCCGACACAATATAGCTTTTGTTCATGTATTGGCCTGGGAGAGAAAAAGGGCAGAGGTGAAGAATGTGGACCAGTATGGCAATCCTTCTAGAAGAGGCAAATCAAAACAAAACAACTCACAAACTATAAACCCTACTATGTTTTCACTATTTGGCTAAAAATGTGTTCATATTTTCAGTATATCTCTAGTTCATGAAATACATGTGTGTCAGTAACTAGTGAACATCCAGCATCCCCCCACCTATCTCTTCCTCTGTGTTCAGTAGCTCTGCTCCAAGCTATGGGGCGGTCTTCCAAGTCCAGGGCTGCAGGAGGGGGCCCAGTGACTTTGTTCTTTGCCATGTGGGGAGGGCCTGAGGAGTGTCCATTCGTACCTAGCAGCAGCTGGTCACAGGTAGACCCTAACTGGAGCCATGAATCACTTTACCTTTTACTTGTTCAAGCCTTGATTGATTGTGTGTGGGCTCAGGGATATGACATCAACTCTGGGCCAACAGGCAAGTTTTGGCAAAGGTGTCTCCCTCCTCATGATTGCCCTGAGACATGGGGGTGGTAGAGAGAGCTCAGACTGGGCGCCCAGGAGCCCAAGTTCTGGTCCCAGCTCCACCCTGGGCTCACTGCTTGTCTTTCTAGGGTGGACATTCAGGTACAGCCCCACAGCTTCATCCTGTGATGGGCCCTCTGTCATTTACTGAATGTATTTCTTTAAGCTGACCTCCCCTCCCTTTTGAAGCTCCCCCAGTGTTAGGTAATTAGTGGAAAGCAGCCCTGTGTGCTGGAAGAGCACAGGTTTTAGAGTCAGCTGGGCCTGACTTGAAGGCCCTGCCACACAAACCCTCTGAGCCCAGTCCCTCCCTGGAACATGGGGTTGCTGCCAGTTCATTTGTCTGGATTATTCTGGGGAGAGTGATTGGCATGGAGTATAGCCCAGTGCCTAGCAAACCTGAGTCCTGAGTCATTGTGTCTTTTATGAAAAAATGAGGCATAAATATTTTTCCTGCATAGTTCGGAATCTTTCTTCTCCATTCCCCATCTCCACTGGGCCAGCCAGAGCCCTAAGAATGTTTTGCTGGAAAACGTGAAACCATCTCCTCCTTCGTTTCCCATCCTCCAGGCCTGCTGTCTGTGGTGCTGGCTCCGTACTTGAACTGGATGACTTTCCTTTTTAAAAAAATTGTTTAATATTTAAATTTAGAAGTAGAAGGTACATACTCTTGTTTAAAAAATAAATAAGACAGTAATTAAACAATAAAAGAAGGTACACAGGAAGAAGCATGTCTCCTGACTCTTCCTGCATCTCCATATAACCTCAGTTACTAGGTTACTAGTGTCCAGTTTCGCCATGTCTTCTTCCAGAGATCCTTTATCCGTCAGTCAGCACACACATTTGGGCATATCCCACACATTCCTGTTTTATGCAAGTGGTGACAACTGTACTTATTATTCTGCATCTTGCTTTGCTTTTGTAGGTATATTTTGGAGATTGTTTCATCTCATGAATAACTAGAGCCTCCAATCATGTACAGTGCTTATTGAAGGCCAGGGGCTGGTCTAAATGCTTTATATGTACTGATCCATTTCATCCTCATCATAACCCTTGGAGGTAGGTGGCATTATGACCTCTTCCGTTCTGCTTAGGACCAGTTCCATCCCTGGATGACACTGTGCACGTACCCAAAAAGTTAGCGAGGCATGTTAGCAGGTACCTATAGTCCCAGCTACCTGGGAGGCTGAGGTGGGAGGATTACCTGAGCCTGGGAGGTAAAGGCTGCAGTGAGCTGTGATTCCACCACTGCACTCCAGCCTGGGGGACAGAGCGAGACCCCATCTTAAAAAAATTAAAATTTATAGTTAAAAAATAAACTATGAACCTGCATTTATTGTGGAAGGAAATGATACTTCACATTAGCAGATGAAACACAGTTTGTTATAAATAGAAGCGTTCTGTTAGTTAAGTGAAAATCAAGCAGTGTTGTGCATTCAAGCTTGTGCCTGCCAGAGTGGCAGGCGAGAAGCTCTGAAGATGTGTGGGGACCGACTGGTTTTTCCTCCTGATGTAATCAGAAGGATCCTCAGAGAGCTGAAAGGGGTTAATAAAAGTAAAGTAAACAGTGCGAGACGGTACACAGAGAGGAGCATGTCTCCTGACTCTTCCTCCATCCCCATATCACCTCGGTTGCTATGTTACTAGTGTCCAGTTTGGCAGTGTTTCCTTCCCATGACACCGAAAGTCACCTTGCTAACACAAGTGGAAACACTGACCCAGTGCCAGATAGTGGGGCTCTGGCACTCGGTTTACGCCGTCTGTGGAATGAAGGTGTGGAGTTTGAGGAATACTGAGGTTCCTGCCAGGCTTTGATCTTCATGCCACTGTGCCCTGGAAGGGAGACCAGGATCCTGGCTCAGACTCAGGGCAAGGCAGCTCTTCGGGGCTGTTACAGCCTGCCAGCCGGGCTGTGTGCACAGAGTCATCCAGGAATGGAACTGGTCCTAAGCAGAACGGAAGAGGTTTCCCTCTAGGAAACCTTACCCTCTCTTTCTGCTGTCCTGCCCAGACACCCATTCACTAAGAATACATATATTGATCATCAGCGTATCCAGACCATGAGATGTGGCTGTACACTATGATGGGTGTCTTAGTGGGGATACGACAATGTGAGGGAACTTGGAAGAGGGGGTGATGAAATCTACTGAGCACCAGGAAGGCTCCAGAGAAGAGATGGTATCTGATCAACAGTCGACAGTTCCTGGGTGCAGAGAGGGGCAGAAGGAGCAGCACTTAGAGTGGTGAGAAGCAGCACCTGGGATGTGGGAGGGAGCCTCTGCCCAGTCAGCACTGCTCCTGTGTCACTGCACTGAGCCTGGCCGGTTGGGATCAGGACTGATATGGGTAGTTGGGGAGGCTCAAAGGGAAGGAAGTCTGCCTTTTAGGATTCATTTAGTGGCAAGGGACTGGAATCTGGTGCAAACTGGCTTAGATAAAAATGACACTCTATTGAATCACATGAACATGTCGCTCAAGTCTAGCTGGATCCAGGGGCTCACACACTGATTTGTCTGTCTCACCAATACAGCATGTACTCTGTGAGACCAGAGACCATCTGTCTTCTATACTGTATTTTGACTGTAGTACATTTGGTATAGTACCTGACACATAAATAAATATTTAATAATTGAAGGTATAGCTGTTCTCCCCACCAATATACTCACTAGATCAAAGGCAGTAGAACTATGCCTCCCCCATCTTACCCCTTTCCCTCCTTCCCTCTCTTCCTACCTTCCTTCCCCACTCTTTCCAATCCATCCATCCATCCATCCATCCATCCATCCATCCATCCATCCATCCTCCATCCATCATCCATCAATCCATCCATCCATCCATTTATCCACCTTTGGGAATCAGTCCCTCTCCCATTTCTGGTTTGTTTTCCTCTACGTGGACTTCATGATCTGGCAGGCTTCTCCCATGTGGTGACAAAGATGGTCCCTAGTACTACAAATTCTCCTCCCATTAGCCTCTCCCCATCCTCCAGTGGAAAGAGAATACTCCCTTCCCAGTGTTTCCAGCGAAGCTCCAGGGTAGCATCTAATGGCCTAGCTGAGCTTCCTATAGTCAGATGAACATAAGTTTATGGATTGGCCAGGCCAGGGTCTCATGGCCACCCCAGGATTGCAGGGTGATGTCAGCTTCCCATGAACCACATGTACTGAGAATAGTGGAGGGGAATTTGGGGGATTTCCTCAAAATAAAATTGGGGGGCTGTTCCCAAAGAAGGAAGACTGGATGAGTCTGGGCAGAGAAAAACAACAGATGTCCACTGAGGGGGAGTCCCTGGGGGAGGATGAGGAAGTGGTTCCATTGGCTGGTGCTGAGACATACCTGGTGTTCCTCCAGCTATCAGCTGCTCCTCAGTCCTGTTTGCCTCCTGCTCCCCTGGGCTAATGCTCACTCTGCTCCCTTTGCCTGGGACACTCCACCCCCACCCCAAGCCCTGCTCACCCATCTAACAGCTACTCTTCCTGCAGTGTTCAGTTTAGATGTCACTTCCTCCAGGAAACCTTCCTATAGTGCCTAGGACTCCCTTCATCATTGCACTTATCACACCGTGTGATCATCACTTGTACAATTGCCTGTATCTCTACTACAGTGTGGATCCTATGAGGGTGGCGACCTGCATGTCTTCCACACTGTAGTTTTGCCTAGCGTAGTACCTGGCACATAATGAACTGCTCAATAAATATTTAATGATTGATGGTACAGCTATCTCCCTACTTCCAGCTATGCTCAGCAGAACAAAGGCAATAGAACTCTACCTCCCTCACTTTACCCTCCCTCCCTGCCTTCTTCTCTTCTTTTCTCCCTTTCATCCACTCTCCCTTCTATCTACCCATCCCTGCATTTATTCACCCACCCACCCATCTGTTCATCTGTCCATCCATCCATCTACCCATCCATTCAGCCATATTCATTGATCCATTGATCTTTTGATCTGTTGATTCAGCCAGTCCAGCCAAAGAGTCTTTCATTCATGCAAATATATATTGATACTTGCTGGGTAACAGGCTCTGCTCTGGTACAGAGAATACTATCATGAACAAGCTCCTGGCCTCAGGACTTTGCTTCTCTTTTCCTTCAAGGACGTCTTGGTCATGCACTGGCCTAGGGTTTCACCCATACACAAATGCTGGAAGCAGAGAGCCACTGTGCCCAGGGACAGCCCTGTCTGCAGGGTGGAAGAAGCACACAGGGACTGCAACATTGAGAAGCTGTTTTCTAACAACTGATCCTTATCCTGCCCCAGGTGTCCCTTTATGGATGCTGTTAACTTCCAGATTCTGTTTGCCTTCTTTTGCATTTAGATGAGGGGCTGAAAGATGGTGCAGATAAAACTTTGCTGTTTTCAGAATCTGAGGATCAGGGAAGAGGCAAAAGGCAATGTGTGCAAAGCAAAAAGCAGTGTGATTACCAGAAGAGACAATGCTTAGCGGGCAGCAGACCCGGCCTGCAGTTCCAGCTCTGCCTGGCTTTTTGTGTGACTTTGGACAGCACTCTTGCTCTTTTCTTTTCTTTTCTTTTCTTTTCTTTTCTTTTCTTTTCTTTTCTTTTCTTTGTTTTCTTTTTGTGATGGAGTCTCGCTGTGTCGCTCAGGCTGGAGTTCAGTGGCACAATCTCGGTTCACTGTAACCTCTGCCTCCCAGGTTCAAGCGATTCTCCTGCCTCAGCCTCCTGAGTAGCTAGGAGTACAGGCGCCCGCCACCACGCCCAGCTAATTTTTGTATTTTTTTAGTAGAGACGGGGTTTCACTATGTTGGCCAGGCTGGTCCCAAACTCCTAACCTCGTGGTCCACCCGTCTTGGTCTCCCAAAGTGCTGGGATTACAAGTGTGAGCCACCGCGCTCAGCTCACTCTTGCTATTTCTGAGCCTCCATTTCCTTAAGTGAGGGGCTAGGACACCAAGAGTTATGGAGGACCTTTTGGCCCTTACATTCTGAGAACACATGCAACTGAACTGGGTCCAAGAATAGTGGTCTTAAGTGACACGTCCCTACGAGGTCCTTCCCTAGACTCCCTGAATAGGGTCTGGAGGGCTGGAAAGTGAACCCATTACCTGGCATCAAGCGGATGGGTACCTCTGAGGGTCCCTTCAGACATCCCCAGTTTGGTGATTTGGCCTCAGCTGAGCTCCTGCATCTGCCTCTGTCCCTTCCCAGCCCCAGACACACTGCTGCTGGCAGTTGGTCACTTGATAATTTGCAGTTGACAGAGCACTTTCCCCATCTACCCCTTTCTGATCTTCACCAGGTGGGCACGGAAAGGACACGCCTCTCCACAGCCACCCAGCAAGTAGTGGGAAGGCTGAGTCTCAAAACCAAGTCTCCCTAATTCCAGTGGGCTGGAGGAGCCTTTCACCCCTGTTTTACAGTTGAGAAAGGGGTACAGGGGAAGCAAAACAACCATGTGTTCAGTCGGCCTAGGCTGTGGGGTCAGCCACCTTGGCTTTGAACCCTGACTCCACTTACCAGCTTTTCACCTAGAGAAACTTACTGACCTATTCTGGGCCATGGTTTTCCTATCTGTAAAGCAGGGATCATAGGTTGCCTATCTCATAGGGGTTTTGTGAGAAGTAAATGAGTTAATATAGGTAAAGTGCATAAAGCAAGGCCTGTCATGTAGTAAGTGCTCAATAGATGCTAGCTGCTATCGTTGTTGTTACTGTCATCACACTGCCTCCCAGGATTGAGGAAAGGACTCATTGAAATGCTCCTTCACTAAAAGGGCTCCTAGAAAGAGGTTTGCAAACTTTGAAGTAATAGATAAGGTTAAATATTATTTAATGCATCCTGGACTGGCAATATTGAGCTAACTGTTCTAATCTATTGAGCTAAGGACCATTCATGCTGCAGCCCATGTATCAGGTAATTAAATAAAAACATCTAGAGGATTCTGGATACAAATAGAATCCTTTCAGAGAAACCTCCAGGTGAACTCTTTGCTGGCAGCTGTCTGTCATAAGTGACCCTGGGCGGTGGAGTTCACTGTTACTCTTGGAATCAGGAATCAAGTAGATCACAGGGAGTTTGGCCCCAGGGTACTTGGGTTATCTTCTCCAAGCATGAGATTTTTGGAATGAAGTTTAGAGGCTATCCTGGGAAGTTTGGCTTTTGGGAGCACAGGAAGAGTACTCTGTGGCTCAAGAAGAGTAGAAAATGATGTAAAGGGAGAGAAAATAAAAAAAAGAAAACTAGGCAAAGGATATGTGCGAATTGAGAACACCCAGCTGGGCTGCTGACCTTGAGTGAGTGGATGGATGCATGGTGATTGGACAGGAAGATCTAGCTGTAAATAGAAAGGCTGTCTTTTCCCCTGAACTACCCAGCGCAGATGACAGATTCGTGGCGAGGCAGGCAGACTCAGAAGCCAAAATAGAAAAAGGAGATGTAGCAGGAATCATTGAACGCAGACAGGGATGGGATCCAGACATGAAAAACACCAGCAATATGGTGCTGAGGCAAAGAAACCAGGGTTGTCTGTGGATGTGGAGGGACATGTCGAAGGGGGAAGGTGGGGTCCTGGAGACAGCTGCAACATGTGTTCCCACCCTTTAGCCACACCTGTTTTATATTATTTTATTTCTTCTTTGCATTCCATCCATTTTTGCTCATTTGTAATCTCCCTAAAACTCCTAGAAACCCCCTTCCTGCTGATTTCATCCTCTCTGTATGCCAGTTCCACCAAGACCGTATCCAAATGACTCAATGGACTCATTTAATTAATTTTTATTTTAAGTTCCAGGATACATGTGCAGGACACGCAGGTTTGTCACACAGGTAAATGTGTGCCATGGTGGTTTGCTGCACCTATCGGCCCATCACCTACATGCATTAGCTATTTATCCTGATGCTCTTCCTGCTGCCGCCGCCCCTGACAGGCCCCAGTGTCCTTTTAACCAAGGCATGAAGATCATCAAAATAGGCACTTGCTTTGATTATCTGCAAGTCTGCAGTCACCCCTTTTGGCCACTAGATGTCGAGAATGCATCAATATGGCACATTTTCTGGTCTGTTGAGTTATTTGGATGTGATCTTGGTGGAACTGGCATACAGAGAGGATGAAATCAGCAAGAAGGGGGTTTTTAGGAGTCTTAGAGAGATTGCAAGTGAGCAAAAATGGATGGAATGCAGAGAAGCAATCTATCCACCAAGACCCACGAAGAAAAATTGACTGCATTTTAAATCCATGTATTGTTTTACAAATTTGGGAGATTTTTAGGATAAAGGAAGAAGGGAGAAACATGGCATAAATATATATATATATATATATATTTTTACATTAGTTAATGTTCTCCAGAGCTTGTAAGCATTTCCAAGTGAGCATGTTTACGGTTCTTAAACCCTGAGCCCAAATCAGGGATGATAATGATGATGATGTTGGTGGTGGTAGCACCTGATAGATACCTCCATGGCTCTTACTATGTGGAAGGTATTGTTCTCAGCACTTTACAGAAACTGACTCATTTAGTGCTCACAAGCAGCCTAGGAAGTAAGTGCGATTATTATCTGTGTTTTACATATGAGGAAGCAGAGGTCAGAGAGGTTGTGTGACTTGTCCAACGTCACACAGCTGGCGAGTGGGAGCATCAGGATTCAACCCAGACACTTGTCCATATTCTTACCTTCTATGATCTGCAATAGATGTTGCCACATTGACTCCTGGGCTGTGGCAAAGGGAACTTTCTGAGCAGTGAATCAGTGCTGTGATTTAGTGATAAAAGTCACAGAGGCTGGGTACAGTGGCTCACACCTGTATTCCTAGCACTTTGGGAGGCCGAGGCAGGTGGATCACCTGAGATCAGGAGCTCAAGACCAGCCTGACAAACATGGTGAAACCCCATCTCTACTAAAATATAAAAATTAGCCAAGTGTGGTGGCGGGCACCTGTAATCTCAGCTACTTGGGAGACTGAGGCAGGAGAATCGCTTGAACCCAGAAGGTGGAGGTTGCAGTGAGCCGAGATCGTGCCACAGTACTCCAACCTGGGCAACAAGAGTGAAACTCTGTCTTTTAAAAAAAAAAAAAAAAAGGCATAGAATTCCTCATTCTAATAAACTCACTTCACAGCACTTCAAATGACAAGGAATAAGATTTTAGGGTTGGCCAGGAATTCATTCTGAGTTCTCCGACTTACAGAGCTTGGTTAGATAGGAATACATTTCATTCCCGGGGGGAAGCCTTTATTCTATTAGCTGTTATAGTAATCCAAACCACAGAAGAGAATGAACAAAGCCCAGGAGCCATGGATTCCAGAAGTTTCTTAGCATAGAAAGATGGTCATACACGTGGCATTGCAAAAGAAAAGTACATTTCTAGTTGAGGGCCAGCAGAAATGCTATTGGTATGGAGCAGCCCAGTCAGTGTTCAAGCTACTAAAAGTATTGATGCCTGCTCAGAAAGTGGTAATGAATTAAAGAAATTCATTAAGGGCTGGGTGTTGTGGTTCACACCTGTAATACCAGCACTTTGGGAGGCTGAGGCAGGAGGATCACGTGAGCCCAGGAGTTCGAGATGAGCTTGGACAACATGGCAAAACTCCATTTCTATTTATGAAAAAATGATACAGACAATCTAGGATGATCTGGTAGAAAAAGTGGTGGATTAAAAGTGAGAGTCCAGATTTCCAGTATGGTTAAATATATGTTTACCATATGACCCTCCATCCCACCCCTGGGTATTTACCTAAGAAAAATGAAAATACATGTCCACACAAAGAAATGTACATAAGCATTCATAGCAGCTTTATTCAAAATAGCTAAAAACTATAAACACCTTGAGTAGCTATGGACATATGACTAAGTAAACAGATTGTGGCATAACCATGCAATGGAATACTTAGCCATAAAAAAGAAGTTCTGATATGTACAGCATCATCAGTGAATATCAGAAAAATTATGCTGAGTAAAAAGAGGGCTGACCCAAAGGAGTTTATATTGTATGATTCCATGGAACTGAATTCTGGAACACACGACAGAAGGTAAACCTATGATTGGGGCTGGGGTGGGGTAAGGTATTGGCTGCAAAGGGGCATGAGGGATCTTTCTGGTGTAGTGGAAGTTCTATATTTTGCTTGTGATCCTGGATATATGGATGTAAAGTTTGGTGTCTCTGCACTGATACTTGGTGATACTTGGCACCTCTGAGCCTCAGTTTCCCTGTTTGTCAAACTGAAAGGTTGTTTAATTAGATGATGTCTAGAATTTCTTCTGGCTCAGAAATTTCCCCTGTAATAACAATATTCATTTTCTATTATGAAAGTAGAGTAGCAAAGTGCCATTTGCTTTATAGGAATTGTTTCCTTTTATTTTTTTTGAGACGGAGTCTTGCTGTGTCGCCCAGGCTGGAGTGCAGTGGCATGATCTCGGCTCATTGCAAGCTCCACCTCCCTGGTTCGCGCCATTCTCCTGCCTCAGCCTCCCGAATAGCCGGAACTACAGGAGCCTGCCACCACGCCTGGCTAATTTTTTGTATTTTGTTTAGTAGAGATGGGGTTTCTTCACGTTAGCCAGGATGGTCTCGATCTCCTGACCTCGTGATCCTCCCGCCTCAGCCTCCCAAAGTGCTGGGATTACAGGAGGAATTGTTTTTATAGGCAAGGATGAATTTATTCCAGAGAGCATTGAATATCTATTGGGTTACTTAATATTACTCATTTTGGGTACAGAGCCATTTACAGCCCATTGTACTTCAGGAAACAGCTGAGAAAATGATTTGTGTGTAAGATGGATGTTCCCCATTCAATTCCTATGGGTATGTGAGGAGGGGCTATCCCTGCGGCACTGGGAGGAGAGGGAGGGATGCCACAGTCACTGCTGGCAGGGCTAGAGAGGATAGCCGAGCAAGGGCTGGGCTTGCCTTGTCACCTCTGACAGTCCCCAGATGCTTGGAGCTATGGTTACCCTTTTAAATTTCCTCTGTATTTGTTTATTTATTTATTTATTATTTTTAAATTTCCTCTTTACTAGCCCATGCCTGGCTCTTAGTTAGGGTTTAATGATGTTGTTGATGATATCCAGTCCTCAGAGAGTCTGTGCAAAAGTAAAGGAAGGCAGGTGCCCAGAGCGTGTTGTGGGACCAGGGCAGCGGCCAACTAGAGTGTAGAACTTGGTGTGGAGCCAGGAGCAACAGGGAGGGCCATGCTGGGTCATAGCTGGGTGCTGATTTCCCCTACTTGTGCGCCTCCAGGTCATGAAAACCTACCACATGTACCATGCAGAGAGCATCAGTGCAGAAAGCAAGCTGAAGGAGGCTGAGAAGCAGGAGGAGAAGCAGTTCAATAAGTCAGGAGACCTCAGCATGAACCTGCTCAGGCATGAGGACCGGCCCCAGCGCCGCAGCTCTGTGAAGAAGATTGAGAAGATGAAGGAGAAGGCGAGTGGGGGCCCTGGGCTGGGAGCGATTGGGGACAGGGCACAAAGGGGAGGGCCATGCTCTTGGCGGATAGCCTTAGCCTTCCCCCTTTTTTCCCCACATCCCAGTGGGGTGGTGGTGGGTACGGGGGATGGGACAATGTAGCCAGTATCTCTTCTTTTGGAGATTGGTATTCTAGTGGAAGCAGGGCCGGACAAGCCCCTGCTAGCACTGGTTAGGCCTGACTTAATGCTCAAGTCAGCAGGCAGATGAGGTGCTCAACTCACAAGTAAGCTGAACTGTGATGAGATTCACACCCAGCAAGCACCTTCTCAGATGACCTGGAATCACCAGGCATTAGCGGGAGTAGGGGCTTGTTCCAGAGGCCAATTTAATGGCCAAGGGTAGGGGCTGGGGGTGAGGTGGGAACTGATTACTAAATGTGTCTCAACAAGAGGAATCAGCACCTGGAAACCTGGTGAAGGGCTCATTCCAAAATTGCCATTGCCAACTCAAAGATGAGAGAGTTAAAATCCTTGTGTATTGATTCTGGAAAAGTCCTTTAGTAGGGTGTGGTGGAAGGAATTCTAGCTTTGGAGTCAGATGGGCTGGGTTTTGAAAATGCCACTTTTATAACACCTCTCTGAGCTGCAGTTTTGAAATCTGACAGGAGTGGCAAATTCGTCTCATCTCTCATGTCAATTCTGATCAATTGCCCAGAGCGCTGGACTGAGAATCGTGAAACCCTATCCAGATTTAGTTAAAAACAGTGCTGTAGGTCTGGCCATGGTGGCTCATGCCTGTAATATCAGCACTTTGGGAGTCCAAGGCGGGAGGATTGTTTGAGCCCAGGAGTTCGAGACCAGCCTGGGTAAAATGGCAAAACTCCATCTCTATGGGAAAAAAAAAAAAAAGGCAAAGAATTTGAATAGACGTTGCTCTTAAAACAACATGTACGAGTGGCCAACAAGTACATGAAAAGACTGTCTGGGCCAGGCATGGTGCTTCACTCCTCTAATCCTAACACTTTGGGAGGCCAAGGTGGGCAGATTGTTTGAGCTCAGGAGTTCGAGACGAGGTTGGGCAATATGGCAGAACCCCATCGCTACAAAAAGTAGAAAAATTAGGCAGGTGTGGTGTCATGTGCCTGTAGTCCCAGCTACTTGGGAGGCTGAAGTAGGAGGATTACCTGAGGGAGGTCGAGGCGGCAGTGAGCCGTGATCACATCACTGCACTCCAGCCTGGGCAACAGAGTGAGACCTTGTCTCAAAAAAAAAAAAAAAAAGGATTGTCTCTATCATTAGTGGTTAAGGAAATGCAAATCAAACTCAATGAAATATCACTTCACACCCACAAGGATAGCTAGAATTAAAAAGGCAGACTAGGGCCGGGCATGGTGGCTCATGCCTGTAGTCCCAGCACTTTGGGAGGCCAAGGCGGGTGGATCACAAGGTCAGGAGATTGAGACCATCCTGGCTAACAAGGTGAAACCCCGTCTCTACTAAAAATACAAAAAATTACCCAGGCGCAGTGGTGGGTGCCTGTAGTCCGAGCTACTCAGGAGGCTGAGGCAGGAGAATGGCGTGAACCCAGAAGGCAGAGCTTGCAGTGAGCCGAGATTGCGCCACCGTACTCCAGCCTGGGTGATAGAGCAAGACTCTGTCAAAAAAAGAAAAAAAAAGGCAGACTATAGGAAGTATTGGTAAGAATGTGGAGAAATTGGAATCTTCACACACTACTAGAGGCAATGTACAATGATTCTATCACTTTGGAAAGCAATCTAAATGTTAAACATAGACTAAGTTACCATGTGACTCAACAATTTTATTCCTAGGTATCCACCCAAGAAAAATAAAAACATATGTCCATTCAAAGACTTGTACATGAATAGCAGTATTATTCATAATAGCCAAAAGATGGAAATGACTCAGATGTTCATCTGCTGATGAATGGTTGAATAAAATAAAATGTGGTATATCCATGTGATGGAATATTATTCAGCCATGAAAAGGAATGAAGTGCTGACACACACTGCAACATGGATGAACCTTGAAAACAGTGTGCTAAATGAAAGAAGTCAGTCATGAAAGGCCACATATTGTACAATTACATTTATGAAATGTCCAGCATAGACAAATCTATAGAAATAGAAAATAGATGATTGGTTTCCAGGGGCTAAGGAAGAGGAAAATGGGGAGTAACTGTGAATAGGTGCAGGGTTTCTTTCTGGGATGATGAAAATATTCTAAAGTTAGATAATGATAATGGTTGTATGACTCTGTGAATATAGTAAAAATAAATAAAAATAAAATAAAATAACCAAGCAGGGAATGATAGGACTACAACATAGGGAGAAACAGAGAGGTAGAGTGAGTGCTGACTGGAAGTCCAGAGGCTGATTTTTAGTTCAGAGTTTTATTTTTAGTTCGATTAGCTACTTGGCTCTTGGGCAAGTCACTTCTCTCCAGTTCTCATTTCCTCATCTATAAAATAGATGAGTTTAACGAAAATACCTTTAACATCCTTCCTAGGTATAACATTTTATGAGTCTATGAAGGGCTAAACATGGTCTCAGGGTCATGGGCATAGTGGGCCACTGGAAATAGGCCAAGAATATCAAAACTCTCTGTGGGGGTCGGGTGCATGGCTGGTGTAGGATGTAACTGCCAGGACCCTGGAGAAAAGTTAGAGATCTCTGAAGATAATTAAAAGGTTGAGAACTCACTGTGGAATAGGAGGGTGTAAGAATGTCGAGGCGAAGGAGGAAAACCATTTATTTACAGAGACCTGACTTTTACGCAGCAATGGGACTCATCAGTCTGAAAGGAGCAGGGGACAGCTCTGCAGCCCGCTTACTCTTTCCTGCTCCATTCCCAGGCTGGCCCAGACAGGAGCAGCTCCCTGGGAGGCATTTGGGTCCCGGCTGAGATGGGCCGCTCTGGCTACCTCACCCCGCCTCTCCCCACCACTCCCATCCAGTCAGCCTCCTCCCTCCTGTCCTCTAGTCACTGAAAATGACTGAATACTTACCTTGTGCAGGGACAGTTCTGGGTGCTCCAGACCTAGCAATGAACAAGGCAGATCAAGTCCCTAACCCCACTTATTTTCTAATGGGAGGTCACTGACAATCAACAAATAAATAAAAGGGTAGGAAAAAGAAAAAAACAATTTCAGGTGGTGGAAGTGCTCATAAAGAAAAGAGTCGGGCAGGGGTGGGCAGAGGGAGTGGGAGAGGTAGATGAGCTTGTTATCGAAGGCCAATCTGGCCTCGAGACCTTGGGCCAAGGCGGAGGGAACCACGAGTCTGAGGGCCTTGAGATAGGAATGAACTTGGCCTCTTAAAGGATGGATCAAGGAGGCTGAGCAAGTGAGGGGGAGCATGGGGGAAGGTGGAGCTTGAGAAGTGGACGGGACCAGGCCATGGAGGGCTTCTCAGGCGTGAGCAGCAGTTTGGTTCGTCACTGGAGGTTGCTGGGTAGGGGTCTTATTGATTGATTGATTGATTGAGACGGAGTCTCCTTCTGTCACTTAGACCTGGAGTGCAGTGGTGCAATCTCCGCTTACTGCAACCTCTGCCTCCTGGGTTCAAGTGATTCTCCTACCCCAGCCTCCCAAGTAGCTGGGACTACAGCTGCAGGCCACCACACCCAGCTAATTTTTGTATTTTTAGTAGAGATAGGGTTTTGCCCTGTTGGCCCGGCTGGTCTTGATCTCCTGACCTCAGGTGATATGCCTGCTTTGGCCTCCCAAAGTGTTGGGATTACAGGCCAGTGCTCCCAGCCAGGGATCTGATTTACACCCTACCCTAGCAAGGACAGTCGGAGGCTGCTACTTATCTAGTGTCCTCATCGGCTGTGCGGGTGCAATGTAAAGGGGGCTGCCTGAGTCCAGGTCCAACCCTTACTCATCTAGCAGTTGGAGGTCTTCCATAGGTATGTCTGTGCAGGGCTTGGGTGGCAGGAAGTTACTATAAAGAAAAAAAAATCACTGGGCCGGGCATGATGGCTCACGCCTGTAATCCCAACCCTTGGGAACCTGAGGTGAGAGGATGGCTTGAGGCCGGGAGTTCCAGACCAGCCTGGGCAACATAGTGAGACCCCACACTCTCTAAAAAACTTTAAAAACAAAAACTAGCCAGGTGTCATGGCATACATCTATAGTCCCAGCTACTCAGGAGGCTGAAGTGGGAGGATTGTTTGAGTCCAGGAGTCAAGGCTCAAGTGAGCTATGATCACACCACTGCACTCCAGCCTGGGTGACACAGCAACACCCTGTCTCTAAAAAAAAATAAAAATTAAAAAAAATAAAAAATAAAAAAAAATCACAAATCCTGTCCTCTTAAACAGCTTTTCTTACGTCTGCTCTTTTCTTCTTCCAGAGGCAGGCCAAGTACTCTGAAAACAAGCTGAAATGCACAAAGGCCCGGAATGACTACTTGCTCAATCTGGCAGCCACCAACGCAGCTATAAGCAAATACTACATCCATGACGTCTCCGATCTGATCGATGTGAGCTCCCTGGGGAGTCTGGGACTGAGCAGGGCCCACATCTGGGCTGGTGCACGTCACTGGCTGAAGGAGGGGCTGGTCTTTGTCTTTAGCTGACATTCTGGGGTAGCCAGGGGTCTTTTGAGCCCTGCTGGAGGGGAGGGGCAGTAAATGTTTGGAAGCAGGAAAATGAGTGTTACCTCATGGTGTCTATTTTCATGAGTGGGACATGGGCCTCTGGTGGCTCCAGTGCAGTGGACTTGGGCAGTCATATATCCAGTGCCAACTTCCCAAGTGCCCTCCTGGACACCAGGTCCTTTGCTGGGTTTGAGGGATTCAGGGGCGAACCATACACAGTTCATGCCTTGGGGGATTTCCCAGTGTGGTAAAGGAGATGTTATTGGTAATATGTTTAGCGCCCCTAGGGCCACTCAGCCAGACACACATACATGCCAAAGAAAGTAGCGAATGAGACAGACTTAATTATGCAGATCAGCTTTGTGTGGGGAGGTTATCTCGGGAGAAATCGGGCAGCTTAAGCAAGTGGAGAATGGAACACTGACTCCCAAGTACCAGCTGTGCAGGACACGCCACAGGGACAAGCAGACTGGGAGAAGGAACACTGTGAGCGGAGGCGCTGGGAAGGGCTTCTTTGTCATCTAAATAGGAGCCAGGACTGTTTCTCTCGTGTCCCCCTTCCTGCACAGATGGGGGAGCTGGCCCTGTCCATGCTTAATAAAGGCTTGGTATTGGTTGATGGGCTCTTTTCCTGGTGTATCCTGTCGGGAAGTCAGAGGGCTCCTGCTTTTCCCATGGCTCCAGAGGGGGACCCATTGTCAGCATTGCAAGGAGAGGGAGCTCCCAAATGGCCCAAGGACAGACCTTCCTCTTTCCTACTTTTCAACTTTCCTTTTTGCCCTTTCAGCCCTTTTATTGATTCGTTTACCATATATTAATGGAGCACCTGCTGTTGTCTGGCACTTGAGGTGCAGGAGCCAGTGGGTTGGCCCTCGGGGAGTGCACCTTACCAAGGATATGTTGATAGATGATTTTAATACCAAGTGGCAGGGGTCACAGTGAGGGAGGTAGAGGGAAATGTGGACCCCTGGAGAAGGGACACCTGACCAACTCTGAGTGGGGAGAACATCAAGGAAGCCTTCCTGGAGGAAGTGACCTCTAAACTGAATTCTGAAAGAAGAGTATTCCAGGCAGAGGGGATGCATGCACACCACCCTAAAGAAGAGAAAGATGGGCTGGGAGCAGTGGCTCATGCTTGTAATCCCAGAACTTTGGGAGGCCAAGGCGGGTGGATCATGAGGTCAGGAGTTCGAGACCAGCCAGGCCAACACAGTGAAACCCCATTTCTTAAAAATACAAACATTAGCTGGGAGTGGTGGTGGGCACCTGTAATCCCAGCTACTAGGGAGGCTGAGGCAGGAGAATTGCTTGAGCTGAGATCACGCCACTGCACTCCAGCCTGGGTGACAGAGCGAGACTCCATCTCAAAAAAAAAAAAAAAAAAAGAAAGAAAGAAAAAAGAGAAAGATGGTGAATATAGGGAGCCTAGTTCTGCTGTTGTGCAAATCTCAACCGCAACTCCCACTGAGGGCCACGGTGCGGTTTGTGCAGTAGGATTCCAAAGTGCCTTGGGGCCTCTGGGATGGAAGATTCAGCTGTGGGAAGGGAGGTAATTGTAAGTCATTGTGGTGGCCGGTGACCACCCCTCCACATCCTGGCTCTCACCTGTAACCTTCTGTTGTTGCCTCTCCCCAAGTGCTGTGATTTGGGCTTTCATGCCAGCCTGGCCCGCACCTTCCGGACCTATCTCTCAGCTGAATACAATCTGGAGACTTCTCGCCACGAGGGACTGGATGTCATCGAGAATGCAGTGGACAACCTGGATTCCCGAAGTGACAAGCACACAGTCATGGACATGTGCAATCAAGTCTTCTGCCCTCCACTCAAGTTCGAGTTCCAGCCCCACATGGGGGATGAGGTAGGCTTCCCCCTGGGGCCCAGACCTGGGGCTGCCTCCCTCTGTTCCCCCATGTGCTCCAGAACATCAGCCCGGGTTGCACATACGGGAAGTTTCTATCCGAGGCCTGGGGTCAAACTCCTGGTTCATGGGCTTCCCCAGCCGAGGAGTTTACCACTAATACCCTAATCTTACTGTCTCAAGTGCCCCCCATGCAGAATTGCAGGACCCTGGCTTCCTTTACAACCCCTCCCAGCTATGTCTAGAAGACTCCAAGGGAGCCCCAGTCTGCACACAGGCTCATGTTCTTCCCCCAGATGCCCAGGTGAGGTCCCTGGGAAGCCTGGGCCTCACTGCAGCCTCACCACAGCCATTCAGGCCAGTGCATTCCACCAGGGCACTCCCTTCCTCCAACACTACAAGCCTTTGATATGCCAGACAATCGAGTTTCCTTCAGTGCTTGTACTGCTCAGATCCTTGTTACATTCTGAAAAAACAAACAAACAAACAAACAAATGAAAAACAAATGGGAAGAAGGCCGTTGTGACTGGCCCCACCACAGCCCTACTAGTTACCCAAGGCTTACAAAATCCCTTATGCAAATAGTTGCCTGAGCTTATCTGTGTCACGGCTTCCTCTGGGCATTGGGGGAACCCACTCCAACAGTGTCCCTGACCCAGCCAGCCCCTGGGTCCCAGCGAGGCTCAGCTGGGCTGTCCGGGGCACCTGCTAGGAGGGGAGGGGCAAGGAGGCATCTGAGAAGGTGGCATTTGCTAGACCCTCTGCATGGCTCTGCCCACTTGCTTCTGCAGGGCTGCACTGCTGTGCCTGCCCCATCCCTCTGCTGTCAGCTCCAACTCTTTCAATCCATCACCTGGACCTGAAAATGCGGGCCTCATGGTGACCACTGGTGACCATAAACTTTGGGTTGCCCAGTCAGTGGCAAATAACTAATACTGTCCAGAGAGCCCTACTGTCCCTTGTGATCCTAGCTGTGTTCCTGGAAGGGGTGAGGTGCACATGCCTGCCAGCAGCCTAACCCACAGGTAATACTAGAGTCCCACATGAGAGGTGGAGGGCGGTGGCTCACGTCTGTAATCTCAGCACTTTGGGAGGCCGAGGCAGGTGGATCACTTGAAGTCAGCAGTTCAAGACCAGCCTGGCCAACATGGTGAAACCCTGTCTCTGTTAAAAAAAAAAAAAAAAAAATTAGCTGGGCATGGTGGCAGGTGCCTGTAGTCTCAGCTACTTGGGGGGCTGAGGCAGGAGAATCGCTTGAACCTGGGAGGTGGAGGTTGCAGTGAGCTGCGATAGCGCCGCTGCATTCCAGCCTGGGTGACAGAGTGAGATCCTGTCTCAAACAAACAAAAAAAAAGGCGGAGGGAGAACAGCATTTCTCAGGTGCTTCCCCTCCTCCAGCCCTCACCCAGTCAAGTGCTGGGGGATGAAGAGCTATGAGCTGTGAGAGTGCATTGTCTCACAGCTGCCCTGCTGCAGCATCATTCTGTGGCACAGTGGGAGTGTGCCCTGATTGTTTCCCATTCAGGTTTTTTCCCATTGGCTTCTCTTAGGTGGTTGCTTTCTTGCCACAACTTCTTGCCTTGAAATTCACCAATTAATTTTGCTTAGTAAGATTATGTTAAGGCTCTTTGTAAACCTTCACTTGCTTCCCAAATGTAGATCATGACTGAAAGGCCACACCTGGCAATGGCAAGAGGGCAGACTTTGAGTAGGAAGGCCCTGGTTCTCATCTGGCATTGGTTGCCACGGCCACGTATGAGCTCTGTGACCTTGGGTAGGCCACTCAACCTTTCGGAGCCTGTTTCCTGGACTGTGATTGGGATGTTAATGGTAGCACCCCCACTCCTCCGCCCTAGCTCCACACAGGTGAGGAGGGCACAGGGCAACCACAGATGGTGGCTGTTATTCCTGCAGGTGTGCCAGGTCAGCGCTCAGCAGCCCGTCCAGACAGAACTGCTCATGCGGTATCACCAGCTGCAGTCCAGACTGGCCACCCTCAAGATAGAGAATGAGGAGGTGAGTGAGCCCCTCTGCCCTATAAGGGATTTCCTTTGGGAGGCCTGGCTTGTCCCAAGGAGTCCACTTGTGCCACGGAATGCATAAGAAATGATAGTTCCACTTATAAGATGGAATAGTACACAATCATTAAAACCACACACACTAAGAATCATTAATAGCCTGGGGGAACGCTTATAAGATGTTAAATTGAAGAAAAACAAAAGGCAGGAGGCTGAGGCAAAAGAATTGCTTGAACCTGGGAGGCAGAGGTTACAGTGAGCTGAGATCATGCCACTGCACTCCAGCCTGGAAGACAGAGTGAGGCTCCATCTCAAAACAAACAAACAAACAAAACACAAAAGGAAATAGGACTGTATGTTCAGTATTGCCATAACTGCAGTAAACTAAAGCACGTGTATATTTCTAGGCATAGAAAAAAGACTGGAGGGAAATGCTTAAATGTTATTAGTTGCTATGTTTGCGTTGTGGGGTCATAGGTGCTTTCTGTTTACTTCTTTGTGCTTTCTTCTATTTTCTGCAATGAATTTCTGTTTTATCATTAGAAATAACAGTAGGTATTTTAAATTACACAATGAAATAAACAACCCAGGGCACACTAAATGTGACATGGATTCTGAGCTCCAGGGAGCGGATCAGTCTTACCAGGCCCAACCTCCCTCCCCTGCAGCTGTGGGGCATAGGATTCTCAGCAAGTGGGTACAGATTGAAATACCAGTGCAGTGGCTCTATTCTGTGGACTGAAGAGGCCAGATGGGAAACATCCTTTTCCAACCTGGACTCTTCCTCCAAGGAGGATGTCAACAAACTGGAGGCCCCTGGAGAAAGGACACCAGGATGGAGGGAGTGACACTCGAGGTCATGGGCAGGTTTATTTTTGAAAGTGCAGTCACGGTGGGGAGGTGGGAAGACACAGTCCTGATCTTCAAATCTCAAGAGTGCTATCCTGGGCAGAGAGGGCAACTTTGCTTTTCAGCTCCACAAAGGACATATCTAGGACAAATGTGAGACAGATTGGAGCTCAGGATGATAGCAAATCAGTGCAGTCCCCGGGGGGAGGTTGTATGGAGACAAATTATATATTTGTTTGTCAAACCTGGAAAGAGACAGGAGATGAACAGAGTGTTTTCTTTATTTATTTATGCCCTATATCTTCCCTCAAAGGATTTTAAATTGTTTACACGAAATAGCATATGGATCATAATGTTAATGGAATTTAAATTGGAAATCAGGGCCAAAGAAAGGAGAATGAAGCCAGTGTTCCTCTGTATGAGCTGCTAACGGGCTTGAATAGACTTAATTTTGAACCTGAGCTTCCTGTCATGCTGCATTAGAAAGAAGAATTGATTCATGTATTCATTCAACAATATTTATTCAAATATTTATAGAGCACATATTGTGTACCAAACATTGTTCTAGATAGAGAATAAAGCGAGTGAACACAACACAACATAGCACCTCCTCTCCGGGAGGGAATATTCTAGTGAGAAAAGACAGATAAAACTGTTGACAAAGAGAGTCAAACTCTGTAAAATACTTGAAGAGATTTATTCTGAGCTTAATATGAGTGACCAGTGGCCTGTAACATAGCCCTCAGGAGATACTGAAAACATGTACCCAAGGTGGTTGGGCCACAACTTGATTGTATACATTTTAGGGAGATGTAAGGCATCAATCAATACCTGTAAGATGTCCTTGGTTTGATCTGGAAAGGTGGGACAACTGGAAGCAGGGGCTTTCAGGTCATAGGCAGATTCAAAGATTTTCTGATTGGCGATTGGTTGAAATAGTTAAGTTATTGTCTAAAGAAAGGAATGTCAGGGTTAAGGTAAGGGGTTATGCAGACCAAGGTTTTATCATAGAGATGAAGCCTCCAGGTAGTAGGCTTCAGAGGATAGACTGTAAACGTTTCTATCAGACTTAAAGAGTCTGTTTTAACAGTAATTCCAAAAAGGAGGAGGGTATAATGAGGTAGGTTTGCTGCCCCCTTCCCATCATGGCCTGAACTAGTTTTTCAGGTTAACATTGGAATGCCCTTGACCGAGAGGAGAGGTCCATTCAGATGGTTGGGGGCTTAGAATTTTATTTTTCATTTACAAAACACAAAAACAAGCCAAGAAATGAATGAGCTTGGAAAATATTAGACAGTAATAGGCACTGAGTGAAGATATCGGGGGGGCCTGATGTCACCAGGAGGTGACGTTTAAGCTGAGGTCTGAGTGACAAGAAATAGACTTTGAGTGACAATAATTTTATAACAAACATTGGAGGCAGTTTTTCCAGGTACTATTTTTGGAACCAGCCTCCAAAGCAAAGAATCTGCCCTTCAGGCACAGTTCAGCAAAGGGGTGCTGTAGGGTCAGGGCCCGTGGACCCTGCTCATGCAGGCTTCTGGTGGTCCCATGAAATTCCAGAAGAAAAACTGGAGTCCTAACTGAACAATGTGTGCCTCAGCAGCTGTCTTCCTGGAGTTTTCCTTTTCTCAGCTGGGCTTTTGATAGGAGTCCAATAGCAGATACCTGGAGAGTTTGTTCACGAAGAATGGCTGCCCACCATTGTCAGCTTTGTCTCTACCCTTCTCTGAATGAAGAGAACTAAAGCATGTCTAATGTTGTCTTTACTCAACTGACCACCTTGCATTGGAGGAGCTGGTTTGGAGTTATATAATTAGGCCAAGAGAAGCAAACCTAGAAACCTGGGTTCCTCATTTGTTGCAACATTCCTCAAGGTTCTCTCTGGCAGGAGCCATACAATAAAATGTCTTTAAATTGGGCAACCTGGCTTCTCATCCCAGCCAGCTGTGTGATTTTGGGCTGGCGACTAATTTGTGTTTTCCACATTAATACAGTGAGAAGGATTATTTTTGTTCTGCCTATATCCTAGGGATTTTATATGGAAGAAGTAAAGCGACAGTTGGGAAAGGGACTTTAAGGGTCAACAGCAGTATGAAAATACAAGATTTTTGTCAATCTGCTATGTTTCTCCAGGTTAGGAAAACCCTGGATGCCACCATGCAGACATTACAGGACATGCTGACTGTGGAGGACTTTGATGTCTCCGATGCCTTCCAACACAGTCGATCAACAGAGTCTGTCAAGTCGGCTGCCTCTGAGACCTACATGAGCAAGATCAACATTGCCAAGAGGAGAGCCAACCAGCAGGAAACAGAAATGTTTTATTTTACAGTAAGTGGCATCCTGGGCCCGGAACCACAGTGTCTGCCAACCCACTGGCAGTGACTTTTCAGGAGCAACCCAAGCTACTGAGAACCAGAGAAACCACATAGGTCAACTGGACCTGAGACTCCACCACCATGCTTTTAAAATTAAGTTGCCTGGCTTGGTTTTCTGAAATGCAGAAAGTGAATTCCCAATGGGTAGCACTGGCATTGATCTTGGGTGATGATTATTGACATTTTCTTGCTCTAGAAAAAAACCGAGACAGTTTTATTCAGTGGGGTGATAAGAAAATGGCTAACAGAGTCAGGTGCAAGTCCCAAGGAACAACCCTAAAATTATGTATATAGATTATCATGTTGAATTGTCTTAAATTTAGGTGTGAGCTTTGGGAAAAAATGCCCTAAAGAATCCAAGCAAATTGCTCTTTAGTTGCTTGTGCTTCATGTAAAATCCCATGTTAATTATCTTCCATTTGGACAGGGACTGGGAGGAGCAAGGAGACAGGGACTGGGGCTTTAGTTCAACATGTGTTTACTGAGCATAGAATGTTAGGTTTGTAAGGGACCTTAAATCTTCCATGGGATGCTTGAGTCTGTTCAGCCACATCCCTGCCCAGGAGCCATCCTAACTCTGCCTGATAGCTCCCAAGATTAAAAGCTCCCTTTTCCCCCAAACAGCCCTTTTGTTTGCATTGTGCCTGGCTTTTAGTATTATCATGTTTTCCTTTATCTTTGCTATCTTCAAAAATCTACCTCACTGGGATTTCTTGGTTCTCTTCTCTGGGACCACCCAGAGTGGAGGCTAATTCTACATGACAGTATTTCACATGGTTGCAGGGAACTGGGATTTCATTTCTCCAGGCTAAATGTATCTGATTCTTTCAGTCCTGCCTTGTAAACTTTTGTTTTGAGTAGCCTCAGTATCCTAGTGACTCTCTCCTGAACATGTTCCATGTGCTGATGCCTCTTCTAAGGCGAGACTCCAAGCAGTGGTCTGCCCAACACAGAATTGAGCAAAATTGGCTGGGCGTGGTGGCTCACGCCTGTAATCCCAGCTCTTTGGGAAGGCCAAGACGGGCAGATTGCCTGAGCTCAGGAGTTCGAGACCAGCCTGGGCAACATGGTGAAAAGCCGTCTCTACTAAAATACAAAAAATTAGCTGGATGTGGTAGTGTGCGCCTGTAGTCCCAGCTACTCGGGAGGCTGAAGCAGGAGAATTGCTTGAACCTGGGAAGCGGAGTTTGCAGTGAGCCGAGATTGTGCCACTGCCTCCAGCCTGGGAAACAGAGTGAGACTCTGTCTCAAAAAAAAAAAAAAAAAAAAAAAGAGCAAAATGTTCACCCCTTCTATACCAGGTACTATGCTCCTATTCATACGTTCTAAGATCATATTCTTTTATTATTATTTTAAGGCTAAGTTAATATCAGTTATAGCTCTCTTCCCTGCATGCTGCCATTAACAAGGCCTCACTCTTCCTAAGGCTTTGTAGGGGATGTCTTGGGCAGGTCTTCTGTTTATCACCAGTTAGTTTTCCTCTTGATGAATTCAATTCATGGTTTTAGTCAACATCCTGATCCAGTTACTCAGCATACATGCTCTCTCCTCAAACCTGTGTTACCTGCAGATTCAGTGAGCGTGGCTTCCAAAGTTTAATCAATTTAAAGACTAATGGATATACCAAAGCCAAGGCCAAAGACAGAGGTGTTAAAAATATGCAACTAGGGCCAGGCACCATGGCTCATGCCTATAATCCTAGCACTTTGGGAGGCCAAGGTAGGAGGATCCCTTTAGCTCAGGAGTTTGAGACCAGCTTGGGCAACATGGACGACTCCATTTCTACAAAGAAAAAAAAAAAAAAAGGCTAGACATGGTCCATATCTGTGGTCCCAGCTACTCAGGAGGGTGAGGTGGAAGGATTGCTTGAGGCTGGGAGGTTGAGACTGCGGTGAACTGTGATTGCACCACTGCACTCCAGGCTGGGTGACAGAGGGAGGCTGTGTCAAAAAAAAAAAAAAAAGAAAAGAAAAGAAAAGAAAAAAGAAAAGCAATAAGGCTAATATCGATTGAACTGTAGTCATTTAACCCATCACAAACCCACCCACTTCTAACCAAGCTCCATCTTTGTCAAATCCCTGGTCGAAAACCAGTAGTCGACACACACTGCATTTTCTCCAACACCCTTTGACCCTGTCAAGGAAGAAAACAAAGCAGAGCTTAGCGAAGCAGCCCACGCTGATTGCTGGCATTCGCCACTTCCATAGGGCCTACTGTGTTCACAAAGAGAATTTATGGTTACAACATGCACATGAATATTAATTCACTTTCGCAGTAGAAGCAAAGAAATCTGGGGAACAGAATTCAAGAAGCGGGTTCAGCCTACTCGAAGTTAGGAGGATTCTCCAGTATCTATGACTAAGGGTCATAAGATGTTATAGTTTATTCTTAATATTTAGTTTGTTAGCGTGGTTTCCTAGTATACCTTCTCATGACTCATTATTTTAGGTCTTTTTAAGGACATCATAATCCTTTAAATACAAACATCAATACAATTTGATGGCATTCTTTATTTTGTGGACATTCGTTATTCTTCAGATGGTTGAAGCTTAAATGAGGCGGACAGAGATGGGTTACAAAGCCCCAGGCTGTAATTTGCACTAACCAGTGGATGACCTGCCAAGGCATGTGTTATGTGTTTGGGACTAGATGTTCAACTTCTTGGGGCAGTGAGACACAGTGAACAGAATATCAGCTTACCCCTCAGCTCTGCTTTTTTGGGGAATTCTTGGATAGGAGATAAAATGAGAGGACATTATTGCTGAAAGCATCTATAGAGAGCCTCTCAGACAGTAGTTACCAAACTGAAGTATGCATTTGAACCATCTGGGAAGCTTGTTAAAAATGTAGGTTCTCAGCCAGGCATGGTGGCTCATGCCTGTAATCCCAACACTTTGGGAACCGAGGTGGGTAGATCACTTGAGCTTGTGAGCTCGCGACCAGCCTGGACAACATGGCAAAACCCCATCTCTACAAGAAATACAAAAATTAGCTGGCCATGGTGGTGTGTGGCTGTAGTCTCAGCTACTTGGGAGGCTGAGGTCCCAGCTACTTAGACTGCTGTGTGCCTGTAGTCCCAGCTACTTGGGAAGATGGCTTGAGCCTGCGAGGCAGAGGTTGCGATGAGCCAAGATTGTGCCACTGCACTGCAGCCTGGGCAATAGAGCCAGACCTTATCTTAAAAAAAAAAAAAAAAAGTAGGTTCTCAGACCACCACTCTCCCAAGATGGGCACTTGGAATTGTGAACACTTCTGGGCCTCACTGGTTCCTCCTTCAGTGTCAAATGAGGGGTTAGACTCAAGGTATTCTTGAACAGGAATCTGCGCGTTGACAGTCTCCTCAGCTGGTTACGAGCCCCTGGCCCTCTGCCCCACACTTGGAGAAACACTGAGTCTACTCTGAGTTCACACTGGGGAGGACATGGAGGCCCAGAAATGATCAATAATCTGCCGAGGTCACCCAGTGAGTGACCACAGCTCTGAGCTTCTGTTTCCTTCTGGGTAGAACAGACCTGATGATGCTTTTCCCATTTACCGTCCAAGATTGTGATGAGGCTTAAACATACGTATGTGAAAACTGTCAGGTGCTCTGCGGATACAAAGGGGAGTGACTCTTAATGGCCACTAGGCCAGGTCCTGGGAGCCTAGGACCATGGAAAAGGAGAGAGGACACCACAACCTCCCACCAGCCCGTTCATTCCAGAGCATCAAGGTGGTCCAGCATGAGGTGACCCCAGTCTTATTTGTGTATATGTCAGCCCTCACCCCAATGGGTCTTTCTCCCATGGCTGTCAATGGGAAGGTGGTGATGTTAGAGGCCCTCCTCTACAGTTGACTTGGGGGTGTCTGAGCCTCTGCAACTCACTTTTCTCTGCCCCTTTTTTTAGTGTGCTGGCTGGGACAATAGAGTGGGTTTCTCTTTGAGAAACTAGCAGGTAGATTTGGGGCAGTCACATCTACTTCCTTGACTTTGTTCTCAGAGCTCTTGCAATTATCGTGCCCCTTGCTTACAAAACTCCTTCCTGCAGGTCCCCATGTGGCCCCCTTTCCACCTCCTTCAGACCTTGGCTCAAATGTCCACTTTGCAGTGAGGTCTTCCTGGACTTCCAATCCACTGTTCACACTTTATTTTATTTATTTATTTATTTATTTTTTATATTTTGTGGAGATGGGGTCTTACTCTGTTGCTCAGAATGGAGTGCAATGACATGAACATAGCTCACTGCAGCCTCAACCTCCTGGGCTCAAGTGATTCTCTCACCTTGGCCTCCTGAGTAGCTGGCACTACAGTACACGCCCCTAGGCCTAGCTAGTTTTTTAAACTTATTTTTTTAGAGACTGGGTCTTGCTATGTTGCCCAGGCTGGTCTTGAACTTCTGGCCTCCAGCAATCCTCTCACCTCAGCCTCCTGAGGAGCTGGAATTACAGGTGTGAGTCACCATGCTCAGCTCTGATTTCTTTTTATCCATAGCATTCACCACCACCTGACCGAGTGGTATTTTACTTATCTTTTTTGTTCATTTATTGTCTCCCTCCCCACTCCACCACATAAGCTTCAAGAGGGCAGGGATCTAGTGAAATTTCTCAGCACCTACTCTAAGCCAGTCACAGCTTTAGGCACTGGGGAGCCGGAGATGAGCTGGGTGTGGAGCCCACCCTCCAGCAGCTGGCCATGCAGCAGAGGCATGCCCAGTGGGGCTCTGGGACTGTACAGGTAGGGGAAGCTGGTACCCGTGTAGAGGTGGCTGAGGCCCAAGCTGAGTTCAGGCAGGTAGGTGTGTTTCTGTCCTGGCCTGTTCTCTGTCCTTCAGTACTGCTGTAAGGTGCACTGCACTGGGGCCAGGGCCCTGAACTAGGAAGCAGGTTGGGGCTGGGTGTGGCCCACAGCTGACTTTCCATGGGACCTTGGACAAATCACTTCCTGGTGCAAGCTTCATTTTTCTCATCTGTAAAAGAAGAAAATCCTATCACCTACTGCACTTTGGGTTATTTTAATGGGAAAGCCTCTCAGGGGCCTGCAAGCCCTTCCTCCTTCAAAGCAGGGCCAGATGAAAGGAAGACTTGATCCCAGGCTCCTCTGACAGATCCGATAAAGCTCTCTGGCCTCAGCTGCGCGTGGCCCCTGGGATGGTTCCCATTTTTATTGCTCTTGACACATAAGCACAGTGGAGCTTTGATGACGAAAGAGGCCCTTTGCTTTGTCTCCTTGTGGCCTTTACCTGACAAAGGCAGCTTTCACTGCTCCCATTCTCCCCCGGCTTGCTTTGTGTTCCTAACCCCTGACCTGAAAGGCCTGGAGCCCTCCAAGGCCTGGCCACGGCATGGCAGCGCTGAGGATCTAGATGGAGGAAAGCAAAGACGCAGATGCAGAGGCCTCTCTGTTCCCTGCACTGGGGTCCCTGTGGGTGACATGATCTCTCTTCGGCTTCCCTGTCCCAGAGGTCAGTTGCAGAGGCATATATCCCATTACTCGGCCTTGCAATCTATAACTTCTTTGTGCCTTGTGTCTTACAGAAATTTAAAGAATATGTGAACGGCAGTAACCTCATCACCAAGCTGCAGGCCAAGCACGATTTACTCAAGCAGACCCTGGGCGAAGGTGAGTGAGGTGGCGGAGGCCCTCTGGGAGGTGCTCTGTTCCCCACTGGGTTTCGCTGTGTCCCCCGGACGTGTTGAGCTGCTTAAGCTTTAGACAGCAGGCATCTGGCAGAATGAACCTGGACTGACCAGGACTGGGCAGGCTGGGAAAATCACCTTGGTACAGATGCCTTGGGGATCCAATCTGGCTATAGAAAATAAAGGGCATGACTTGCTTTTTGATTAATAGAAAGAAAAAATAAATAAAAAAAAGAAAAAGAAAATAGAGGGCAACCACAAGTCTTAGTTTAGGTTGGCAGGGACAGTCCAAGGCAATCTGATAGAGGGGCACCCATCAGGTAGGGAATGGGAATCCAGGGCCTCAGAGGCCGGCACTGACATTTTTCAGCAGACGCTGTTTGCAAGGGATACTACTGGAGTGTCTGGCCAGGATTCTAGGTCCAGAGAAGGAAAATCCATACATGTAAGTCACGGTTTGGCCCTTGAGGGACCTGATGACCAGGCTTAAAGCCACTCAATGCCTTCCAGTGGCAGTTGGAATAAAATCCCAGCTGCTGTCATGGCACGTGAGGCCTTATAGCACTTAGCTTCTGCCTGCTTCCCTGACCTCATTGGTCATTCTCCCTTTCCTTACTGTGCTGTAGCCACACTGAGCAAATTTCTGCCCTTCAGGACTCACCAAGCTTGTTCCTGCCCCAGGGCCTTTGCATCTGCATGGGTAACCACCACTGAAATCAGGGGACAGAGCTTTTCAGTTACACTAAAAAATTCCCTTGTGCTCCTTTGCAGTCAGCCCCCAATGCTCTACTCTGATCTGATTTCTGTCCCTGCAGATTAGTTTTGTGTGTTCTAGGTAGTAAGAGCGGGGAAACTTTGGGTGCTGATGGAAATAAATGTTCCAATCCATATCCTGATTTGAGTTACATGGGGGTAGACATTTGTTAAAAACTCATTGACTAGGGGATAGGAGTGGGGAAGACTTAGTTGCAGTGAGCTTTTTCTTCATTCTTTCCCTCTAAATTTTACCCATCCTGACATTTCAGTATCCGGCCAGGGATAAAGGGGGTGTGGAGGAGTGTGGATACCAAAAAGGGAAGAAAAACAGTGAGAATGGAGGAGAAAGGGAGAAAGTCCAAGAGTGGAGCTCAAGGTGTGGGTGCCATGGGGTCAGCTTCTAAGACTAGCATTAAAGAGGAGGGCTGGTATTTATAGGCACAGGTCAGGGGGCTGTTCCTCATGAGCCAGGTAACAAAAAGGAGAACCATATGAGTTGGTGGCTACTTGCAGTTTTGAAATTAGATGCTGAATTTGGAAAACTAATCTTCTTTTAAAAAATAAGATCCTGGGTCTGGTGCAGTGGACTGCCCACGCCTTCTTGGCGCAGAAGCACGGTGGAGCTTTAACGAATAAAGAGGCCCTTTGCTTTGTCTTCCCGTGGGCCTTACCTGACAAAGGCAGCTTTCATTGCTGCCATTCTCCTGGGGCTTGCTTTATGTTCCCAACTCAAATGATGATGATGATGATGATGATGGTGATAATTACGGTCATCATCATCATCATCATCATCATTATCACCATACTTAGTTTTGGTTGGCATAACTCCTGGTCCATTTGGTCCTCCAAGTTTATTTAGCCTTCAACTACACCTTGCTCTAAGATTGCTCTACCAGTACCTCTTCTGAGTTTTGAGCTGATTAGCAATAAAAAAAAAAAAACTCCCAGAAAATGTGTTTCAAAAGTAGAGGGGCAGCTAAGAAAAAGCCATCTGGAAGAATCTCTGTAATCCTGTGTTTCAGTAAGCTGGCTATGGAAAGGCTCACTGTGCTTCCTTTGACAGCTGGATGGTTCTTGATAGACTGGTCAGTTCTAGAGATTTTTTTTTTTTTTGAAGTAAATGTTCTATTTTAAAACAGTTTTAGAGCTACAGAAAAGTTGGGAAGATAGTATAAAGTTTTCATATACTCCATATCTAGTTTCATATACTCCACATCTAGTTAATATTTATTAACATTTTACATTAGTATACTATATTTGTCAGCATTAATGAATACTGACACATGTTATTAACTGAAGTTAATAAATTACTGCATTACTGAAAAAGATGGAACCTGAATAAATTGAGACCAAATCTCCAGTCATTTTTATATAGCCACTACACGATAAAGATACATATAGATTCTCAGGGCACTGGGTGAAAGGGGAGAATTTGCACTGACCTAAATGATAAATTGGAAATTGCCCACTGGGTGAAGGAAGAAGGGAAAAAATTCAGCAGGCCAAAGAGAGCTCAGAATCTTAGCGAATTCATCGTTCTGAGTGTCAACTGGTGATTCACCTTTTCCTGAGCGTTTTGGTTCTTCTATTTAGTAGAATTCTCTTCTAAGAGTAGGGTAGTGTTACAGCTGCCTCAGTGGCCTTTTTATGCCATATGAAGGCTATTTCGTAGTATCATGTCTAGTGCCTCAGTTTCTCTAAAGTACAGTAGCCCTCTTTTATGTGTGGTTTTGCTTTCCATGGTTTCAGTTGCTTGTGGTTAACTGTAGCCTGAAAATATGAAATGGAAAATTCCCGAAACAAACAATTCATAAGTTTTAAATTTCTCGCTGTTCTGAGTAGCGTGATGAAATCTTATGCCATCGTGCTCCATCTTTGCCAGGATGTGACTCCTCCCTTTGTCCTGCACATCCACTCTGGATACAGTACCCACCCACTGGCCACTTAGTAGCTGCCTTGGTTATCAGATTGAAAAAACAGAGGGCATGTGGGATTTGGTACTATCCACAGTTTCAGGCAACCACTGGGGGTCTTGGAACATATTCCCCACAGATAAGTGGGGACTGCTGTACTCTTTTGATAGGATAGCTCAAGAAAACTACACATTAGATGAAACCCAAGGTCTTTGGGGTCAGCTTTACTTAGAAGCAGATTTGAGAACATGATTGACCCTAGACATACAAGTCAAAAAGCTTCCAGGTGCTTGGCAAATGGCATTCCCTGTTACAAAGGATGTCACTGGCACTTCTTGGGAGCAAGAGCACACACCTTGGGAGCAAGAGCACACGCTATGCCATTTTATTGGCCAGAGAATTCTCAGTTTATCATCATCTCTGAGTCTTAGACTTACAACCTTTTTATTGCTCTAGGGTGTGAGTATTCTGTAAGCTCCAGGGTTTACACTCAAGATGCAGTTGGTTTTTCAATTTCTGAAAGCCCCTCAAGCATGAGTGAACAGTGTGCTGCCCATAAAAGGGAAGGAGCATAACCTTTTCAGGCCAAGATTTAATCGCCCATCACAGAGCAAAATGGCCACCAGGCCCAGGCCATCTGACTTTCTAGAAAATGACTGAACCACCAACTATAAAATATATTTTTAAAATCCCAACAGGTCTCAGAAGGTAAAGGATGGGCATTTTTTGATTCCCCATATTTATGAGATATTGAGTCACCCTATTTCTAAAGATGTTGATTGTGGGATTCTTGAGAGCAGGAATGTGAGTCTGAAGCTGATCGACAACATATGAGATTCTGTGCCAGAGAAAAGTCTGTCTTGAGTGTGTTCTGACATTCCACTCCACATCCTAAAACCTTTGATTTCTACCTGCCCCCATCTGTTCATTCATCTATCCAAGAGCACAGGCATTTTGTTTGGCCAGGCCTGGGGAGATAGTGGTACACAAGAAAGATAAGGTTCCTGCCCTCATGGAAAAGAGAGACCTCGAATGGTAAACAAACTACTAAGAAAGTGTGATAGTTGAGCTGGGTGTGGTGATGGCACTGTAGTCCCAGCTACTTAGGAGGCTGAGGCAGGAGAATCACTTGAGGCTAGGCAGTGGAGGCTGTAGTGAGCCAAGATCACGCCACTGCATTCCAGCCTGGGTGACAGAGTAAGTCTCTGTCTCTTAAAAAAAAGAGAGGGTGGGGATTATAATTGTGTTAAGTGCCATGAATGAAAACTTTGGGCTGAGATACAGAACAATCATATATGTGTCAGGGAGAGATGGGGGGACCTGATTTAGATAGGGTGATCAGAGAGGGTTCCTAGGGGAGTTGCTGTTTCGGCTGAAACTAAAGGATGAGAAGGTGTCAGCCAAGTGAAAAACCAGGGTAAGAGTTTCTGGGGAAGAGGGGACAACACTTGCAAATGCGGGAAATGTGGTGAGTTAGAAGAATTGAGAGAAGGGTATTGTAACTAGACCATGTGGAGTACATAGAAGAGTGGACAGTTTGGGAACCCAGAGAAGGAGGGATCTTTTCCTGGGGATGGAAATGTTTTCAAATTGAATTCTGGTGAGGGTTGCATAACTTTGAATAGTCACTAAAAATCGCTGAATGATACACTCCAAATGGGTGAATTTTATGATATATAAATTATACCTCAATTATGCTATTTTTATAAAAGATGGCAGTGCATCTGAGTTTGGAATTCTAGGGGAGGGTAAGATCTAGACATAGAGTAGGGAGTCCTCGGTAAGCACGTGCGGTCACTTAGAAAGGATGTGTAGAAGAGGAAAGCAGCCCTGGGTCTGTGTCCTGATGGTACTCTAACATTTCGAGGTTTGAGGTTGGGCAGAATGAGGAGGAGACAGAAAGAGAAACTGAGGAACCTGTAGAGCAGGAAGAACACCTGGAAAGTGTGGAGTCATGAAAGTGAAGAGGAGAGAGCTTTGTAAGAAGGGAGTGGTGAACTGAGTAGAATGGTGCAGAGGTCAGGTACAATAAGGGCAGAGAAGACCATTGGATTCAGCCTGAAGGAGATCCTTTTTGACCTTAAGTGTTGACCTTGACAAGAGCAGTCTCAGCCCAGGGATGAGGACAGAAGCCTAGCTGCAAAAGGGTGAGGAGAGAATAGGAGGGGAGGAAGCAGTAGTGCCTCCAGACAGCTCCTTCAGGGAATTTTGCTAAAAACAAGAGCAGAGAAATGAGGATGTAGCTGGAAAGAGAAATGGGGTCAACAGAAGGGTTAAAAGCTAGGTCGTGCGTATCCAGAACACATAGATATGCTGCTGGAAATGGTCCAGAAGAGAGGAGATTGGTGATGCTAGGGAGAGGGGAGATACCTGCAGAAACTGAGGCCCCCAGAAGGGCAGAGGGGATGGAACCAGGGCATAAGGAGAAGGTCTGGGCTTTGTCTGGCAAGTAGGTGGGAGGGCCTAATGGAGGCACACAGATGGAGAACCCATATTACTTGATTTTCTTTTCCAATGAAGGAAATGAGAAGATCTTCAGCTGGGAATGAAGGTGGAGGCAGGGTAGCAGGGTGGAGGAGCACCAGCCTTATGGCTGGTATCCTTCAGTGCCAGGCATATGACAGGGGCTCAGTCAGTCTTTGTTGCCATTAAACATTGCAGGAGTTTTCGAACTTTGGGAGGCATAGAAGTGATCACCAGGGGTGGTTGTTAACCTGCAGATTTCTGGGTTTTTATCTCAGAGATTCTGATTCAGAAGACCCATGAGAGAGCCAAGAAATCTGCATCTTTAACCAGACCCCCAGATGTTTCTGATGCAAGTAGCCAGAGGGCTGTAGTTTGAGAATCACTGAACATGTCTGTGAATAATAACGTGTGTGTGAACACAGCCCTACAAATAGGAGGCTTTTAATAAAGAATTAATAAGACGCAGTTCTTTTCAACAGACCATATCTTAGGCATAATTAGATTTCATATTTCATAAATAATTAAGACTCATTGTGTTTTGTTTTTAGAAAAAGACGAAAGTTCTTTGGTTTAAAAAGAAAAGGCAATTAAACATTAATGTATACTTTTCTTTGCAGGGGAAAGAGCAGAATGCGGCACCACCAGGTGAGAGTGGGAGAGTCGTGTTTTCTTTCATCTGCTGCCCGAGGTGGGAGTGGGATGGGGCTGGGGAGGCACTGCTGGGAGCTGGAGAAGCAGGGATGGCTTCTTCACCAATGTCCCCATGGGCTGCTGTGGGTGTGCCTAGGTGAGGCACAGTTGCTGCTTTGCTTCTTCTAGCATTAGACTGACAAAGCCATGCCCCTCCAGGCTGGCGATGGAAGGGGCGCTTTGGGGGCTGCTGTGTGGCAGCAGGGCACCCTCCCTTTGCACTGGCCATCGGGTGAGACAGTATTGTCTACTCAGAGTGGCTGAGGGCAGCCTGTAGGAGCCAGAGGCTGTGGGGTGGCTGTTGACCTCTCTTCCCACCTGCTATACCATGCTGAGCAAACTGCCCAGCCTTACTGCGAGGACCAGCCTGGGGTCCCCATGTACTAAGGCTTTGGGTCAGGCTCAGATTGCGTGCAGCTGGGCACGCGCATGCGCATAGATGTGCACAGACTCTCCCGCTGTCCACACCCTGGCTTGGACCTCACGGGCACTTGGATGGGCTGACGGAAAGTAACACACGAGCAACTTCTGCTTTCTCTTCAGCTCGTTCAACATTCCCTTTTGCGCTTTTCCCTGAGCAGACCAGAGCCAGTGAACACTTTCCACTCAGCAGCTGATAGCTGAGGGGCTGACTTGACTTCCCTTTCAGAAAGCTTAGATTCATAAGTGGCTCTGTCACTGGCCAGGTTGTTTGCTTAGAGCCTATTTCATTTCTGCGTTCCCAGTAAGAGATATTCCACTGCCTACCTGGAATTCAGCCAGTGGCCCAGAGGCCAGCACTTTTCCATCACCTGGCAGTAGAGCGCTACTTTTTGCCTCACTTTCTGGGCCCGAGGACCTGAGGGCATTCTTTTCTTTCCCACAAATGCTTCCCAGTGGCCCCAAATCCCGAGAAACCATCATGTTTGGCAAGAGCAAAGATGAACTCCCAACTCTCTCCTGCGCCTTGGGAAGGGAGTGGGGCAAAGTCTTGGAAAACTCTAGGATTTTCAGTTTCCTGGGCTCAGGATAGGGAGACCGAGGGCTCGACAGAAGTTCAGCGCGTACAGCTGTTCCTCTGGGCTCCGGCAATTTGGAAGCATCAGGACGATTCACACCAGGCGAGGCCCTTCCAGCACATGGGGCGGCAGATGTGCAGGGTCACTTTCGAAGAATCTTTTACAAACCTATAATAATATTTTTTTTTTTTCCTGGCAAGAGAATGTTGTCATAGTCTCAAAACAACAGAAGCTGAATTTTACACCAAATTCTGCAAATAGTGAAACAGATGGGGGATGAATTGAGCTGTCCCTCACTTCCTCCTAATTCCTAGAACTCATGCAGAGAAGTTTGTTCCAGCAGAGTGTGGGAGAGGAGATCTGTAATCAAACCCTTGGCCAGGTCTCAGGGTCGTCCCTCAGCGGAAAGTTGAGGGTTTGTTTTTTTTCGTTTTGTGTTTTAAATAGAGCCCTCTGAAGTCTTCCACACCCTCCTTGACCTAGGGCCTGGGAAATCCAAGCTGAGTTGATCAGACCTCCCACTTAGACACCCTGCATTCAGCTGCAGACATAGCCCTGTGTACTCTGGTTCCTGGTCAAGGTCAAAGTGAACTAAAGTCTTTGTTAGTAAACTAAAAGTCTTCCCTTACCTCCAAAATCATTATCTAACTTGTGGAAATTGTTGCTAACAACGTCTCTGTCCTGTGACTCTCTCTGTATCTTCCATGAACTCCCACATGAGGTGGATATCATTTTTGGATGGTTATTTGAGCAGGATCTCCTCAGCCAAGTTGCTGTTGACCTTGTATAGAGGAACTGGTTTTGCATATGGGCTAGAGTATGTTATATTTTTCTCACACTTCAGAACCTTATCTTAGAATAGACCAAATTCGTAAAAACCCTGTAATTCAGGATGGCCAGATGTGATAATGCACTTAAATTTAAAAGTGTATTGTAAATGTCGAAGCAAGATGCAAATATAAGATTTGATTATTGTGATTCAAATGATGTCTGGCTCCCCTTACCCACGTTGACATACCCTCCTGGTCTGGATTAGAGATGAAATCACTCGAGATCTTGTTCAAGCAGATGCAACACAGTACACAGCCCATGCATAGCCTCCAAGGGCCCGACTGGCATTGCACTACAGCATTGCCACCATTTGGGATGTTGACCTCCAAGTCTATTAGGTTATCTAGGGGAATTTTTCATCACATCCCTTTAGTTGCAGGATAATTTTGAGGCAATTTCCTGTGTTGCCAACGTGTGTTAATTTTCATCTTGATTAAAAGGCAGAAAGGGGACATTGGTCTCTGGTTTCTCTTTCTTCCTCTCTGTGGCTTTCTCTGTTCCTGTTTTCCCTGCCTCTCTTTCTTTCTTTCTTTCCTTTTTGCCCTGCATCTGAGCAGCAGAAGAGATGGAAGGCTTAGGCTGCCCCACTTTCCTTGGCCGGGCTGCCCCCCTGCTCCCCACTTTGTGCCCCACCCAGCACTTCAGTAAGTCAATATAGATTTGATATTGTGCAAAGTTGGGATAGCTACGTTTCCTTGTCAGAGATTCCAGACAGTGCACAGAACACCACACAAAGAAAGAAATCCCCATGTGATTCACGCAGTCCTTTGCTTTCTGGATTGGGCAGGAAAAATGGAAAAACGTATCTTATTTTCCCTTTATTCCACTTTGTAAAATTTAAGAAAAAACAAAAAACACTTAGGACTTTCTTTTAAGGAAACCTTGCAGTTGGGCACCATAGGTTTTTTGATATTGAGTGTCCAACACTGCTTTAAGAGTCTCTGCTCTTCCTGGCCATGAGAATTTAACAGATAATTTAATGTTACTTCTGGATGTTCTATGATATGTTCTATGATAAAATCACTTTCATACTCACACTAGAGCCTTGAGAGTAGGAAGAGCTGAATTTTACCACCAGCCTCAATCACATTTTGTTTGTGTGATCTTAGGCAATTTTCTTCATCTTTTGTGGGCTCATTGACTTTGTATGTAAAGTGAATTGAATATGTTTTCCCAACCTCACAGGGTTGTTGTGAGGTTATCATGCAATGTGATAAGGAAATGATCTGGGAATGTTCAAAAACAAACCAAACACTATGAAAACAGGGTGACAATGTTGCTATCATCAAGTTATTTCTAATCCCCAAACTTAAAACCTTTGGCCTTGTGTCGCATTTTTGACACTCTCTTTTGCCTTTGGTATTTGAAAATTTAAGAGCAGATCTTGTAAGAAATCCCACCCCCGCATACATACATCCTCAAAAAAATAAGTAATTTTTGAAAAAGAAATGACATGGACTTAGCTAACCAAATTGACATAGATCCAAGATGGGCTGGAAATAATCTTGCCTGTTGTTTCTTTTCAAAATTTTGATCTGTGCTGTTATTTTGTTTCCGTTGTTTGGATGGCATGATATTTGGATTCACCTGGTTTTTGCCTATGCATGTACTGGAGCTAGCAGCATTTGCTCAATACTCAAACACCTAGGAGAAGTTGGTTAGAGGTCCCTGGGGATGGCTGGCCTACTGAAGGAGACAGGTACAACAAGCCCAGTCAGCAGAGGCAGCATGAATCTCATTTATCCTGATTGGCTGCATAGTCCAGAGGATTTCTTGCCCACTCACAGAAATCAATGAAGACTTGGGGGACCAGGTCTTTGCTTGTCCTGTGTGGACATTATCTGTGCCTGGCTGAGTCCCCACTTGTTGCTACCCAAATTTTGAACCAAGCCATTTGAAAATGAACTGCCTCTCTTGGTTAGGCGCCCTCTTCCTAACCTTAAAAAGCCCTTTGCCCCAGAAGGCTGGCACCATTGAGTCAGGCCAACTTGTGTGGTGAAATGAGCAAATAAGCCAACACAGGTATATGCATGGTGAGCAATTCTGGAAACAGGTCCAGTGTTTGTGGCCGTTTCACTGGTGAACTGTGGTATGGTTACCCCTCCCTGTGGCCAAGAGTGGAGCATACTTTAGGAATGGAAATCCTAAAGTAAAGCAAGACACTTTCAACCTGATCCCATAGCAAAGGTGACTGGGGTAGATGAGTCCTTGGTTGGAAATAAAAAAGTGCCCTAAGGCTCCATGATGGTGGTCTGGTAGGAAAAACCCTGAACTTGGAGCCAAAGAGTCCTGGGTTTGGGGTCCAGCTCTGTCAGTTCTCCTTCACAGGAGGCTTCAGTTTCTGCCTCCGTAAAATGGGGCCACATATACAGGGTTGAGGTGGCATTAAGTATAATAATGGATTTGAAAGTGGTTTAATTGAAAATGTTCTTGAGGCTGGGTACAGAGGCTCACGCCTGTAATCCTAGCACTTTGGGAGGCCAAGGCGGGCAGATCATGAGGTCAGGAGTTCAAGACCAGCCTGGCCAACATGGTGAAACCCTGTCTCTACTAAAGATACAAAAAATTAGCTGGGCGTGGTGGTGCATGCCTGTAATCCCAGCTACTTGGGAGACTGAGGCAGGAGAATCGCTTGAACCTGGGAGGCAGAGGTTGCAGTGAGCTGAGATCATGCCATTGCACCCCAGCCTGGGTGACAAGGCAAGACTCCGTCTCAAAGGAAAAGAAAAAAAAGAAAGTGTACTTGACTAAAGAACAGGATATTACCATCATCCTGGGGTCACCCAGGGACCCCAAAGAAGTTGCAGCCTCCCTCATGGTATCAGTTTCTTCATCTCTGAAATGAGAATAGTAATTGCCCAGCTCTTAGATCAATGAAATAAAGATTAGTCAAGTGCATTTGAAATGCCAAGAGGCATTAGGAAGATCAGTGCCCTGGTACATTGGGAGTTGAGACTTGGTGATAAATTTAAGCCAAAATAATGAAAATTAACCCTCACAATCATTTTTGAAAGTCTCTTGCTTTCTCAGGCTACAGATTACATCTCTCTCCCCTGATTCCCCCTCCATCTGGTCAGCTTTGCAGGATGGCAGCCTCTGATTGGAGTTTCAATGGTTTCTTGCACATGTCCTATTTTCCCCCTAAGATTTAGAATGCATTTGCGTCATGTAAGAGTTGCTCCTGCTTGGCATCGTGGGTAAATTAAGATCTCCTAAAACATCCAAAGGCCTTCAGATGGAACATTGGAAACCAATGTCTTGGCGGGGGGTCAGGGGCTTCCATTTACATTTTGTGTTCCCCTTTAGTCGTGGGTTGTAAGAGCATCTTTCCCAGTTGTATGTTTATGTTGGTTGCTTTCTTGATTTCTTTTGTTCCGTTTTCCCCTAGGCCCCCCTGTCTTCCCCCTAAACCACAGAAAATGAGGAGACCTAGGCCTCTCTCAGTGTATAGCCATAAACTCTTTAACGGCAGTATGGAAGCATTCATTAAGGTACTTGCTGGGGAGCCATAGAGTCCGCGAATGCACCCAATGTAATGGCAGCCTCTGTCCTCCCGCCTCCCTGCCAGCAGACAGCCCTGTCTTTGGCCAGGCCCTGTGGAGCTAGTTCCTCGCTGCAGCCTACTCTTAGCTTCAGCAAGGACTTTTCACGGGAGCTGCTGTAGCCTCTAACTGGTTGCTCCTAAGTGCCCTGCGCAATTCTCAGCCCTGTGGGGTAGGGATCAGATCATGATAGAACCCAGGGAAGTCCAAGAGGGGTGAAATACCAGCACAGCGGGCCCAGCCAGCCACGCTTCATTGCTTCAGCAACTGCAGTCCTAACACCTGAGGGACAGTCAGAGAAACCCCATTTCCTCACTTCACACCCACGTCTCCCAGGAGAAGCTGGATTGAAAGCAACACAGAGGAAATCCCTGTGGGTATCAGTGTGTTTTTATACACGTGAATTTTTTTTAGTTGCATATATACCAGCAAAGGAAACACATACGATTTTTATGAGAGAAAATCCTCCCACCTGATTTGCTTCCCATTAGGTGGTTTGGGAGAAGGGAGAAAAGTTGAGGTTGCCCCTTTTGAATTCTAGGTTAACCCTTTGTATCTTAAACTAAGTAGTTCAGCTAGGAGAGTTTCTCTTTTCTTTTCTCTTTGGTGTAAAGGATATGAGATTAAGTCATATCAGATATAATGACTCAAGGGAAATTAAGATGATGGAGAAGCGAAGAGCAGCAGCTGGGGAGATACTTGAGGAAGGGGAGAAGCACTCTTAACATTACTTAGAGGAAGCGGGGAAGTCCCTGCAACTGATTTGAGAGCCCACTACCTTCTAATGAAGACACTGTCTGCAGAGAAGATGATAGATATCAATCAGGAGAAAAAGCAAAGGCCCTTGGCCTTTGCCAATGATTTGGGATTTATGGAGGCTGCCCGTGCTCCGGCTCTCTACTCATGATCCTCAGACAGGGTCCAGCACAAGACTTGCAGGACAGCAAGAGACTGGATATGGGTTTGGCCTTAGGCAGGGGAGGGGGTAAGCAGGACCAGCCTGGGTCTCAGGACTGTCTCTCCCTGTGGGCTGAGTTCTGGGGAAGGGAGAGTAGGGAAAAGGGAAAGTGGGAGACCAGGGCCCAAGTTGGGACTGCCCAGGGGTGAGGAATGTCAAGGGCTGCTGTAGGATGCCTAAGAAGACCAAAGCGTAGAGGATTCCCAAAAGGAGGGGCCCATGGGTGTATCAGGAAGGAAGATCAGGAGGTGACCCAGAGGGAGTGGTTTACTGGGTCATGGGAGGGTGGGGCTGTGCCAAAGGAATCTTCTGTCTCCATCCTTCCTCCTCTCTCCCCCAAGACTTTCTTCTTTCACCCTTGCCCATAAAAGAGCCATGGTCCATGGCCGAGAGGGCACTAGTTACTCTCCCTTCCCTCAAGGAGCCAGTAGTGGAGCTTGGGAAATTTTAAACACAAAAGGCAGAAAGTGGAAGGTGATCTAGGATAAGCAACTTGTGAGTTATCCCCACATAAACAAGTTTAGGATAGGTGCAGTGGCTCACACTTGTAATCCTAGAACTTTGGGAGGCTGAGGTAGGACGGCTTGAGCCTGGGAGGTCAAGGCTGCAGTGAGCTACAGTTGTGCCACTACACTCCAGCCTCAGTGACAGAGCAAGACCCTGTCTCGAAAATAAACAACAACAAAAAAAGAATTCAGAGCAAAAAGAGCTATGAGCTCAAGCACAGTAGGCTTCTGGAGGGGCTTTGAAGGAAAGGTGGGAATGCAGAGGAGAATAAAAGGACAAAAGGAATTATTGAAAGGAAGAACAGAAGAAATGAAGGCTCAGAGACAGGGACATCCTCAGTTTGCTTAGGTCTTTGGAAATGGGTGATCAGTCAGGATACTTGGAAGTATCTTATCTGACAGTATTTGACAAGCAGTTGTTCTGTTAAGTATTTTTGTAATAGAGAGGTCCTATATGTAAGATGTGACTATAAAGTAATCTGATTTTATTCCTTCTGACCAACACATCATAACCTAGTCAACCACATGAGCGTTTGCCCCTTTGAGGTAGTCATCTTGGGAAGCCACCTTCTTATCTGAATGTGTCGGCATTGCTGCAGCTGCTTTGGTCAATCTTCTTTAGAGCCTGGAGCATGGCCTTTACCAGTGGGGCCAAGACTATGTATTCAAATGGACACCTTGTCTTTGGAATAGAAAGCTCCGTTTGAAGCTGAGCTTTGCAATGCCATTGGAGGTGCAAAATGGCAAGAGGAATATGCTACAGTGGGGCTGTTCCACTGGCTCTGAAAAGAACACCCCAGCAGCGACAGCCCAGAGCACTTGAGCAGTGGCAGCACTGTTGGAATAAGTGCATCACCTCCTAAGCAGAAAAGTTGGAGGAATAATACTCATTTGACTGGGAAAAAAGGTGTGTTTGCTAAATACTATTTCATTCATTCATTCATTCATTCATTCATTCATTCATTCATTCATTCATTCATTCATTTATTTATTGAGGCAGTCTCGTTGTGTCGCCCAGGCTGGAGTACAGTGGCACAATCATGGCTCACTGCAGCCTTGACTTCTTGGGCTCAAGTGATCCTCCCACCTCAGCCTCCCGAGTAGCTGCGGCTACATGCATGCACCACCATGCTTGGCTAATTAAAACATTTTTTTTTTTTTTTTGTAGTGACAGGATCTTACTATGTTGCCCAGGCTTGTCTTGAACTCCTGGGCCCAAGGGATCCTTCTGGCTTGGCCTCCCAAAGTTCTGGGATTATAGGCATGCGCCACTGCGCCTGGCCTTACTATTGCATTGCTTTATAGTCGCACTGTACTCATCACATACCATCAGCGCAGTTCCACAAACTCATACTGTGCACCTACTACGAGCTAGGTGGTCGATGTTTTACAGCACAGTTCTGCTGTGAAAGGTTATTAACTTTCAGAGAATGAAAAGGCAGTATAATGTATTCAATCCTTCAACTATTGAGAATGGATTTTAATTTTCTGTTATAATTCACATGCCATCTGAAAGAACATTGAACTAAGAGTCCCCAGCTTTGAAAAACCACACCTGTGAAAAGGTTTTTAATAAAATAACATCACTGGGACTTCACAATTATAATGGCTTAGAGGGACAAGGAAGCATCCCTGGGGTTAATAATCATAAGTAAATGTTGCTGCAGTTTGATTTCTACATTTCTCGGACCCTACCTGAATAAACAAAAGCCTTTCAAAATCCTTGATGTTTTTTCCTCCTCCTCTCAGACAAAAGGAGAACTCATTTTTGTAAGAGCCAGTTTTGAAGCCCAGGAGGTTCACCTCTGGGACAAGGGGAGAATCCTTATCTTGTTTCTGTAAAATAAGCATGATAATTACCTACTTTATGATCCTTTGTGAGGAGGATTAAATGAGCCAATATATGTTATGTTTCTAGAGCACTGGATGGCACATAGTAAGCACTATGTATTACCTATGATTATTAGCATTAATTTTAGCATATTGCTCATAGAGCCTGTTTGACCAGGCTGTTCACTCAGTTCTGGGATTCTGGTAGATTTAGTCAGCATGTCAAGTAGCAGACAGTTCCAGTTGTTGAGATACTGAGAACTGGACAGATGACACTAACTAGAAAGCACACATCCTCCAGGAGCCTGGATGGGACAAGTGCTCACCCCAGAGACAGACCTGCTGCACAGTGGAAAGAGCTGACGGCACTCCCCTGAAAATGGGCATTATCAGTGGCTTTTAGTGAAAGTAAAGGCTCCCATTCTCCCCCAAGCTCATGAAGGCATTCTGACTCAACTTCCCTTCCTCCTCCAAGCCTTTCTCAGCTTTTGTATTCCTTAGTGCCAGTGTAAGGGTCAAGAGGGGAGGAAGGAGAGCAAAGTCAAGTGGATACCCAAGAAAAGCAACTGAGGGTGTATGGCAGGGAAACATGGGAAGCTGTTGGGCCTTTATCTCTAGGATTCTATCAGGTGGAATCCTATGGGCCTCTATCCAAAGGGTACCTTGTAGACATGATCTTGTTAGAACTGAACTTTTTACCAACAGTGAGGGTTCTTGAGCTGAATTCCAGGACATTGTTCCAGTAGACATAAAGGTGTATTTCTCTCCTTTTTGTGGGCAGCTAGACATACCTTATGGGGTCATAGGTAGGCTTTTGTCCATGGGTGCATAAACAGTCCCTTTTGTTGAAGAGAAGCTAGGTACAGGGACGGGAATGGGTCCAGTCCACACAGTTGCTGCTGTTTCACAAGGACTGAAAGAGGCCCCCATGTCAACTGGTGTCTGGGAGGGCAGCTAAGGCAGCCACATGGGAAGGCTGGCTGGGCGGCTTCCAGAAGTCCCATGAGGCTCCCAGGCTCAGGGGTGACCCTCCCCACAGGCCGGCTATTTGACAGGCTCCCCAGGACCTTGGCTGGCTGCCATTGCATTTCGGCGTTCACGAACTCTGAAGGATCTGCTTACTCTAACTGATCTTATTCCTGCATAATCTTTTCTTTTTCTCCTGCTCTGCTGCCTGTTTATTTTTTGTTATCAGAGGAAGAAGAAATGCTCGAACCAGGAACCAGGTATTTACTAGAAAGGCCCGTTAGCCCCATTCACCGCGATGGAAACTGTCTTTAGTGCTGACTTCCAGAACAGAGCCCACCTTGCCTGTTGCTGATGGGTCCATATTCTTGTCCTGTCCCTGGGCACAGTCAATCAAGGAAAGAATTCACAGGTGGGGTGTGGAGGAGCCAAGAACGTATCCAAATCCATACTGTCTTCACAAGAGCATATTACATGTGCCTCATTGTTTACTTACCTTGTGAGAAGGCTAGGCCTTTGATTTGGCCCCTTTTAAAGAAAGTTTAAAAGAATTTGATGCTCTTTAAGTGGCCTGGAATAACAGAGAGGCCAACCAATAATGGAATCCAAAAGAAAATGTCTCCCCTCGCCATAATCGTTTGTGGCTGTAGACCAGTCTAGGAAGATGTCATTGAAAATACATTCACATCCCAGGTGCCTGTGTTGAGAATTGCATCTTTTTCAGCCTTTTAGAGTAAGGTTGGCCCCTAGATCGCCAATGGCTGACATCAGCTGCCTCTAGAACTTTTCCCTGTGACATGTTTATTGTTAAATGCAGTATGCATCTGGGTGTTTAGTTGTGATTTCATGAGTAGAACTGGTCTTCCCTTCTTAGAGCTCAAAATTTCCACTGGGGGCCAGCCTTGCTTCTCCCGTGGTGTGCCCTTAATTCTGACATCAGGTAAATAGGATGAGGACTTGATTCTTGAGCACTGAGAAAATAGTGTTGAGTTGGGACAAAGTGGAGGGGGAGGCAGAGAACTCTTCAAGGCCAGACTCCAGCAGCCTCAATGAGGTGATTGATTCCCTCTCCATTGCCCAAGTGGGCCTGCCAGGCCTCCTGAGCCCAGGTTCCTTTCCAGTTGGATAAGAAGACAGAGCATTTCTTTAAAATGATCATAGCTATGCCTTTTTGTGCACACAGCTGAAGACTCTCTATTGTGACTGTCTGTGGAGACTTTAGGATTAGCAGTTCCTTGCTTGTTTTCCTACTAATCTGATGGTACTAATATTCTGGCTTGAGTCTGTAATCTGTGTTTGCAGTGTCTTTTTCCTGTGATGGTTGTCAGGTCCCATAAAACTCACGATTTTTCTTTTCTCAAGGATTCAGGACAAGCTATACCACTTGTAGTTGAGAGCTGCATCCGTTACATCAATTTATATGGTAAGCTGGATCTTGGGCCAGTGTTTTCAGCAATATGCAGAACAGGTGCTAGGCTGTTCTGATAGGAAATGAGATTCTAATTTGTCCTGGAAGACTTCCCATCACAGCTCTGCTTTTGAGGGGGAAAGTACTGCACACAGCAGCTGCTCCTCTGAGTGCTGCTTTTGAGTGTGTTGGGGGATGGAGATCATGGTGAGAGGATCCAAGAACTAGGAAAACCGGAGAGTAGAAAGGGCATGGACAAGAGAACTCAAACCTACAGCTCTGTGCTTTGAGCACTGAATGGAGTTTGCCAATAAATCAGCTAATACTACTAGATTATAAGCTCCATGAAGGTATTAGGTTGATGCCAACGTAATTGTGGCTTTTGCCATTACTTTTGAATGGGCAAAACTGCAATTACTTTTGCGCCAACCTAATAATGGTGTCTGGGATTTGTTAATTTAACCTCTCCCAAGTCCCGGCCAGAATGTACTCTAGAGTCTAGCTCTTCTTGAAGGCAGAACATGTCTGTGTACAGGGAAGGAAAGGTATTGATACAGAACTTCTTGTGGCCTTTTCCTTTAAGCTCAAACAGAAGATCACAGATTATGAAGCAGATGTGTCCAAGGATTGTGGCCAGCTGTACTTCACCGTGAAAGCCATTTTTGGAGACATTCATAGGGAATGACTCTGTTATAAAGAATCGGGGGAAGAAAGGGACAAGCAATGGGCAGAGTCACTGGTATTCCCAGTGATCTAATGAACTCAAGGTCTCATGGATTTACTACTTCTTTTTCTGTATGTTTCTTTTTTAGGACTCCAGCAGCAGGGGATCTTCAGAGTGCCAGGATCTCAGGTGGAAGTCAATGACATCAAAAATTCCTTTGAGAGAGGTGGGTGCAGAGTGACCATCTTAAGCTTGTGTGTTAAGCTTGTGGCCAGGGGAAGCCAGGGTGATGTTCACATGTGTCTCAGAGCCAGTGGTGTGCAGAAGCTGGCCTGCAGTGGTTTGCAGGAGCTGATTGTGCATATCTCTTTCCAACTTCACATTCGGTGACTTTGTCCTGGTATGGACAAGCATACCAAAGGACAAGCTTGTTCCTTTGGAACAAGCATGGCTGGAATGTTTACACCACAGAAATTGGCAAACACTAAGTTCTAATTGTTTCCTGCCAAAGAGCTAACTGTTTAACATTCACCTACCACCAGCACCAGCACCAGCACCGCTACCAGTACTACAATTACTGCTACTACTGCTATTACTACTATTACTGCTTATGGGTGACTCTTCAGTGGGCTGCACAGTGGTTGCTGGGAAGGGGTGCCTTGTAAAGAGCTCTGGAATATTTACGTGAATCTGTAAAGGATGCTACATTTTAGAATTGGAAGAACATAGAAAACACTGAGTGACTTTTAGAATATCCTAATTTTTAATTTTTTATGCAGTGTTTTTGGCAAGCCACACATTGGGAGGAAGAGATTATATACGCCTTCCACCCCTGGAGAGATGACCTAGTTCCCATTTTGATTTGAGCAAGGATATGAAACTTATTAGAAGTGAGGTGGACCACTAGACCAGGACACATGTGATATATTTGGTGTAGCCTCTCTGGTCTTCAGAATCCCTGATAGGAACAGATGGCCAGTGACAGTGTCCAAGCCAAGTAAGGACTCACTGGGTCAGGAAATGCTCAATTCTTCTTACACCTCTGCCTTTGAATATTTAGTGCTTATCTCACTGCTACACTGAAATGGAAAATCCATGCATTTTCATTTGAGGAAATATTTTCAATCCTGCTCCCTGATTCTAGAACAAAACCTAGCATTAGCAAGTCCATAACCTCATCCCAGGGGAGGAAAGAAGAGTTGGAATATCGGTATCCCACGTAATATATCTGCCTGCAGTTTTCCAGTATTTGAAAAGGTCATGTCTCCACAGTCCACCCCTTCTCAACTCTGATTTACTGCCTTCTCTGAGTGGTTCTGGCACTGAGGACCCCAATCCCATACCCCTTTACTAGCAGTACATCACATCCCGAAAGGTATGGTTTACCCCTGTTGGCTGTGCTCTGAGCAGGCCTCTCTGTGTGCTTCCACCCATAGAATTCTTCCTACTTATTACCTAGCTCCCCTCCCACCCCAAAGGAGCTGCCTGTTGGGCAAATTATCTGCCTCCCAGTCATCTCCATTCCATCCTGCCATGGAGGAAGCATTCTGCAGCCCCAAGCAGTACTGCTATGGCCCCCAGGCACAGACCCTCTGTGGATGTAGGCACTCTGGCTTGGAACCATCTGGAGACAATGAGATTTGTCTGCATGTCATGCTCAGTGGCCTTCTAGGGTCTAGGGGAGCTTCATTTCTGGAGCTTACTCGAGAATCTTGGGTGCTTAGAACCAGGGAGCCCCAGGACCCCCTTGCTCCAAGCTCCTACTCAGCCATGTATTCATTCACTCAACAAGCATGCACTGAGCCCTATACCATATAAGGTAATGGACTAGGACCTGGAAATGCAATATGAACAAAACACAGTCACTACTAGTAGGGGAGCCAGTTTAGTCAACAGCCAGTATAATCAGTGCAATGATGGAGTAGGCACTGGGGAGCGTAGGAGCCCCTAGCCCAGCCTGGATGGAGTGGAGAGGAATAGCGAAGCCAGGGAAGGCTTCCTTGGGAAAAATGCCTAAACTGAGGCTTGAAGAGTAAGAGCCAGGGGAAGCAGGGGCAAAGAAAGGGCATTCCAAACCAAGGGAACAGCATGTGCAAAAGCCAGGAAGCAAGAGGCCTCTCCCATCCGCGTCCATGTTGCAAGTATCATTTGTCATTGCTCTGAGCCTCTCTTGGCAGCACTGGACAGTCCAATCCATAATGTTGCTTCTTAGTTTTCCCCAACTTCTTACACTCCTGCTGGCCCTGTGTTCATTTATAATGAACAGAACCATAGTCTGGAATCTTTGCTGGTTCCCTCCTCCTGGGCTCATCCCATTATACAGAATGCCTTGTCACCCTGCCTTGAATCTCATGGGCAAACTCACTGCATGGTGCCTCCAGCCTGGCAACCACTTTGCCTGGCATTTCCCTGCCTCTCCATATTCTGTAGATAACCTTGTTGCCACAGGCAACCCTACCCTTTCCCTATCCCAGTAGCACTGCTTTTTTCCTTCTTGAATGTGATTTTCTAAGGTCAGCACCTCCTGTCACTTGCTTTGGTGCTTTGCAGGGTTGATGTGCAATTTAAAAGAATTCTCTGCTCCTAACAAGCCTTGGATTGCCTCGGGCAGAGCCCAGCTGGGCAGAGAACACCTAAACTAAATCTCAGCTGCAAAAAATATTTTCTCCTTTTTCTTTCCCTCACGAATGCAGTTGGCCTTACTCCCTCTCCCCATCGTTCCAAAACGAATCTCATTCTCTCGCCAGCCTGGTCCTTCTGGTCCACCTGAGTCGACAATGAAGCATGCTTTCTTCTAAAAGAATCGTTCTAGTATGTCTTTTTTATAAAAATCCTTTCCTGGATTTTCTGGGCTGGCCAGTGCCAGATTTCTCACTTATTCTTTTCTGTTCCTTGACATTCACCAAGCATATGCCCTGGGTTTGGCTCCTCACCTGGCTGACGCTCAGGGCCGCCTCCTCCCACCCCTCCCCAGACTAGGGTCTTCCCTCTTCCTGGCCCTCAGCCTGCTTATCTCCATGTTTCCCTGGCGACAGGGTGGCCCAAACCTGGGCCCAGCTCAATGTTTCTCTTCTCGCCCACTCTTCACATCCCACATGGTTTAACTCGTGACTAAATTTCCTCTCCAAACCAGTATGCCATGTTTTTCCTTTCTTCCTGTATTTTATTTATTTATTTGAGATGGAGTCTCCCTCTGTCACCAGGCTCGGCTCACTGCAACCTCCGCTTCCCAGGTTCAAGTGATTCTCTTGCCTCAGCCTCCTGAGTAGCTGGGACTACAGGCGTGTGCCCCCTCGCCTGGCTAATTTTTTATATTTTTAGTAGAGACACGGTTTCACCATGTTGGCCAGGATGGTCTCCATCTCCTGACCTCGTGATCTACCAGTCTCAGCCTCCCAAAGTGCTGAGATTACAGGCATGAGCCATTGCGCCCGGCCAATTTATTTATTTTTTGAGACAGGGTCTCTGCCTCCCCCAGTTCAGGTGATCCTCCCACCTCAGCACCCTTCCACCCCACCAAGTAGCTGGGATTACAGGTGTGTGCCACCATGCCTGGCACATTTTTGTATTTTTTGTAGAGATGGGCTTTCGCCATTGAACGCCTGGGCTCAAAGCGATGCACCGAACTGAACTCAACCTCCAGAATTGCTGAGCCACTGCCCCCAGCCTTTTCATTTTATTTTTAAAATTTAAATCCTCTAATCCCTGCAGGGTGCCCATTCTTCACCAGTTGTTAAATGGGTCTTGTTCTTCCTTGGCTCTGTTTTTCCCTTCCCGGGGCAGAGGTCTTCCCAAAGTTTCTTGCTTAAGGCTGTTGAAAGGAGAATGGTTTTCTTTTCCTTAAGCTCCTGAAAAGTGATAACATGTTGGAAATCCATTCCTGGCTTATTATTCCTAAATCTACTTTTTTTTTTCCTTCTCATATGAGTCAACCAGAGTTTTAGTTGAAATTCTTTTTGTTGTTGTCGTCAGTAAATCTTAAATTCCCTGCTCAAGTTTTGAGCTCTCCCTATAAATCTTCTGGCAAAATGAAGGAGAGAAAAAAAAACACACATCATGAAAAGGCAAGAATTAGCTGCTGAGCTGTGGAGTGAGCTGTGGTTTGCTCTTGTCTCCCAGAGGGTCCCCCACAAACCTCTCTGGGTGCCCTCTTTGTATGCACAGATGGGAGTGCTGAGGTCTCTCCTTATGTGGAGGGGTGCCTTGCCAAGGAGGCAGTGGCTCTCTCCTCTGTGCAGATCTACGCAGGGTTTGGATGTGGGACTAAAGCCATGCCGTATAGGCTCTGGCACACTCTTGACTCTGGATCTGCCCCTTCTGAGATCTGGGTCCTGCCTCGAGAAGAGGGATGGAACCAGGAGATGCTGGGCGGGGTTGTCATGTCGAGGGCCTTGAGGACCTGTGGCCAGAGAAAACTGCCCTCGTGAGAGAGACTGACTCCAGGCTTCCAGCAGCAGGTCTGACAGAGCCTTTAAGCACACACTGTGTGCTCAGTCTCTGCCCTGGGCGCAGCCCTGTCTTAAAGCCTTTGGCAACGCCCAGGTGATCTGAATAAAAGTAAGCTCCAGGCAGAGCAATTCAGTAACAATGCCACCTCCCCAGGACATTAGCTAGCCAAGTGTGAACATGTCTTTCCTTCAGATTTGCCTGGAATGTTAGCTCTAATTCTCCTCTTGGAGAAAGCCGTCATTCACAGGAACCATCCAGCTCATCTCCAGCTCTGGAATTCCATTCTCAGAGCCAAAACTGACTAGCTTGTAGAGAGCCAAAGTCCTGGGCTAGTTGCAAAGAATGTTTGGGCAGCTCAATTTATGGACTGAGGGCCTTGCAGGAGGAATGACAAGAACTAATGGCGTATGTATGTGTATGTATGCATATGCAAAGTCAATATGCCAATCATGCTTAACAACAGGAGCTAGTAGTACTAGGCAATATTGAGGAAAATATCCATGTGTTTTTGAATTATGAGACCACAGAAATGATGTGTGGAGCTAATAGGGAAACAGTTTAATATGGTACGGTTTTTGAATTCCTTAGGCTGCCACAGGGATAGAGAGGGAGGCTAAGGAGGTGAGACTTGGACATCCCCCACCCCAGTTCAACTAAGACAGCTTTGTTCTGTAAGTTGGGGTTTCATAGGAACTTCTTTACTGAGAAAAAAAAGGTTGAGATTTTACTGTAAAGGATGAAAGGAAGGAAAGTAGGTAAATATATACCTACCTACATAAGCAGGCATACATACAGATAGATCCAAAAATCACAGGTTGAAGAAAGTATATCAGGGATTATGAGACCTTGGAGCTGCCAGTATCTGTTGTTGACTTTGTGATTGTGGGCACATTGCTTCATCTGCCAGGGCCTCAGCTCTCCCAGAGGAGAGAACGGTGGTATTGGAACCATGTCTCCCTTAGTGACATGCAATGCTGTTGTAAGGGTTAGGAGAGTTCGTATGTACAAATGTTCTTCTCACTTGAGAAGTGCTGTGTGAATACAGGCAATTTTTTGGTGTGTTTATTTTCTCTCTTCCTTCCCTACAAGGAAGTCTTATGGAGGCAGCATTCTCACCTCCTCCAGTGGGAACATTTGAGAGACTGACCTATCCAACACCAGTATCTGGGCCACCATGCATGGTTGTTCACCCTGGACACTGCACAAGGCTGCCCAGCCAAGAGAACAGATGAGAACTGAACTCTGGCTCATGCTCTGTACACTGCAAGCCCTGGTGCAGGAAGGCAGGGGGACCATTCTCTAATTCATACTGAAGCATGTTGGGGCTAGGGAGGCTCTGGCAGTGACATGTATTCACTTCCCACGGAAGCAGAGTAAAGAGATCCAAGGACGAGTTTCCAGTTCTGCTTTTCATTGCTTGCCAGCCCTGGAAGTGCTCTTAGCTGTTCAGGAGGAGGAGCATCCATTGTGCGGATGTCTCTGAACATCTCAGGAAAGCAGCAGAAGGCTCCCTGCTGCCTTTCACCACCCCTATGGAAATTCACAGTGGTGAACCTGCCTAGCAGCTCTGATTAAATTGAAAAGTGCTCCCTGAAATACCATTTGCCCTTGTCCAATTGGCAAAAATTCCAAACACTGACAATATGCCAGGGGCAGGGTTGTGGAAAACAACATTCTTGAGATGGTGTTGTTGGTAGGAATATAAAATGGCGTAGCCCCATTGAAGAATTTGACCCTGTCTGATAAAACTGTGTATATGTCTACCCTATGACGCAGCCATTCCACTTCTGGGAACTGATCCCAGAGATCTGCCTCCATGCATACAAAAACACAAGAATATTCACTGTGGCAATATTTATAATAACCAAATAGTGGAAAGAAGTGAAATGTTGACCCGTAAGAGATTGATTGCATAAATTATGGTCTATCCATGAAGTAAGAGTACTTTGCAGCCTTTAAAAAAAATAAATAGGCCGGGCGCGGTGGCTCACGCCTGTAATCCCAGCACTTTGGGAAGCCGAGACGGGCGGATCACGAGGTCAGGAGATCGAGACCATCCTGACTAACACGGTGAAACCCTGTCTCTACTAAAAATACAAAAATTAGCCGGGCGCGGTGGCGGGCACCTGTAGTCCCAGCTACACGGGAGGCTGAGGCAGGAGAATGGCGTAAACCCGGGAGGTGGAGCTTGCAGTGAGTGGAGATCGTGCCACTGCACTCCAGCCTGGGCAACAGAGCGTCATTCATAAATAAATAAATAAATAAATAAATAAATAAATAAATAAATAAATAAATGAATGAATGAATGAATGAATGAATGAATGAATGAATGAATGAATGAATGAATGAATGAATAAATATCTCCGCGAACTAATGTGGAGGGATTTCCAGGATTTCTTGTTAGGTGAAGAAAGAAGTTTATTTAGAAGTATACTACATTCTTCTATGTAAGAAATAAGAGGATATTAAAAATAGGCCTATGTATTTGCTTACACAGCAGGACAAACCAGAAACTAATGAAAATGGTTAAATATAAGGTGTGGAGGACAGAAGGATAAGGATAGGGCTTCTCTGAGTGCAACTTTTGACTTTTGGACCCTATAAATGCTTTGTGCATTCAAAACTGTAAATTTAAAAAAAGGATTTCTAAAAGAAATTTAATACCTAAAATAGAAAACCAAGTATGCCACCTATCAAATTGGTAACTACAGAGAATAACTTTTGAACATGTACTCCGATCATACATTTTTAAGAGCTTTATTGAATTACATACCATAAGGCTCACCCATTTTTTAAAGTACACATTTCATGCAAATCAAAACCATAAACATCATCTCACCCCAATTAAAATGGCTGTTATGAAAAAGGCAAACAATAACAGATGCTGACAAGGATGCAGGCAAAAGGGAACTCTTATATACTGTGGGTGGGAATGTAAATTAATACAGCCACTATGGAAAGCAGCATGGAAATTTCTCAAAAAACTAAAAATAGAACTACCATACCATTCAGCAATCCCACTACTGGGTATTTATCTAAAGGAGAATAAATCAATGTATCAAAAGGATACCTGCACTCCCATGTTTACTGCAGCACTATTCACAACAGCAAAGATACAGAAGCAACCTACGGGTCCACCAATACACAAATGGAAAAGGAAAATGTGGTGTATAATATATAGTGGAATACCATCCAGCCACAAAGAAGAATGAAATCATGTCATTTGCAGCAACATGTATGGAACTGGAGGACATTATGTCAAGTGAAATAAGCCAGGCTCAGAAAGAAGATTACTGCATGTTCTCACTCTTGTGTGGGAGCTAGAACACTTTATCTCATAGACACAGAGGATAGAATGATAGGTGCCAGATACCTGGAAGGGTGGGTGAGTGGGAGTGGAGAATGAAGAGAGGTTGGTTAGTGGGTACAGACATACAATTAGATAGAAGAAATAAGTTCTCAGGTTTGATAGTAGAATAGGGTGATGATACTTAGCAACACTATTTTGTGTATTTCAAAGTAACTAGAAGAGAGGACTTGAAATGATACCAACATATAGAAATGACAGATATTCAAGATGATGGATACCTCAAATACCCTGACTTGATCATTACACATTATGCATCTAACAGTTGCATGTACCCCAGAAATATTTAAAATGTTATATATCAATAAAATAAAAAAATACATTTCAGTGGTTTCTGTTATATTTACAGAGTTATGCAATCATCATTATAATGTTACTTCAGAACTTTTTCATCCTCCCCAAAAGGAACCTTGTACCCATTTGCAAGTCCCTCCCAATATCCTCCATACCCTGGCCACCAGCCCTAGGCAACCACTGATCTACTTTCTGTCTTCTGACCATATATCTCTTTAGTGGAATACACTTTGAAGATAAAAATACTAACCAATAACATAAACAAAAGCCCTGGAAAGAAATCTCAAGTTGTGTGTAGCAGGTTTATTGTTAGTAGTAATATTGCTATTAAAACTGTTACACCGTTGATTGTGTATTATAGGATAAGGCAGATGAATATATTTATTACTAATATTATTCAGAACCAAGATTTTTATGGTAAGAAAAAAGAGGTACAAATACAAAATAAGTGAAGGTAATGAAAACCTTATTTTATGAATAAGAAACATCAGTGTGAACTCATGAAAAAAAAATTCTAATTCTATCCACTGAAAGGATCTGGAAGCTCTTTATGACTCTTCTGTAGCAATGAGCACACCTAATACCTAGATCTTGGTATCTCGATATAAGACACCATATTTGTTTGCTACAAAAAGCAAACAGAGCCTGCAGGAGAAATGTTTGATTCAACATCTGGATCAAGGAAAGTAAAAAGTAATTGGGGATTTTTTTTTTTTTTTTTTTGGTCCAGAAAGCAAGGAAGTGCTCAATGGAGGTCATATTAAAAGGACACAAGAAAGTGTACTCTATGGCCAAATTTGGGACAATTTAAGTATTCTAAAAAATAGTGATGGTAATGGATAACCACAATTCAGTTAAAAGTTACAAAAACAAGTTCGTAGAAATGTTAATAAAGGGGTGAGGGTAGGGGACATGAAGACAGCTCTTCTTTACAAAAGAATGCCTGCTGATACATGGAGAAGAAATGACAGAATTAGAAAATCACCATTTTGCAATCCCCAGTGGAACAATTGATTTGGGCAAAAGTCATCACTGGATGCTAAAACCACTGGGTGAAACATATTGGGCACTACATGCACACGGTCGTCTCAAAGCATCATCATGACACTCTGAGTACCATTTCACAGATCATACTTATTACAAAGTGGGAGACGATACCTTCATAATGTAGAGATCTGGAAGCCAACACCTTGACCCAGTGATCAAGGTTGCCATCACCAGCAGCAGGACAGCCTGACGTATGTGCCTTCTAATGGGATGCATTAAGGTGTCCATAACATCACCCATGTAGTGTTCTTGCCAAAAATATTTAATTGGAATCTAATAATGAGAAAACAGACAAATCCAGAGTGTGAGGCATTCTACAAGACAACTGGCCAGGGCTCTTCAGAAAGAGCCGATATTATAAAAAACAAACTAGCAAACAAAAATATCAGGGCGTATTCTACATTTAAAGGACTCAAGAAAAATAACCACCAAATGAATTGTGTGAATGTTGATTAGATCTTGGCTTTTGAAAAAAATTCTGTAAAAGACACCATGGCACAACTGGGGATGTCTGAATGTGGGCTGTATACGAGATGTTCTTTTTGAATGGTTAATTTTCTTAGGTGTAATAACGTGGTTATGTAGGAGAATATCCTTATTCTTAGGAGAAGTTTGTTGAAGTAGTTAGCAGTGGTGTGTTTTGATGTCTACAAAATAATCTCAAATAGTGGAGCAACAATAAATATAAATACAGAAAGAACAAGAAATCAAATATGGCAAGACGAGTGTAAGAAAAGGTGATGGGTGTTCATTATTTTATTTTTACAACTCTTCTATAGATTTAAACATTTTCAAATAAGTTGCAGGGAGAACTTTAAACTTGCTGAAGTGGGGGGCCTCATATGTGGGGGAGACTTTTCCCATCTGCCTTTCCTGTGGTTCAGCCTGGGCCAGGTCATCTCTTCTGCCATCTGCACGTTCTCTGAGTCCTTCCCAAGCTGAAACATCATCTCGTCTCTTGTTTCCACTCAGGTGAAGACCCCCTTGTGGACGATCAAAATGAACGAGATATCAATTCAGTCGCTGGTGTTTTAAAACTGTATTTCCGAGGACTGGAAAACCCACTCTTTCCTAAGGAAAGGTTTCAAGATTTGATATCTACTATTAGTAAGTATTTCCCAGGTGAAATGATCAGTTCTTTGCCAAATCATTGTTGGAGTAGAGCTACAGGCTCATTGCTGTGCTAGGCATAGAGGAGGGATGTTATGAAAGAAGAAGTGTGACCTGCATCCTCTTAGAACTGAAAGCAGAAATAAGAAGAGGGTTTATAATGAAAGGGCTAATGGGCATGTCATACCCCCTGGATAGAGAAGGAGCTCAGGGGAGAACCAGAGGAAGACTTGGTTTCGCAGATCAGAGCCAAGAGAGAGAGTGCTGGGAGCAGAGTGTTCCAGGAGGAATGGGCACAGGGGATCCTGAGAAGGGCTAGGGACATAGACCCAGTGGGACCAGCAGGAGGGTGTCCCAGCCTGCGCCTGGCGCAAGAGGTTGGAAGGGGAAAATGGAGCAAGAGGGGGAAGACCTTGAATGCCTTGCAAACATTCCAGAGCTTTGGGTGATGGGGAGCCGTGGAAGGTCTAGAGGTCAGGTCAGCAGCATGACCAGCAAGGGAAATGGTGAAAGTAAGTTGACTGGGGATTTTCTCTGACATTGCTAGTTAGTTGAGAGAAACTGTTATGTTTCTGTGGATAAAATCAGGAGGAACCCAGTCTAGGGGGCTGATGTCATGGTACCTTGACTCTGAAATACCCAAATCCAAAGAAACCTTTTGGAAATTTTTTTAAAAAATAAGCTTTCAACTTTAGAATATTAGAATTTTAGTCATTGAGAATAAACTTTTAAATTTGATTCACAGAAATGTTGCCCCACACCCAGTTTCATTTGGGGTATTTCTCACAGTACTCTGAGAGATATTTGCAGTCAGTAAAGTGTCCCAGGAGATGATAAGAGAAGAGGGAGGTTTGAGCTCTCTTTTATGGTGTGTGTAAAAGACCCTTCTGTTCCCCATTCCCTCCACACTATTTCCTGCTCATCCTTCCAGACCTTCATACTGCAAGCTCTATTCTAGACTGCAGAGGTCTGACCCTGTCTGAGCCCTGTATCAGTTGCTCAGCCAGTGTTTCCAGAACCCCCAAAAATCCTGTTCCTGTGCAGGGCCCTGAGCAAATTTCAGGTCCAGGATGTCCTGGAAACAGGGGTCAGAGATGAGATCCCAAGCATCTGCCAGACTTTGGCTGATAGGTAGTTTGAGAAGTGGTGATTTATTCAATGTTCATTTCCTGAGCAGCTACTATGTGTCAGGCCTGTGCTGCAGCTGGTGTTTGTAAAGAGTTTAATAAAACATGGTCCCTGCCTGTGTCTGTCAAGACTCACAGGTAGCAGAAACCCAGCTTGAACCTGCTTACTTCATAAAAGGGAATGCACTGTTCCGGTACCTGGAAAGCTTGGGTCCAGCTGGACTCAGACCTTCACACGGCATCAGCAGATATATGCCCCCTCCATTTCTATGCCAGCTTCACTCTTAGGTGGGATCCTCCTCTCAGGGGCCCCCACTGTGCTCCAGGCTTCCCTCTATCCAGGTCCAAGAGGGCACCTCCCTGTGGGATTCTCACAACCGAAGTCCCAAGAGTTGACTCTGATTGGTTCTTGATTAGGCCACACCTCCAGCCCCTCCCTGTAGCCAGGGAGATGGATGCTCTGATTGGCCAGGCCAGGATCACCTATGATCCTCGGAATCAAGAGTAGAGCTGTCTTCCCCCATCCACGTGGACTGATATACGAGATGTGGCAAGCGAACGTTTGCTGCTTTGCTCTCTGAGGATGAAAGGCATGCTGAAAGGCCCCTTTATGTTACAGAACTGGAGAACCCAGCTGAGAGGGTGCACCAGATCCAACAAATCCTCGTCACCCTTCCCCGCGTGGTCATCGTGGTCATGAGATACCTCTTCGCTTTCCTTAACCAGTGAGTGTCTGGCCAAGGGGCCCCTTTTTGACTCAGGCCTGGCCTCCTTTGGGAGGGGGTATCTTGAGGCTTTTGCAGATGCTATTTTTAAAGGAGAACATGGAACCCTCCTGGATTTGTATAGAGTCCCCCAAAAGAAAAAAAACATAGGGGAAGGACTTGCCTTTCCCAGATGACTTGTGGGTAACTCCTCTCTCCTAGCCTCTCCCAGTATAGCGACGAGAACATGATGGATCCCTACAACCTGGCCATCTGCTTCGGGCCTACCCTCATGCATATCCCTGATGGGCAGGACCCTGTGTCCTGCCAGGCACACATCAATGAAGTCATCAAAACCATCATCATCCATCATGAAGCCATCTTCCCCAGCCCCCGGGAGCTAGAGGGACCTGTGTATGAAAAATGCATGGCTGGAGGGGAAGAATATTGGTAAGATGCCATTCCTCTTAATATTATTATTATTATCATCATCATTGTTATTTCCATTGAACAGGAACAATAAGAAACGCTTCAGTTTTCTTACTGCTTGATAGTCAGTGCTTCCATATACATTTTCTCATCTGAGCTTCACAGCAGTCTTACATGAGAGATAGGTACATCAGTTAGGATTCTCTTGGTTACAAGGGACAGACATAGAACTCAAATTGCCTTAAGCCAAATGGAACTTTATTGGTTTACGTAAGTAAAACGTCTGGGGGTATATCTTCAGGTATAGCTTGATCCAGGGGCTCAACTACTCTTAGCCCTGCTTTATTCTGTGTTGGCTTCATTCCTGGACGGCCATTTCCTTGGTGGTTGCAAGCAGGCAACCAGCAACTCAAGATCTGTAACTCACTCTCTTAGTATCTTCAGTAGAAAATACCCTTTCCTTCCCAAATGTTCCAACACACACTCAATAACTGTTTCATTGCTGAGGTTTGGGCCTGGTGAAGTGATCACCTTTGTAAGGAGATACAATGCTTTAACTGGCCATGTGAGTCACAAGCCCAACTCAGGAAGCAGGGGAGTGAATAGTCCCCACCTCAACTTCATGAACTGAGTATGACACTTACCACCCTTGTTTCCTCTCACTAGGAGTTCTCTTTTCCAGACAAAGTGAGCTCAGTTTCTTTGCGTGTTCAACACCATGTCAACAATCACTAATTGGGGACCTCTGTGTGCCTGGTGTACCTGGTACTACACTAGGTCTTAGGAGAAATATTTTAGAAGCTTTTCAAAGTCAGGGCTTTAAAAGCTTCCCCAGGCTAAGACCTTAAAATGTCAAGACAGGAAAAATGTTTAAATGTGGTAAAGACAGGAAATTCAGGACACTAAATGACAGAGACCAAAACGTTTTTACTATTTCTTTATTTCCAATTCAGGAGAGCACACAGCTATATATTTAGGTATTACCCACACTGCCTTCAGCCAGGTGCCTACAGGGGAGTTTGTTTTTTGATTGTCAAACATTCCTGGACTTTTGAATTGCCTTAGTACTGTGAGCATATTTGGGCAGCTGCTTCAAAGAAGGAAGGTGTTCCAGCTTTTGTGTTTCCTTCCCACATGCCTCCCTGCATAGAAATACTGGGTCATAGTCATGTCTAATCACAGCTCTCGAATCTCGTTTGAGGCACTAGGGAGCAAATCCATCCCTGTTCTGTAACAGAAACATTAAACAGCTGGCAAGCATAATTTCTGGACAAAGAGACTTGTCACACAGTTTTTGCAACCATTACCAGTTCTCTTTTCTTGCTGCAATATATATAATTAGTGTTCTGGGAAGGGACCCACAGATCTTCATGTACTTATCAAAGAACAATATACAATAACCACACTTTTCTTAATCCTATTTGTTTCCCACAAGACTGTAAAACTATTAATTACATGGTAATTTTGGAGTTTTCACAACCAAAAAGGAGACTTGGCTGAGGGTCTCAGCACAGTAGACAACATTCATTCATTCAACAAATGGTTACCAAGCATCTGTTGTGGGCTGGATTCTGTGCTGGGAGTCAGAGATGTAACCAAACAAGATTGACCCCTGGTGCAGGAGCTCTGATGGAATACGAAACAAACGGCTCCAGAAGTGGGGCTCCCTGAGCCAGTCTAGGAAAATCAGGAAGGACTTCCTCAGGGAAGTACAGACTGAGCTGAGACTGCAGAGTGAACTGGAGCCAGCCCAGTGAGGAGTGGACAAAGACCTGGAGCATTCAGTAGAATGAAAAGTAGTTCAGTGTGACCACAGCATAGCATGTGTGACAGGGGAATGGTGAAGGATGAGGCTCCTCAGGTTGGATAGAGTCAGGCTATGAAAAATCTTGGAAGCCACTGAGTTTGGTCTTGATTCAGGTGGCAGTGGAGAATTTTTCTTAATAAAGTACATATTCCTTCAAATGGCATTGCAAATGTCGCCTTTGAGAAGCCTTCCCTGTCTACTCTTTATAGGTTCTCTCTGCTGTTCTTGTCTCTGCCCATTTATTTCCTACCTAACACTACATAACATAACTTGCAACTGTCTTATTTAATGGCATATTGACTTCAGTGTTTTTCTTGCCCCTCTCCCTACAGTGTAAGCAACATGAGGCCAGGGACCTTGTCCGCCTTATCTATCATTGCATCCCTTCCACCAGCACACTGTCTGGCATATTATAACTCACTCAATGGCTCTATAAAAAAAAAAACTGGCTGATTATGTGAATTAACCCTTGCCTCAAGAAGCTTATAATCTAGTAGGGGGGTAGTAGCTGGTGAAATTATACCAGCACATTAACAACTAAATCTGATGGACTGAATTACTCAGCCACCATGCCCATCATGGTTGCCAGTCTACTCTCACTGCCTGCATCAACTGGGGCTTTTGCATGCAGAAAGGCAGGGCAGCCCTCTTTGGCTTCATCTTACCTCCCGGGATATGTCACCTCAGCTATAAGACAGGAGAGTCAGGCCAGATGAAATAACTCATAGTACTTCAAAGGGTTCTTTTTGTTCTGGCCTGTGGTCCTTCCAATGATAAATGCTGGGGTTTTACCACTGCCCTCTGGATCTTACAGAACATGTAAGCATTGACAGTCTTCACCAAGAAGACAGCTCAGCAAATTCCAGGGCTAGGAGGGCACTGGGGGAGATATTTGGGAAGCTTCACAAGGAGGAGGCTAGGAGTAGTTTTCTGATTAAGAATCTCCCAGGAGTGGTCAGATGGAAAAGACAGGATGGTATAGTCCTGCATCTGAGCTGCAGGAGGGACCAGAGGCCAACTGGACTGGCATGAGAGGCTGAAGATGCTGTGAGGGTAGATAACCCCCACAGTGAGTCCCCTTCCCATGTTTCCTTGCAGTGACAGCCCACACAGCGAGCCAGGGACCATCGATGAAGTTGACCATGACAATGGCACTGAACCTCATACCAGCGATGAAGGTGAGTGAGGGGGATCCTGGGCACAAGGGATTCTTCCTGGGGCCTCTCACACTGACTTATGTCAGCCCAGCCACAGGGCTGGCCCACATAGACCTCTTCAGCTTTCCAAGTCAGCCATCTGTCCTTCAGAATAGATGAAGACCCAGAAAAACCTTCATGGCGTGCCCCAAGTCCTGGCATGGGCCTGACACAGAGAGATCCTCATAGGCTCACGCTGTGTGCACCACACCCCACACCTAGCCCACCTCATTCCTTAATGTGTCCTGCCTGGTCCAGGGACAAATCCTAAGTGACACGAGTTTCCTAAGTAGAAAGCAAGCTCTGTTCCTCCATCCTTCCCCTGTCAGGGTCTACTCTGTGCCAAGCCTGTGCTGGGACTTGGGCACAGGAATGAACAAGATGTCGGTCCTCAAAGAACTCCCAGTCTGTCACCAGATCTTGACAGGTTGGAAGTAGCTTCTCATGGTGCAAAGCGATAATGCCAGATTACAGGCGTGTCTGGTGCATTGGGCACCCTGGAGATGAAATCAAAGGGTGATGATCCTGGGAAGTGTGTGGTGAGAGAGAGAGAGAAAAAAGGCCAGTCAAGACCTTTCTCCAGATTCCTCCACCCTTTCCAGATAAGGAGAAGAGAGTCGGACTAGTCTCTAGGGAAACTGGACTGCATAGACAAGCAATCTGAACCACACGCCAACTTATCCATCAGGCAGAGTAGGCACAGTGCCAAGGGACCATGGTACTTGTAGAGGTCCACTAAAATGTTTTAATTTATTTTAAAATCAGAAAAAAATGAACACAATATCCAGTCTGGATTATATTTGTCTTTATACTAATGCAGTTGTAAAATATGATTGTTAACTATTTTTTTGAATGGAGGAAGGAACCCATGCAGACAAAAGTGCCTAGGACCCTTGAAAGTTAGAATACGGCCCAGGATGCACCAAGCACCTGGGATAGTTTTCCTTTTTAAACGTCATGGCTTAGCAGTTCTCTTACTTGTCCTTTGTGTTTCTCTTGTGGGACTGGGTCATGTTGGCTACCACATTTGTCAGGAGAGCGGGGCAGGCACTCAGGTGACAGTTCTGGGAACTGACAAAAGAGAGAAGACTGATAGATGGGTTTTCACATTCTAGTAGGACTATTTCAGTTGCTATTGACAGAACCCCCAACTCAAATCAACTTAAGCTTAAAAGGGAATAAGTTCCTATACCTGAAAAGTCCCAGAGTTGACATGGCTTCAGGCACAGCTGGATCCAGGAGCAAGGGTGATTTTTGTCAGCACTTTGTCTGTCTTCTTGTTCTGCTTCCCTCTGTGCTGGTTTCATTCTCATGCAGGATCTTCCTGTGCAGTGGTCTCTGGCAATTCCGACTTTCACCATCATCTTACTCAGAGTCTCAATGGAAAAGAGCTTCTTTTCTATAATGGTTCCAAGAGAGGTCCTGGGGTGGAGTCTCATTGGACTGCCTTGAGTCATGCACCCAGGCATGATCCAGTCCCCGTGGCCTGAGAGGGAGCTAATGAGTCAGACCCGGGTCACAGGTACAGAAAAGCAAATCCAGATATCACGTTCAGCTTGATCAGACTCCTGAGAGGCTAAAGTCATCCTAGACTGAGGAACGTGTCCTGCAGAGGCTTTGTTTGGAGATGTGAAGGCTGCCACCTTCTGCTTATTCCTGGTGATTTGCTTTTCTCTTTCCTCCTTTTTTTCTTCTGCCGACCACCTCCAGTTCTCGCCCTCCCTCTATCCCTTTTAACAGCCCCCACCCCATCCTCTCCATCTGTTGCTCTTTTTATTTCTGGATCTCTTTCTGTCCGTCTCTTTATCTCTCCCTCTAGCTTGCTCTGTTTCTATCTCTCTCCTACTCCTGACATTTCCTCTCCTTTGTCTTGACCAAAGCACCTGCCTTCCTGGGGGCTGAGGTCCCTGTCAGTCCCTTTGCTGGTTTTTCCACAGTTCCTTGGGCTGATGGGCAGAAGGCTGCTCTGGACACCAGGACTGAAGATGAGGAGGGACAGAGAGAATAGGTCTTGCTGGGTCCGCAAAGAAGCAGTCATGGGACTCACCCAGTGGGGCTTCAGCCCCATAAGAACCACCCCCCAGAAAGTGCTATCTCCCCCTTCTCAGGGTAAAGGTTCACAGTGGCTCCCAGAATGCATGAGTCAGAGCTTTGGGTCCCCCTCCCAGAAGATCCTTCTTCCCTTTTTTCTTTGTGAGGCTGCTGGTTTCTGGGAATGACAAAGGCAGAAAAAATCATCCTGGAAGGGAAGAAGCCACAGGCTGGGAGAGCCAGTTTCATGTTCCCTGAAGGCTCTCGAAGTATCCTGTGTGTATTAGTGGGGGGTGTTGAATCAGGGCACTCTTTGGTGGAAAATCAATTGCATTTTCTAAATGTTACATTCATGCTGTCCCTGGCCAAACAGTGGCAGAATAGTGAGCTGCAGAGACAGTCAAGGGGTCACCGTGCTCAGAAAAGAGAGACCTGGAATTGAAGCACAGAGGGAGTCCTTATGGTCATGTAATCTGAGGCAAGCCACATCACCTCTGGCCTCTATTTCCTTATGTATAAGATGGGAATGACAGCACCAAGCAAATTATGGCATGGGTTGAAATGTGGGTTAATATGTGAAGGAGCCTAGCAAAGTGCCTGGGACAGGGAGGTAGATGAGAAACATCAATGGACTCTGTGTCAAACAGATATCCTTCCTAATCCTGATAGAGAAACTGAGTCCTGGAGAATTCTCTTGACATAACTGGCATTGGCAGTTATCGGTCATCGGCAACCTAAACCTCCTGATTTGTCTACCTATTTCCTCTTAGACATTTCATTTAGGGGATCATCAATATCTGTCTTCTTTTCTCTTGACAGCACCCTGTATGAATGGAACCCAGCAGGCCTCAAAGGTCAAATCAGGCAGAGAACCATGAGTCCAGGTCTTTATCGTACATGAATCAGCCAATGAATGCCAAATTGGAGGAACAATTTAGTTGTTTGGGTATCTGTTGCCTTTCTTATCTCAAAGATTCTGTACCAGCTGGGCGTGGTGGCTCACACCTATAACCCCAACACTTTGGGAGGTTGAGGTGGTCAGATGGCTTGAGCCCAGGAATTCTAGACCAGCCTGGGCAACATGGTGAAACTCCGTCTCTGAAAAAAAAAAAAAAAAAACCAAAAAACAAAAATTAGCCAGGCGTAGTGGCATATGCCTGTGGTCCCAGCAACTCAGAAGGCTGAAGTGGAAGAATTGCTTGAGCAATTGAGGTTGAGGATGCAGTGAGCCATGATCATGCCACTGCACTCCAGCCTGCGTGACAGAATGAGGCCCCGCCTCAAAAAAAAAAAAAAAAAAAAGATTCTATACCTAACTGACACCTGTTCTCCTGTCTTGAGTCTGATAAGTCTGGAAATTCCACAGTGCTTTCTCTTTGGTCTCCAAGATTTATATAAAGAAACTATGGTTAGGCCAAGAATCCTTGACTAAATGAAAAAATGAAGGCAGCCTGTCACTAACAACTTTATTAATTGGAAGCTAAATGAGAAACAAGATTGTTAGATTATAAAATCACTAAAATCAGTGACAGAGGCATGTTTTATGGGTAATATGTCCATATTCAATTATAATTGTGCCACCATTCTCTTACTGATATTTTCCTGACATTTTTGAGGTTACCTTTGACTCCTCCCGCTGTTGGTCTGTTTACAATTTCGTATAAATGGTGTTGTACAGAATAGAGTTGTTTGACTCTGTCCTCTTTCACTCTGCATAATATTCTGAGATTCATCCATGTCGTGAGTATTCAGGTGAGGTTTTTGATGGTATTAAAATGGGATTAGTCCATTTATGTACAAGCACCCCAGTTCTCCTGGAACCTGGAATCATAGCCACTCCTTTTCCTTTCCTTTTCTTTTCTTCTTTTTCTTTTTCTTTTTTTTTTTTTTTTTTGAGACAGAGTCTTGCTCTGTCGCCAGACTGTAGTAAAGTGGTGCAATCTTGGCTCACTGCAGCCTCCGACTCCCTGGTTCAAATGATTCTCCTGCCTCAGCCTCCTGAGTAGCTGGGATTAGAGGCATGCACCACCATGCCCAGCTAATTTTTGTATTTTTTAGTAGAGACGGGGTTTCACCATGTTGGCCAGGCTGGTCTCAATCTCCTGACCTCGTGATCTGCTTGCCTCAGCCTCCCAAAGTGCTGGGATTACAGGCATAAGCCACCGTGCCCAGCCCACTCCTTTTCATAAGAAATTAAGAACAATAGAAAAAAAGAACAGCGGCCAATGTCTTATACTTGGTGTATGTTCCTACTCACTAGTAATAAACATGGTAAACTGGCTCAAGGCATTTGGCTCAGGCCTTATACCTAAGAAGGACCCTGCCTTCTTTTTAAAACCACTTTATTGAGTTATAGATCACACACCACACAATTTACCCTTTTAAAGTGTACAACTGAGTGATTTTTTTGTATATTCACAGATATGTGCAACCATCACCATGGTCAATTTGAGAACATTTTCATCATCTTGAAAAGAAGCTTTGTACCCTTTAGCTATCACTCCTTACACCCTCCCATCCCTGCCCCCACATTTCTCCCAGCCCTCGTCAATGCACCTGTAAATCTACCCACTGTCTCTATGGATTTGTCTATTCTGGACATTTTATATAAATGGAATTATATAATATGTGGCTTTTCTCTTAGCACACAGTTTTCTAGGTTCAGCCATGCTGTAGCATGAATCAGTACTTAATTTTTGATGGCTGAATAATATTCCATCATATGAAAATGCCAGACTTTGTTTATCCATTTGTCAATTGATGGACATTTGGGTTATTTCTACTTTCAGCTATTATGAATGATACTGCTGTAAACATGTGTGTGCAAGTTTTTGTACAGACAGAAGTTTTCATTTCTCTTGAGTATATACCCAAGAGTGGAATTGCTGGGTCATATACTAACTCTATGTCAGTCATTTAAGGAAATGCCAGACTGTTTTCCAAAATGACCACATCGTTTTGCAATATCATCAGCAGTGTATGAGAGTCCCAATTTATCCATATCCTTGTCAGCACTTGTTATTATCTGACTTTTTGATTCTTGCCATCCTAGTGGATGTGAAGTGGTATCTTACTGAGGTTTGGATTTGAATTTCTCTGATGACTGATAATGTTCATCATCTTTTCATGTGCTTTTTGGTCACTTGTATATTTTTCTTCAGATCCTTTGCCCATTTTAAAATTTGGTTATTTGCCTTTTTATTATTGAGTTATAACAGTTCTTTGTATATTCTAGATCTAAGTCCCTTATCAGATATACAATTTCCAAATATTTTCTCCCATTCTGTGGCTTGCCTTTTTATTGGTGATACCCTTTGAAGCACAAAAGTATTTAATTTTGATTGAGTTCCATTCATCTATTTTTTCTTTTGTTGCGCATGCTTTTGGTGTTATATCTAAGAGGCCTTTGCCAAATCCAAGTTCATGAAGATGTATTCCTGTATTTTCTTTTAAGAGTTTTAGAGTTTTAGGTCTTACATTTAGGTCTTTGATCTATTTTGAGTTAATTTTGGTATAAGGTAATGGTCAAACTTTATTCTTTTGTATGTGGCTCTCCAGTTGTCCCAGTACTATTAGTTAAAAAAAATTATTCTTTTCCACATTGAATGGTCTTAGCACCCTTGTAAAAAAAAGTCCTTTGACTATAGGTGTATGGGTTTATTTTTGGACTTGCAATGCTGTTCCACTGACCTGTATGTCTATCTCTGTGTCGGTACTATACTGTCTTCATTGCTGTTGCTTTGTAGTAAGCTTTGAAATTGGGATGTTTAAGTCCTCCAACTTTGTCCTTCGTTTTCAGGATTGTTTTGGCTATTATGGGTTTCTTGTGATTACATATGAAATTTAGAATCAGCTTGTCAATTTCTACAGAGAAGTTAGCCAGGATTCTGATAGGGATTGTGTTAAATCTGTTGGTCAGTTGGGAATATCACCCTCTTAGTAGTGTTAAGTCTTCTGATCCATAAACACAGGATGTTTTGCCAGTTATTTAGATGTTTAATTTTTTTTAACAATGATTTGTAGTCGCCAGAGTGGCAACTACAGAGTGCCTTTTATCCTTTTATCTTGAAAGGATATTAGATTTTGTCAGTGCTTTATTTCTCTGTATTTTATTCTTTTTTATGCTAATGTAAGTGAAATTGTTTTCTCAATTTCACTTTTGAATTGTTCACTATGAGTGTATGGAAATGTAATTGATTTTAATATATTGCTCTTGTATCCTGCAACCTTGCTGAACTTATTCATCAAGTCAAATAGTTTTTAGTGATTTCCTTATGATTTCTTAATATATAAGATGATATTGTCTGTGAATAGATATATTTTTACTTCTTTTCCAATTTGAATACCTTTTATTTCTTTTTCTTGCCCAATTGGCCCAGCTAGAATCTCTAGTACAACATTGAAGTGATGAGAGTGGACATCCTTCTCTAACTCCTGATCTTATGGAGAAAGCATCCAGTATTTCACCATTAAGTATGATGTTAGCTGTGGGTTTTTCTTAGATGCCATTTGTCAGGTTGAGGAAGTTCCCTTCTATTCCTAATTTGTTGAGTGTTTTATCTTGAAAGAATATTAGATTTTGTCAGTGCTTTTTCTTCATCTGTTAAGATGATTGTGTGATTTTTGTTTTTTTATTTTACCGATAAGATGCATTACATTAATTAATGATTTTTAGATGTTAAACCAATTGGGCAGTCCTGGGATAAATTCCACTTGTGCATGGAGCATAGTTCTTTTTATGCTACTGCATTTAGCTTGCTAGTGATTTTTTTTTCTTTTTTTTTTTTTTTTGAGATGGAATCTTACTGTGTCAACCAGGCTGAAGTGCAGTGGCACAATCTTGGCTCACTGCAACCTCTGCCTCCTGGGTTCAAGTAATTCTCCTGCCTCAACCTCCCTAGTAACTGGGATTACAGTGCCCGATACCACACCAGGCTAATTTTTTGTATTTTTGGTAGAGACAGGATTTTGCCATATTGCAGGCTGATCTCAAACTACTGACCTCAAGTTATCTGCCCAGGTCTGCCTCCCAAAGTGCTGAGATTACAGGCATGAGCCACCATGCCTGGCCAGGTTTGCTAGCATTTTGTGGAGGAAATTTGCATCCATATTCATAAGAAATACTGGTCTGTAGTTTTCTTGTGATATCTTTGTCTGGTTTTGGTATCAGGGTAATACTTGCCTGGTGAAATTAGTTGAGCAGTATTCCTTTCTCTTCTAGTTTTTGGAAGACTTTATAAGGAATTATTATTAATTCTTTTTCAAATGTTTGGTAGAATTCAATAATGTAGCCATCTGGGCCTGGGCATTTATTTGTGGGTAGTTTTTGGATGATTGATTCAATCTCTTGTTATAAGTATATTCATATTTTTATTTCTTCTTAAGTCAGTTTCAATAGTTTGTTTCTTTCTATGAACTGATTAATTTCATCTAAGGTATCCAACTTGTTGGCATGTAATTGTTCATAGTATTTCTTTATGATCCTTTTTTTCCTGTAAAATAATGGTAGTAATGTCCCCTCTTTCATGTCTGATTTAATAATTTGAGTCCTCTTTCTTGTTTTCTTGGTTTATTTAACTAATGGCTTGTCAATTTCATTGATCTTGTCAAAGAACCAGCTTTTGGTTTTATGATTTTCTCTATTGTTCTTCTTCTGTTCTCTATTTTATTAATTTCTACTCTAATCTTTATTATTTCCTCCGTTCTGCTAGCTTTGGGTTTAGTTTGCACTTTTTTTCTGCAGTGTTTTAAGGTGGAAGTTTAGGTTATTGATTTGAGGTTCATTTGTTTGTTTTTCCTAATATAGGCATTTACAGTCATACATTTCCTTCTAAGCACTGCTTTAGCTGCATCCCATAAGTTTTGGTATGTTGTATCTTCATTTTCATTCATCTCAAAGATTTCTCTTTTGATATTTTTTTCTTCAACCATTAGTTATTTAGGAGTATGCTGTACAATTTTTGCCTATTTGTCAGCTTCCCACTTTTTTTCCTGCTATTGATTCCTACTTTAGAAGAAACTTCTTCTGTAGAAGAAATCAATAATTTTATCCTACTGTGGTAGAAGAACACATTTTGTATTATTTGTATCATTTTCAATTATTGATGTTTGTTTTATGGACTAGCATAGGGCATACCCAAGAGAATGTTCCATGTGCAATTAAAAAGAATGTATAGTCTCTTGCTGAGTGGTGTGTTCTGTAGATGCCTGTTAGGTCTATTTGGTTTATAGTGTTGTTTAAGTCTTCTGTTTCCTCTTTTTTCTTCTGTCTAGTTATTCTTTCCATTATTGAGAGTGGAGTATTGAAATCTCTAACAATTATTTTCGGTTGTCTATTTCTTTCTTTGTTTTTGTCCATTTTTGCTTCATGTATTTTGCTGCTCTTTTATTAGGTACATTTTGTTTATAATTCTTTATATCTTGATAGACCAAAATTTTTATCATTATGAAATGCTGCTGTTTATCTCTAGCAATATTTTTAGTTTTAAAGTCTATTTTATCAATATTAGTATAGTCATTCTAGCTTTCCTGTGGTTCCAGTCTGCATAATATATTTTTCCATCCTTTCACTTTCACTCTAATTGTATCTTTGAATCTAAAGTGTGTCTTTTGTAGACAGCATACAGTTAAATTATGTTATTTTATCCAGTCTGATAATCTCTGCATTTTAATTGGATTATTTAATCCATTCACATTTAATATTATCACTTATATAGTTGGATTTATATCTGCCATTTTACTTTTTGTTTTCTATGTGTCTCATATCTTTTTTGTTCCTCTGTTCCTTCTTTACTGATTTCTTTTGCATATTTTCTAATATAGCATTTAGTGAATATTTTCTAAGATAGCATTTAAACTTCTTTAATGATGTTTTCACTATATTTTAGAGTTATTTTTAACAGTTTTATTTAATTTTTGATGGACAGATAATTGGACATATTTATTGGATGCAATGTGATATTGCAATACATGCATACATTGTGTAATGATTAAATTCAAGTAAGCAGTATATTCATCATGTTATAAATATATTGTTTCTTTGTGGTGTGAACATTCAAAAATCTTCTCTATTCCAGCTATTTTGAAACATACAATACATTATTGTTAACTATAGTCAACCTACTGTAAAATAGAACACCAGAACTTATTTATCCTAACTAACTCTAACATTGGACCTGTTGAGCAATCGCTCCCCATATACCCTCCCCTTCTTTCCTAGCCTCTGACAACCAGTATTCTGCTCTTACTATTTTTGAGTTAGTTTTTAGTAGCTTCTCTAAGGTTTACCATATACATCTTATTTGAATGAGCTTCTATTTATACTAGCTTAATTTCAGTGATATATGGAAATGTTACTCTGTGGGATGACAGTGGTTTTGATAGGGTTCTCCTTCCCTGAGATGGCAGTGGTTTTGGTAGAAGTCTCTTTCCCTGATCCTTTCTGGCTGTTAATCTCCACTAATTGCTGGATGGTTGCTATTCTTTCAACAGTAAGTACCCTTGGTCCTAAATTGCTCTACAAATTAATGCAGTCAAATTCTGTACCCATTATAGGGATAGTTTCTGAAGTCAGTGTTTGATATTTGTTCTGATCCCAGGAATACTTCTCCTGGCTGTCTTATTCCCTGGTTCTCCTCTGCTAACTATCTGGCTTATAGTCTAGCTTCTATATTCATTAAATTCATGAACCATCACTGGATTGCCCTTCAACACAGCCTCCACTGTTCTTGAGAGTGCTCTTCGGCTTGAACTTCTCCAAGCTCTGTTGCAACTGAAGGCAATTCCTTTGGGACAAGATTAGGAGCTTTCTGTTTTATGGGATACTTCTCCCCCATGGGAAAATCTGAGCCAGGACTCTGAGACTGGGGATGGAGACAATGGCATCTTCTGAGTGATGTCCCCACTGAGTGCTTTGTGGAAGGGCAGCCAGAGATCCTCTTAACTTACTTCTCCTGCCGTGCAACCACCACCTCACAAGCTGGGGCAAGATTGATAGAACACCCACATTTTCAGTGGTGCCATGCCCAAAGTACAGCCACCATTCCATGAGTAGGGGTTGTGTGGAAGAATGAAGTCCTGGTCTCTCCACTCCACTCACCTGGGACTTAGCCTCAGCAACAGGTAGTGGGAGCAGGATGAGAATCACTGAGCTCCTGCTCCTTCCAGGAAGAAAGCCCTGTGACTGGAAGGTGGTAAAGGGAGAGGAAGCCCTGTGTTCTTGACTGCAGTCATCTGGATTGGAGCCTCCGTCTCCCCAAGCTTGGAGCAGGAGTAGAGGGAGGGAGCAGTCTTGGTTCAAATACCAGAGATTTTCACCTTTCTCACTAAGTTTTTATAGATTTTCCTGAATAGATGTTTCTTCATTTGCTTTTTGCCCTTAGGACCATTTCCAGGGGCTTGAAATGTTTTTTTTTCCTTTTACATTTTATATTTCTTCTTGAGTTTCCCTGGGGAGCTCTTCATGCCATCATCCCAGAGGTCGGTCTCACTCCTTTCCTTTTAAATTAAATCTAAACCTCAGTATCAGCTGGTGCCACCGCCAAATGCAAAGAAAGAACCCAAGGTCATGAGTGAGAAGGGGAGAAAAGAGGGACCCTGTAAACAGGCCCTGGCTTCTGTCATTACTCTCATCACAAGGAGGATGAGGGAGAAGAGAAGGTACACCCACATTCTCTGCCTTTTATACAGTGACTTGGCCTCTAGTAAACTGGTTGCATGAGATTAGTGTTCTCACTTCTGGGGATGAAGTAAGGGGTGGGGTGGGCAGAGGGACATGAAGTTGTATTGAGAGGAATGGAGCCATCCCCTCTTTCATGCAGGCAGGACTCATGACCTGTAACAGAGTTCTCTGGAATGGCATGGCTAGAGAGAGGAATTTGAGCTTCCTATTGAGTGATGGGTAGAGAAGGATAAATGTCTAACCTTCAGATTCTGAAATGAAAGCAAAGTTTCAACATGTCTTTTCATCTCCAGAAAAGCCCATGTCTAGCCCATGCTAGTCCAGAGGCTGGACCAGTGTAGCAGCCTCTGAAGCACTGCTGCCTCCAGCTTCTCCCCTCCACTCCTTCCACTGCTCTGCTTTGCCACTGGAGTGATTTTCTAAAGTGTGATTCCAGCCAGGCCCCTACTGAGACATCTCAACCTCTCCTCTAGCTCAGGGGCTGGGCTGTTCATCTCTTCCCTCACTGTAGAGCCCACAGGCATTTTACCTGGTACAATTAGCCTCTCAATACACAAGAGTTGAATTGCATCAAACATAGAGCATTGCATATCTATATAGTCACATTTACACTATACAGAAGCAAAGACCTTGTGGCAGGAATAAGCTTAGCACAGTTCAGAAACATCTAGAAGCCTCTATTAATGATGTCTGGGACTTGAGCTCAGATGTTAGCTCATCACTGTATCTACTGGTGTGACCCAATCCTAGGCCCATCATTCAACCCAGCTCCAGTTCCCTCATCTATGAAATGAGGGTAGTGCCTCAAATGTTGTTATGGGATTAAATGTGATAATGTAAGTAGAACACCTGGTACCAGTAAAAGCTGAATTTGTTCATGTAAGCAATAAATACATATTTGGTGCCTGTTTGTCCCAGGGTCTGTTCTAGAAGTCAGAATATAGTAGGTAAGAAAAGAAAATCTGTCCTAATGGTACCCACACTTTAGTAGGAAAGATTGATAGTAAAGTTTCAAAATTATATGTGTGTACACATATGTATATGTGTATATATACATACTATATATATACACACACACACCCACACCACAAACATAAATACACACATCATACACACACACATAAATTTCAGGTTGTGATAAGTGCCATGAAGAGAAATAAAGCAAGAGAAGGTGTTAAAAAGTGATTTGGCAGTTGGGACTCCTGTAGTTGGGAGTGGCTGGGAAAGGCCTTGGTAAGGCAATGACATTTGAGTACAGACCTGAATGAAATAAGCAAGTGGCACATAGCATTAATAAATATTTGTTGAGTGTGAATGAATGCAAAGATCGGGGAGAAAGACATCCCAGGGAGAAGCAATAGGAAGTACAAAGGTCCTGTAACAGGAAGACACTTGTCATGTTTTAAAAGCATCAAGAAGGCTCTGTAGCTGGGGGTGGTGGCTCAGGCCTGTAATCCCAGCACTTTGGGAGGCCACGGCAGGAGGATCACTCGAGTCCAGAAGTTCGAGACCAGCCTGGGCAACATAGTGAGACCCCCAATTGCTACAGAAACTTAAAAAATTAGCTGGGCATGATGGCATGTGCCTGCGGTCCCAGCTACTCAGGGGGCTGAGGTGGAAGAATTGCTTGATATCAGGAGGTTCAGGCTGCACTGAGTCGTGATTGCACCACTGCACTCCAGGTGACAGAGTGAGAACCTGTCTCAAACAAACAAACAAACAAACAAACAACTCTATGAATATTTATGCTGAAGTGTTTAGAGATAAAGTATACTGATGTTTATAACTTAATTTAAAAATCATTAAAAAATAAGATGGATAGATAGAGGGGTGGATAGATATATGATAAATCTAGCATTGTGGAATTTCACTGTGTTCCATGCATGTTCACTGTGAAATGCTTTCAATTGTACTTTGTGTTTGAAAAATGTCATACTGGGATGTTGGAGGAAAACTATCAAGAAGGTTAGTGAGGCAAGAGCAGATTGAGCTAGTGAAGGAGAGAGAGACAGAGAAGATGAGGTCTCAGAGGTCTCTGTGACCGAGAGATCCTGGAGGGCCTTATGAGCAGTGGGAAGACACTGGGGTTTTGTTCCAGGATCCATGAGAAGCCTTCTGAGGATTTTGAACCAGGGGAGTTTTATATCTGATTGTATGATTGTAAAGGACCCTCTGGGCTGCTGTGGGGAGAAGTGGCTCTACCTAAGCAAATATGGAAGTGAAGAGGGTGTCATGGGAGGTGGAGAGCCATGGTCAGATCCAGGGGACAGTCTGAAGGAGTCGCTAATGGATGAGGTGTGCAGAGCCATGCCAGGGCATTGACCTGGGTGAGCAGGTAGACAGTGGTTCTGTTTCCTGAGATGGGGAAGATGAGGGAATGAAGTAAGTTTGGGTAACAGAGTGTGGGAGAGTGATGAGGGGGAGAAACATACTCTGTTTCAGGCATGAGAAGCCCAAATAACAGACTTAGTAATAATCAATGGTAGCTGTTATTACTGTTTCCACCACACACACTTTTGTAACGATGTCTGCAAACACACGTGCTTTCTCTGAGGTGGAAGTTCAGCCCTGTTCCTCCTGTTTTCTTTCCCTCACATTTTCTGTTCCCCTTGCTGCCTCACTCTTTCAACTTCAGGCTGCTGTCCAGTGACTGCTGGAGGCTCTGGTGATGGTAAAGGCAGAAACAAGGAACCGGAGGCAGCCCATCTATGTCCCTCTGAGTATCAGAAAACCTCTGCTTAGGTCAGCACCTTTCTTAGTTTGGGGAATCTGGGTCAGAGGAAGTCCCTGGGTGAACCCAGGAGCACACAGCTGTCTGGGCTCAGCTCCTGCCCTTTTAAATCCTGCGGCCTTTCTGACTCTTGTAACGAGGCAGGCAGACAGGCTAGCAGGCAGTTCCAGCACATGACTGGATGTGAGATTCAAAGATGCTGCAGAGAGAAGGACCAAGATCTCTGTCTGTTTTACTGAGAATGTGACTCTGAGTCAAGATCTGAGTTAATTTGACCCATTTAGTGGTGCTGTCATTTCCCCACCTCCTTCCCTCCTTCCTTCTCTCCCATCACCTTGGTTAGAATAGCATTTAAAGACATTTGTCAAGTAGCCAGCTGGGGAAGCTGACTTGACTGTTTGAGGCCTGCTCCCTGTAGAAGGCTGCCTCAGTCACTAAGAGCTAAATACATCCCAAAGCCACTGCATCTCATGGGGCCACAAGCATGGTCTTCTCGAGCCAGTTGCTTTCAGAGGGGAGCCCTGGTGCATGTGTGTGGTGGGGAGTGATGCAGAGTGAATAAGGGAGTTTCCTCCTGCTGCCCTTTGATTTTCCATGCTATCCGTGGCCCTTAGAAGTGCACCAGCCTCTGGTAACAACATGTGCATAACTCTTATAGAGTACTATGTGCCAGACACTGTTGCAAGCACTTCATATATATTAACTCACTTAATCCTTCTAATAACTCTGTAAGATAGGTTCTATTTATTACCATTTCCATTTAACAGATGAGGAAACTGAGGCATAGAAAGAAAAACTAGGTATCCCAAGGTCACACAACTAAAAAGTGATAAAGCCAAATATTCTGAGCTTAACTATGTGATGGACAGGTGGATGAACAGATCAATGAACACAAGATTGTCCGCAGTGAATGGAGCAGATAGAGAGCCCCAAGAAAGCTCAGCATGGGGAAGCTATCTGCAGGCTAGAGAGAGAGGGGGGTTGCTTTTGTTACTCTTTTGCTCTATTAAAATAAAAAAAGTAAGAATTATAATGTTAAACATCTTTGTGCTTACTTTAAAATATTAAAACATTAATACCTATACAAAATCAGTTTTCTACCACGTATGGACACTTCTTAGGGTAGAAACTATAAAACAGGTGGAATGAACTGTAGGCACAATCCCCTGCTCCCCAAAAAGTCTCTTCCCCAAATATCACTAGCTGTATGGTCCTTAAACCATACAGTTTAAACCACTTAAACTCTCTGCAGTTTAACATCTTCTTCTCTGGACCCATCCCATAGGCCAAATCCATTAATAATTATAATCACAGTCATGACAGCTGCTGTCAACTGAATACCTGATGAATATCTGTACTAAGCTATGTGCTTTTATACAAGAACTTTTGTGTGTTTGTTTTGAGACAGGGTCTCACTCTGTTACCCAAGCTGGAGTTCAGCGGCCTGATCATGGCTCACTGCATCCTCAACCTACCAGGCTCAAGTGATCTTCCTGCCTCGGGCCCTAGGGTAGCTGGCATCACAGGCACATGCTACCATGCCCAGCTAATTAAAACAAATTTTTTTTTGGAGATGAGGTCTCACTATATTGCCCAGGCTGGTCTCAAACTCCTGGACTCAAGCAATCCTTGTGCCCCAGCCTCCCAAAGTGTTGGGCTTATAAGCATGAGCCACCATGCCCAGCCTCTCTTCCTCTTATAAAGACACCAGCCCTAGGATTATGACCCCACCATTATAACCTCATTAACTTTAATCACCTCATTTACATTAATTAAAACCTCTATCTTAAATACAGTCACATTGAGGGTGAGGTCTTCAACATACAGATTTGAGAGAGACACAATTCAGTCCTTAACAATGAACTTTGAAGAGTCTGGGTACCCTTAAAAATCCAGTATCGGATTTTGCACAGATGATAGTCTGCATACATGATGTGGCCTCTCAAAAGATTAAAAAATACTAAAAGTATTATAAATGACAAAGAGGAAAAGGGCTCATGGAAAAGTAGAAATATTAATAGAACTTGTGTTAAAGGGTAGAAAAAAAGAAAATTCTACAATATTAATGAGCATTAAAAAGTAGAGAACAAGAAGGGCAGTGGAAAAGGAGGATGTATCAGCATCCTCTTTACATTTTGAGAGGTTTGATGGTTTGCCTGAGGTCACAGGATGGAGGGTGGATCTGAGTCTAGGACCCCAGGACCCTGAGCCCCAGCCCACCAGGCGTTCTGTCCATGTTCTCACCAGCTGTGTGGTCTGTCCTTCCCCAGAGAAGCCAGGGCCATCTGAGTGAGGCTCCTGAGCTGCCGCTTTGCTGACCTCAGATACGCTCTTTCCCTTGCTTTCCTTCCAGAAGTGGAGCAGATCGAGGCTATTGCCAAGTTTGACTACATGGGGCGGTCCCCGCGTGAGCTATCTTTCAAGAAGGGGGCCTCGCTGCTCCTGTACCACCGTGCCTCGGAGGACTGGTGGGAGGGCCGGCACAACGGCGTGGATGGACTCATCCCCCATCAGTACATAGTTGTACAGGACATGTGAGTGGAGTCGAGACTTCTGTGAAGAATGCTGAAATAGATTAGTGATGTCTGGAATGGGCACCGTAAGGGAGTGCTAGCTTGTATGCCAGCGATTTGCTCTCCTTGGTATCATGCGCTTGGTCTTCTGTAAGAATGGGTAATATCTAACTTCTCTTTAAATGGTGGTCCACTTATCAGACATCCAAATTCCTCCTTCTGAGCACACAGAAACAGTGTTGGGTACCCCTGGCCTACATCCTGATGCAGCTGACAGCCCCCAAGGGGGTCCCATCACCCTGAATCAGTATCCAGGGGATCCTGCCTTGTGCCTCTACCTCCTAGGCCTCCCCTGCCTACCGTTCTACGCTCCAGAGGTAGCTCTCTTAGGGGATGGGCAGAAACATGCCCTTGTTTCTGATTAATAGGGTACTGTTTTTTAAGTAATTTCAGGGGTTAATAAAAAAGAGCCCTGAATCCCAAATGCCTAGTCCTACCACAAAAAGTCTGCACTTTCCATTCCTTTGAAAGCCATGGAAGCTTCCAGTGCACACATTCCTTGGGAGCTCTGGTCAGGCTCGGCAGAACAGATTTACCATACATGCAGCCACCAAGCTGAGCCTCAAGGGAAGAGGATCAAAAGCCCACATTGTGATGGGAGAGAGGAGGTCTCAGCCAGAGAAAAGGCCAGGGCCAAGCAGACTGCCAGAGGAATGCCATAGTGGAAGGCCCTTGGCAGCCTTCCAATGCCCCCAGACCTCTGAGATCAGGGACAAGTCACCACGGCAGAGGGCCATGGAAGGAGGCCAGCAGGGCACCCCTACAAGCTTCTGAGCCACCTCACAGTGGCCCAAGCCCTGGGTGGGGAGGTGAGGGGCAGAGGCAGCTTCTTCCTTCCTTGCTTAGCCAGAAACTATTTCTCATGGAGTCACACAGAGACTCAGCACTCAGCCCTCGGTGCTCAGCCTGCAGACTCCATCCCCCCATTTCTCCAACACACGCTGCAACATTTAGCTTGTCCTAGCCTGGAGTTGCCCGGGAATGAACAAGCTAGAAGAGAAAAAAGGAGGAGGTAGGTGTGGGACAGAAGAGGGTCCCAGCTGCGGAAACTGACCAGGAGTGTTGCAATGGGCATGCATGGTGGGAAGGCACCCAGTGGGCAGTGGCCTAGCAAACACTGTGGGCACAATGTAACCATAAGTTGTGTTAATTCAGCCCCTCAGACACGTATCAGGGAGCCCTGTATATGCTGGGTTCTCTGGGGGAAGGCGCCTCCAATTCATGTCTGTCTTCTCCCCAGGGATGATGCCTTCTCCGACAGCCTGAGCCAGAAGGCTGACAGCGAGGCCAGCAGTGGGCCACTGCTGGATGACAAGGCCTCCTCCAAAAATGACCTCCAGTCCCCCACGGAGCACATCTCGGATTACGGCTTTGGGGGGGTGATGGGCCGGTAGGATATGCGGATTCATTTTTTCCCTGCTAGTGTCAAGCCTGTTCATGTCTGATTTGGGAGATGCACAAGAGCAAAGAGGAGAGAAGGAGCCTACTGCAGCCCCCTGTTCCCCACAAGATACGATGGGCACACTGGACAGGCTGGCTGGCATTGGCCCAAGGCGGCCAGGTATAAAACAGTCCAGCCTGTATTGCAGGGAGGAGGAGGAAAGACATGTGTTGGGAACTCAGTGCTTTTTCGTTTAAAATAATAATAATGTGTGAGAGAGATACAAATTGGCAAGTATTTTTCCTACCTCTCTCTAGTTCCTGCACCTCCTTCCAGCTTTCTGTTGTAGAACTGAGTTGTTATATTTAAAAATGTAAAGCTCATATATTCCCTGAAATGCACTACATAAACAGAAAACTCACACCTACTCATGTGTTGAAGGAAATTGACACTCAACTCCACCCACTTATTTGGAGGGAGCAGTATTACCAATTTCTTCGCTCCCTATGTGTGGGCCAGGCTGTGTCATGTGACCTTTCTACCAGGCAAGGAGCTGTGCATGTCATTCTGAAGAACAGGTATAATCCAAAGTATATGGTTATTTTTAAAAAATTAATGAGGAAATAAGAAGAAAGGAAAAGCAAAACTGACAGTTTCTCACTGCCTTTTTAGTCGCCGTCTCAAAATGTCATATTCTGCGTTTTTTCCAGTGGAGGGGTCATGTGATCAACCCACACACGTGGGTATTTGCAAATAGGCCCCCCAAAAAATCAGTCACAGTGGGAACACACAATTTATGAACTTATTTCAGTAAAAATCCTGATGCCTCTTTTCTGCAAATTCCGTTCAGTTCAGCAGATAGCTCAGGGCACTATGGTAGAATTGGGAAGGGCAGGGAAGTGGAAGGCTGGGGTAGGTAGACAAAGAAGTTATGGTCCCCTGACTTCTAGGAGGACCATATCTTCTGCCTCTCTTTTCCTTTCCCTCGTCCCTCCCTCACCTCCTTCATTCTTGTTCTTTCTTTCTAAATACTGCTTCCTCTCCAATACCTGTGCTTTGGTTCTGCTGGGGCACCCACAAGCACTGCTTAGCTCAGCTGGTGGCACTAGGATCTGAATCACTGCTGGTCCCTAGTCATAATCCATTCCCAACACACGGTCCCTCTCCCTCTCCCCTCACCACTTCTAGCCGTTCAGACTCTTGGTGACCTCTGTAGGATGTAGCAACATCTCCTGTGTAGAGAACCTCTTATCTTCAAGGTGCTTTCAAACCCACTTGAAGCAAAGGTAAAGGGTAGGCAAAAGATCTTACTCAGACCCACTTAACAGATTAATAAAGTGGGCTAGAGAGAGGACACAGGAAAGCGTGCGGCAGACACAGGGCAATAACTCACCCTCCTGAAACACACCCTAATCCCCTTTTCACTGCATCAGAGCCTCCCTGAAGTGGGAAAGATAGCCAAATGCACAAAAGGGCTGTCCAGCCATGCAGTGTTTACTTTTGAATGACTAGTTTTCAAAGATACACAAAAGCCTCATAGAAGGAGCCCTCTTCTGGAGAGATTGGGGGTTGGGTGGCAACGTTAGAGCGTCTTCAGTTCCCACGGGACCCCTCCTGTGCTTGCAGGGTGCTGGTAACTTTGGTACAGTCAAGCCTCAAAGCTTCAGACCAATTAGAAGCCCCTCAGAATCATGGAAATGTCTGAAGTTTTTCAGAGGGTATCATGAGCCCAACTAACCATCACTAAAGCGTTTCCAGGGTTGGAATCCTGTAGGCCTTGACTTAGCATGTAGACCAGATGCATTTTGCGGTTGGCAGCACAGCTGTCTGTGGCCTGGAAGCACCGTGCTCCAGATGCTTTTGTGTTTGCACATTAGACCTCCCCCTGTTGCTGAGCTGTGTGCTGAGCCAGGTCTTTCATTGTGGAATTATGGGGTCTAGCTGAATGAGGCTTTACTGTACCCTCTCCTTAGACTAGCGTGTAGTGTGTGGCATGGGGTTGACTCACCCATTCTGAGACTTGCCAGGCTTGACCTCTACCCCATGCCCCTCGTCCCCTGGCTCCTTTGCAGAGTGCGGTTGCGATCTGACGGAGCGGCCATCCCCAGACGCCGAAGCGGGGGCGACACACACAGCCCGCCCCGGGGCCTGGGCCCCAGCATAGACACGCCACCCCGGGCCGCTGCCTGCCCCAGCAGCCCCCACAAAATCCCCCTCACCCGGGGGAGGATCGAGAGCCCTGAGAAGCGGAGGATGGCGACGTTCGGGAGCGCTGGCAGCATCAACTACCCTGACAAGAAGGCGCTCTCCGAAGGGCACTCGATGAGGTCGACCTGCGGTTCCACCAGGCACAGCAGCCTAGGGGACCACAAGTCCCTGGAGGCCGAGGCCCTGGCAGAAGTAAGGGCCAGCGGGAAGGCAGGCTGGGCAGCCAAATGCCCCAGAGGGCAGCGGGTGGGAATCCGTGGAGCAGAGAGCCACCTTGGCCTTTATGCCAGGCTCATGGCTAAGCCAGAGAACAGGAGAGTGAGTGGCTTCCCTGTCCCTTGCTGGGCTTCCCACGGGAATGGAGACTGGTTGGGAGCAGCCACTGCTGGGTTTCCTATAGAGGCTGAACACCCCCGGTGTCCAGGGCTGGAGAGGGCATTGGCCAGATTATGGGGCCGGGGTAATGGAAGGTCACTACACAAAGTGATATGATTCAGTTTTTCACTCATTCATTCACTCATTCATTCATTTCTCTCTTCATTCATCTATTCATTGACAAATATTGATTGAGCATCTCTCATGTGGCCGTCACCATGCTAGCCACCAACAGTACAGTGAAGACCTAAAATGGACTCAGGTGCTACCCACATGGAGCTTACAGTTTAAAGAAGAAAGAGACATCAGCAAATACACACACATAGTTGTGAAATAGTTTTTTGATTGGGTGCCTTTAAGGAGTGGTCCAAAGTATTTTGAGAGCCTAAAATGTGAGGATTGCACCTAGGCAGAGAGAGACTTCTCTGGGGAGGACTTGACCTGAGACCCAAAGGGTGGGCAGAACTAAATAGCTGAAGCTGCAAGAGAAGAATGTTCCAGGTTCTTCTCCAGTACTTAGAGGGTTGACTTTTGTTTGTTTGTTTTGTATTTGGATGAAACAATCTATATGATTTTTACATTTGCCAAATGAATAGAACTGTGATTTGTTTAACAATTTGCATAGCTGGTTTCATGTGTTTTTTGACAGTTCTATCATATTTTGAGAAGTTTCCACTTTTTTGTCTCTGGAATTTGGTGTGGGGGCCCATTTATGTACCCTCTCCCTAGTGTTCTCTCCCACGTAAGGTAACAGAGACAATCAGAACCTTCTGGTCTGTGAGAATTTTACTATGGAGAGTGGCCTTTGAATCCCTGTTCAAAAGGAGAAGGAGGAAGGGCGGGGAGCCATGAGCTGTGTTCTAGAGGAGGCCAGGCAGGGTTCCCAGGGAATACCCAACACAGAAACAGCACACCTAGCAATGAGTACTCCTGTTCACACCAGCAGGCTCTAGTTTGGCCCCACGCCCATTCCCAGGGGTCCCTGAAGATCAGTGCCTTCCAAGGAGGCATGCCAGCTGCTGGTCCCCCCATACTTTAGAAAACATGACCCTAGCACCCACCATCATCTGGAAACTGTACCAGTCTAGTTCTACCAGTCTAGAAAGTTCTACCAGTTATGATAGAGGATGGCCTGAGGCCTGCCCCAGGGCCCTTTACATTTATAAAGAATCAAATGCAGTCTAGAAAACTGTTTCTAAAAATAGCTGTCACAGCAGAGTAGTTCCACAGGATGCTAGGGAGTGGGTAGGGAATACATGTTCTGTGGTCAGCAAGGTTTGGGGAACGCTGCACTGACAAAGTTGAGTGGCTTCTCTCTGAGACTTCTTATAAAACCTTTCAAGCCGGAGCCCCCAGCCCCCGGGCCATGGATGGATCTGTGGCCTGTTAGGAACCAGGCTGCACAGCAGGAAGTGAGCAGCGGGAGCCATTATTGCGTGAGCTCTACCTCCTGTCAGATCAGTGGGGGCATTAAATCCTCATAGGCTGTGAACTGTATTATGAACTGCGCATGTGAGGGATTTAGGTAGTGCTCTCCTTAGGAGAATCTAATGCCTGATCTGACATGGAACAGTTTCATCCTGAAACCATCCTCCTGACCCCCGTCCGTGGAAAAATTGTCTTCCACATAAACGGTGCCTGGTGCCATAAAGATTGGGGACTGCTGCCTTAAAAGATATGCGTTGTGAATCTCCAATAAAGAAAACAGGGCATGCCCCATATCCCAGACTTCTTTGACCTTCATTCATGGAGCATTTTGCAAGACCTGCCCGTAAAATGTACTTGGGGATTGCTGCATGTGTTCTCAGTTTGCAGATGGATCTGCAGCCGCTCTAGTTTGACAGCTGCCATCCAAGACCCCTTTTCACTAATAGAGGTCAAATAGGGAATTGTGGTAAACGGTATGTAAATAGCCCACTGACACTGGAGAGCTTCCAGCCTCAGCACTGGCTCTGATGAGCCCTTGGCTTTGCAGGCTGCAAAAGGGAGTGGCAGCTGAAGAACCCCAAGTAGTAGGTCGAGTGACCCAAATTTCTCTGGTCTCAAAATATCCCTTATGATTTAGATGTGAACCCACTTAAAAAGACTCTTTGTGGAACTTGCAACATGACCATCCAAAGTGGGAAGATCGAATTGGGGAGGAGATGAAAAGCAATCGTGGTCCCCACTCTGTCCCCCAGGGCCTCTCTGCCGCTCACCTCTGGAGACTCACAGCATCACCTCTCAGACTAATGCAAGGCTGCAGCCTAAACAACTCGGCTGATCTTTCTCTGAGCTTTCTGTCTTTCCGCTCACTCTGCTGGGGTAGAGTGGTGGTGGGGGTAGTGGTGATGGTGGTAGAGGGGCAAAAATTACATTTTATTTATTAAAGTTTCACCTTGCAGCTCATGCTGGACTAGAGCAAATAGAGAGTAGTGAGGTCAACAGGGGGTTTCCTTCAAGCAGAGTGGTTGATGATTGGGCAACTCGGCTCCAGGAAAGCGGGCTGTGTCACTGCAGGGCTGGCACATAGCAGAGAGGGGGAGGGGTCTGCCTTCCCTCCCTTCCTGCAGAAAATTGCCCCCAAAGCGCCTCCTTTCGAATAAGGCACAAACGACCCTTTCTTAAAGTTGCCGGTGTTCTGGGGCAAGTGATGAAATATCCTGGAGAAACATACAAGCTAATATTAGCCATTAGCCGGACATCCATAGTCCCTAACAAAAAGGATAGGCTGTGACAATGAGGGGAGTAAGAGCTCGGGACCCTGACCCCAGCCAGATTGAAGCCTGCCATGAGGCCTAGGGCAGGCAGGAAGCCACCTGCAGACAGGGGAAAGAGAATGTAAAAGACCAGGGTAGAGAAAGGGGCCCGCCCCAGCATCTCCAGGCTCCATCCCCACCATCTGTTTCACCAGACTCATACTTTTTATTTTTTTTTAGGATGTGCAATAAAGCAAGCCTGTCTTAATAGTCATCATTCCTCCATGAGGTTATGCACAGCACCTACCAGTGGTGGCTTAGGCAGTATCCCTCACGGTGCCCTCGATCGCTAAGCCAGTTGGGATCTGGCCCAGCTGAGCCCGAGCAGCTCCTCTCACGTCTGTGGGATGCGGAGGCATCCCTGTCAACAGTCATGGGAACCCGTGGGGCTCTTGGGCTAGAAGGGTTTTGAAAACCACCGTCTGGCAGTTTACAAAGCTTCATCACATCCATTATCTCACCCCATCTTCACAGTAAATGTGTGGGATTGTAATAGATGAACAAAATATGGTGCAGAGTGATCGATATTTGCTCAGGGTCACACGGTCAGCAACTGGCCACAGAGTCTTTTTACTCAAAAGTCCGGGGCCCTGTGGCCTGTCCAAGGGCTCTTGGGTTAAATGCTGCCTACCAGCTACAGCACCACCTTGGGCAAGAGGGGACGGGAGCTGAGGGAAGCTGCCCTGGGGCATGGCGAGCCCAGGCTGCCCTGGGTGGTGGGGAGCTCTCTCTCTTTGAGTACTTCAGAGTGCTGTCCTCCTGATGAGCTTTCAGATATTATAACATCCTCGGGAATTATGTAGGCAGAAGATTTTTCTTGCCTGTTAAAATTTCCACTTTTTAAAAAACAAAATTTTCTGATTATAATACAGAGAAGAGAGTAGCAGTCCCTCTATTCTGGGATGGGCACTGTGAACATTCTGATACATAATCTCCAAGAAATTTTTCTGTGACCAAGGATTTTTTTAAAAAAATACTAAAAGTACTGAACTGCCTGGGTTCAGACTTGGGCTATACTGCTAATGAGCTGTGTGACCTTGGGCAAGTTACTTAACCAGTCTGAGCTTCCGTTTCCTCACGTGTGACATGAGCATAAAGGTAGTTCCTACCTTAGAAGTGTGAAGATTAAATGAATTATTAGGGGACAGGGTTTGGATTGGTGCTTAGTGTTAGCTATTATTGCTACTGTTATTGTCATTAGTATTTTTGAGTGCTTACTCTGTGCCAGGGGTCACACCAGGCTCTTCACAGGGACTGCATCATTTAATGCACTCATCAACTCCCTGAGGTCCATATTATAATGATGTGCCATTTACAAATGAGGATTCTGGAGGCTCAGAGGGTGAGGGAACTTGCATAAGGTCACATAGCAAGGAAGTGGTAGAGCCAGGATTTGAATCCGTGTCTGACTCCAGAGCCTGCCCTCTTTGTCAGTAGTCTGACCTGCCCTTACTAAATCTATTTCGTGTGAAAGGCAGCATGCAGGGGATATCCACATTGGTTCTCCCATGTGGTTATAAGACATCCTGAGGACTTAATCTCCATCCCTGCCACGAGGCTTCTGGGGAACCTCCCTAAGAAGGGAAGCTGCTTAGCAGACAGGAAGGACGTGACTCCAGGTCTCCAGACTCTGCTGACCCCAGCTCTCTCTGTCCCCAGGACATCGAGAAGACCATGAGCACGGCTCTGCACGAGTTGCGGGAACTCGAGAGGCAGAACACGGTCAAGCAGGCGCCAGATGTGGTGCTGGACACCCTGGAGCCCCTGAAGAACCCGCCAGGCCCCATCAGCTCGGAGCCCGCCAGTCCCCTTCACACCATCGTCATCCGCGACCCCGATGCCGCCATGCGCCGCAGCAGCAGCTCCTCCACCGAGATGATGACCACCTTCAAGCCAGCCCTGTCCGCCCGCCTGGCTGGCGCCCAGCTCCGCCCGCCCCCCATGCGGCCCGTGCGGCCAGTGGTCCAGCACCGGTCCAGCAGCAGCAGCAGCTCGGGCGTGGGCAGCCCGGCCGTGACGCCCACCGAGAAGATGTTCCCCAACAGCTCAGCGGACAAGTCGGGCACCATGTGACCTGTAGGATGGGCCGCACCGCCATGGCCCACTGTGGCTCGCCACGGCCCAGGGTGGCCTTGGTGGCTTCCATGTGCTTCCCAGTGACCCTGGCCTTGGAGGGCAGAGGTCAGTCTGGGAGGGCGTGTCTGTGCAGAGCTGAGGCCCAGGCGCTGGCTGCACCTCACGTCCAGCCATGGGAATCCCACAGACCTCTCGCGTGTCAGCAGACGCCCAGAGGAGTGCTGGAGCTGGAGCAGCCCCAGCCACAGCATTTCCTAACATCGAGGCAAAATACCACATGGCTTCTCCCGCATATCGTCACTGGAAACTTCCTCTCTCGACATTCTCTCTACATACGTGTATGTGTGTGTATATCGACGTGTGCATATATACACATGTATATGTATGTATGTGTCTGTAGGTGTGTGTGTATATATTTATGCATCTATATACATATGCTAGATCTGGACACACACATACTAAGTGTATATAGTATCTCCTTTTTCTTTTTATGAAACTTAGATTTACCTCAGACCCATGCCACCAAACATCTCCCGCCGAGTTATTTGGTGGGATTTGCAGGGACTTTTCTGGGAGAACTTAGAGGCCCATAGTAACTGCGAATGAAGCAATATACCACTAACCTGCAGAAAAACACAAACAAAAACAGACTCCCACTGTCTCCAGAAGTCGTGGCCTTCCAGAACAGTCTGCCCCTCAAGGAAGGGTGAGGCAGGCAGTACCCCCAAGCAGGCTGCTCCCAGAGGTGGGGAACCCTTCATAGGAAACCCCCACCCCCGTCCACCCCAGAGACCCTGCCCTTCCACCCGGAGGCCAAAGGCCAACGGTACTCCCGAAGGCATGGGAGAGAGTTGGCGAGAAGACCCCTGACTACCACATCCTTGTGTTTGTGTGTAGAGGCAGGGGATGGTGAGAACCTAGCCCCGTCATAGCACAGTATTACATGTGGTTGGGAAAAAGGGAAAAATAAAAATACAGTGGTGTGGAATACTTCAAAACCTAGAAACGCTGTAGGAATAAATCTGTGGTAACTATAGAGGTTTAACTTATATCATTTTCAAACTATTTAATTTTTTCTTTTCCTGGTTCTACTAATTATACTGTGTCAGATTTGGAACTAAACAGGCAAGGAGACTTTGAGTCACATCGTTTTCATTTTAAATCAGGCTGTGCCGCACTGTGGCTGGTGCCGTCTTGCATGAAACGCATGAGCCGTGAGCGCCCAGTTCAGACTGGGGCCAGGGAGGGGCAGTCCTTGACACTTTCTGTCCTAGAGGACACTGTCGGTTAAGTTAATACAAGTGACATAGCTTCCCTTCCCTCCCTCTTCACTCACTCCCTCCAGAACATTTAGTGTAGATGAAAATGTGGTGATAGAAATGGGTGCATGATCTTCGTGTGTAACAGCAAGGCCTTTGCCTTTTGGCCAAGTAAAGCCCTTCCGGGTCACTCTCCTTTGATTTCATTTTACCTCCTCTTCTGATCACTTGCAGAGATGAGCTGTTTCTGGATAATGGCACACAGGCAAATCTGTGTGCCCTGTGGGCCACTGTTACTTACCCTCTCCTGCCAGACCCAGGGGCTTTTCCCTACTCTTCCCAAGCTTCCTCTCTCTCGAGGCCAATGAAGTTTGAAGTCAAACGGCCCAGAGTCTGAGTCCCAGCCCCGAGCACTTAGGAGCCTTGTAACTTAGGGTTTGTTACTCCACCTCATTGAGCCTGGCTTTTCTGCTCCATAAAATAGGGTAATAAAGGTCAAACAGCAGTGAGCAAGCTGTGTACACTGGAAAACATTGAATCAATACAATGCTTTTGTGATTGTCATTAGTAAGGTAAGTCTTAGATCAGAACTCTTCAGCCCTTCTGTTTGAAACCTCCAAATGGTATTTCAGAAGTGAGCAGTGGAATTTTCCTGCCATCTTAATAAAAGCCCTGGATTCCATCATTAACATTTCAGCCCATTGGATTAAGTGGTGCCTTCTCCTCTGGTCCCCCACAAAAAGGTAAATTTACACACCCAAAGGGAGGGACCTAGTTAAGTCACTGGCACCTAGATGTGTTAGGAGGGTAAAGCCACTCTACCTTGTCTGAAGGACTGGACTTGACACCCCACAATGGAAGGGAGCATCAGGAAAGGAACAGAAAAAGGATCTCAGGGAGAGGCCGGTGTCAAACTTGACCTCCCTTGTTTGGCCTAGAATGAACCCTTCTCTTTAGCTCCTGGATATGAGAGGCCATCTGCCTTGGAGCACAGAAAGATGTTGTCATTTTATAGCTTAAGAGAGTAAGGCCTTGGGCTATGCTGTGACCTGCCCAAAATTTGACACTGGTTAAGAGCAGAGGCTGCGTCAGGCTCTTAAAGTCATGTGTTTGCATGCTGGATGCTATACTGTCCAGCCAGGACACAAGACTTCTGATTTCTACCCTCAAGATACTCCCAGATCCTAAATCCAGTAGCCTCCTGGGCAAAATACAGCAATCTCTGCCACAACTACCAGATTAAAAGCAACAATCAGAGTAGAAAAATCTGTTGCCTGATATACATAACACCAATCAGACCACGTGGATTTTTCTCTGAATTGACTGATTTTGTTTTTCTCTTACTGAAAATGGACCTGCCTTTCACTGAATTTTCTGAGGGCAGAGTCTTAGCTGTTTTAAGCACCTATTTTTTTTTCCATTGGGAAATGGCCGATGAGTTCACATTTAGGGATGTACACACGCAGATGGCAGACGTCTCCTCACTCATCCAGCCCCAAATCTGAGCCTTGACGCAGGCCAAGTGGAAAAATACTTCCCCGCCCCCCTCCCCTGTTCCCGCTTCCTCATCTGGCACTATGCATGTCTCACTCACCCTCCACAGCACTCAGTGCCATCAACGTTCCCTGAACATTGGCTTTCTCTTTCTGACTCCTGCCTGTTTTAGTCCACTATATATTGCTGTATTTGCTTAAATGCTGGAAAGTAACTGTTAAAATGTGAAATTGTAATTTTTAAAAAGGCTACAATTAAATTTTAGCCAATGCCACTCACCAAATCTTTGCACCTAGTAGATAGATCAATGTAAAAACAAATACCTAACTGTACAGTGAGTGTGGGGGAAATGTAGTAACCTAGTTAGTAGTCTTCAATATAACCAACTGTACAAGGGGAAGTGGTGTTTACCTACTTGTTCATCACCATTATTGAAAGCCGTACTGATCAGTTAGTTGACAACGGGCATTTTTTGTTTCTTTGCTTCATGGAATGATTTCTTTTCTTAACCTTTGACTTATCCTGAGGTCAAGCCTTTTGTCTTTATGTATAACCGATGTTCAATCTATTTTAGGAATGAACCAGCAAGTTGTTCATTTAAAACTGACCAAAGACAATTAATTCCTGGTCTAGTTTCCTGGGCCTTGTGGCTCAGTTGCCGCTAAAGAGTTTTCTGGATAAAATTGAGAACAAGCTGTGCTTCCTACCCCACTCTCCCCCTCCCCTTTTATTCCCTTTTCCTCTTAAAGAGCTGCTCTGAGCTGTGGGATTCTATGAAAAATTCTTGCCTTTCCTTGTTTCAGTGCTAACGATTTCTCACCTTGAAGCGCCTTTTGAACCCCGGACAGAGTGCACAATTGGAGGGAATTGCGAGCTTGGGAATTAGACTTTGGAGTCTTTTCTCTGAAGTTACCAGGCCAGGGGTCAGGAGAGAGATGGATTCCCAAGGGATGAAAGGTTTCCATTCAATGAAGAAATCGGAGTGGGAAGAGACACAGGGAAATTGAGCCATATTTTGGCTATCGGCTGGAACCAGCAGTTCAGAGATCTGCCTTATAAACACTTAAAACTGGTTTGTGGTACACAAAGAGGAGCCAGTGTGGGAAGGGGCCTTTATGTGGGGCTTTCTTCTCTGTTGGAGTCCCTTGGAGTGCCTTGTTGGGTATATTTCTTTGTCATTCAGGAGGCACGAATGTGGAGGACTTCTCGTGACCTGGTCGTGATATGGCACTCAGTGCATGTACACAGCTAATGGAAAAACATGAGGACTCGGGTAATGATTCTTCCTCTCAGTCTTTCTATTCCTAACTTTTCACACATCCAGATGGTTCCACACTAGAGCAAATGCCTCATTCTCCTAAGACACCCAGAAAGAAGAGTGGCTGGCTCACAACCATGGGGTTGGCCCCTGCTGGGCTGGGAGTGGGGGTGGTGGCTGGGAGGAAAGGCAGAAAGGGGTGAGCCGAGATGTTGCCTAGCTGATTTTCTGCTGTGCAGAGCTAACGCTGACATTTCATGTCAACTTCCCCGGTTCTCTGGGGTCTCCTCTCCTCTGAGCAGCCACATAGAGCATTCCCCACATATCCAAAGCTGCCCAGGGGAGCTGAGAGAAGGGACTTTGCTGTCAGGTCCAAGCCCTTCTGACCTCCCTGAGATTGATCTGCCAGTGTCCCACTGTCCCTCTGGGACTGGCCACATGGCCATTGCTGCCCCTTGTTGACACCTCCTTTCTGTGTGAACTGTTCCCGGCAAATAACAAAGCTGTTCCTTGAACCAGAACAACCAGAGTGCACTTTTCCTTCCTTAGACGGAAGTCGATCCTGGCTAGGGTTTCTGCCCAGGCCCTTGTTCCCGGCAGTGTGACTGTTTACACGGTTTGGCAATAGGTTTGATTCTGATTGCTTCAGAGTGGCTGGTCTATTTCGTTTCCTTTGGTTTCCTTCCTCCCCAAATTGTGACAGGAAAAACAAACCAAAAGCCCCCTAGGAAATTGCTGGTTGCCTGTCCCCACGTGACGATAAATGTTGCCCTCTTCTGGATATCGTTTCTCTACCTTACGACCAAACGCCCGTCCTATAGAGTGTCTGATTGGATCCTCTGTCACGTATTCTGATGGTGCCTGCTGGTTTGACGTGGAGCTATCCTGTGAAATAAAACAGCTTAACTTTTCTCAAACATGCTCCAGTGGTTTTTGAAAGGGCGAGGTGGCACATCAGGGGTGGAGAGGTCCTGGGGGGACTCCCCATCCTCCAGTCCACGCTGTCTGCCTGCTTCCCCTAGGAACCACCTTTGAAATGTCCATTAGCTCAGATCCAACAAGGTAAAGGTAAGGTTATAAGGAGGACCACTTCCACTGTAGAGCTAACTGAAGAAGGTAACTAACTGTAGGATGATTCCTGGGAAAAGAGGGTTTGGAAATGTCAAAGCAAAGGCAAGTTGGGAGTAGTAGCTGTCATCTGCAGAAAGTGTCTTCAAAAGTTTAAGATAAATTATCAGAGGCCACTGGGTACTGATGCATCAAGGCACATGCAACATTTTGATGTTCATTGTCTACAAATGTCATACAACCTCTTGGACTTTTGTTTTTTACCTGTGTGTGTTTGTGAACTGTTGACCACTTATTTCTGTCCCAGCCACTATATTAAACCCTTTACCCATATTTTCTCATTTAATTCTCAATACACCATTGAAGGTAAGTATCATTATTATACTCTGTCCTGCAGATGAGGAAACTGAGGCTCTGAGAGGCTAAACAGCTTGCCCAAGGTTAGGCTGGAAAATGGAGAAGCCAGAATTTGAATTCAGTCTGCCTAACTCCAAAGCCATGCTCCTTATAAGTTTGTCATACTGCCTCTGATTTGAGCATTGTACTCATTACAGCAGGATTAGGGGCAGGATTTCATGATGAAGGTACCTTGCTGCTTGTTGCAGTCAAGGAATACTTCAGGGCCTTTGCATCCTGCCAAGACTTTGCATCAGGAAAGAATACAAGTTGCCCAAAGGAGATTGTGGGGCTGCCCATGAAAAATGATAAACGGTGATGGCTTTCAGTCTCTCTTTGTGATGAAACCTCTGCTGGGTCTTCATGGAAGGGTCTCTTTGCAGCCTCAGTGACTCATTCCCACCAAAAACATTCATCACTCAGTGATGGTCTCTTGCTAATTCCAGACTCCTCTGCTATGAAAATGTCTTAGTCTATTTTCTGTTGCTGTAACAGAATAGAACAGACTGGGTAATTCATAAAGAGAAACAGCTTATTTGGCTCACGGTTCTGGAGGCTGGGAAGTCCAAGAACATGACACTAGCATCTGGCTAGGGTCATCTCATGATGGAAGGCAGAAGGGCAAAAGAGACAGTGTAAGGGGCAGACTCTTTTATAACCTTCTCTCATGATAACAATCCTACTCCCATGGCAATGACATTAATTGATTCATGAAGGTGGAACCCTCATGAACCAGTCACCTCGTATTAGGTGCCCTCTCCCAAGACTATTGCATTGGGTATTAAGTTTCCAACACATAAATTCGGGGGACACATTCAAACCACTAACCTTCTAAGAGGCTAAACTTTGTATGTGTTCCATAATCTGTGTACTTGCTCATAGCAACAGTACACATTTGAAAGCTTCAAATCAGGAACCTTTCATTCATTCAACAAGCATGTATGAAGCACCTTTTCATGCAACTTGCCTCCAAGTTAGCTGCTGGGGACACAGAATGATGAGCCCCAGTTCCTTTCCTCAAGTTGCATACAGTCTAATTGCACAAAATGATCACTCTAGAATTCTAAGATTGACTTTGACTCATTGATTAATAGAACAGTGTCTCTAACCCACAGAAGCACAAAGGGCAGATTTTAGCTGCTTGACTATTTTGTCAGCCACAAAGCATAGACCATTGCTGGATCATCCATTTTCTGGGCACATCTGTTTAGGAATTTTTTGTTTGCAAATGACAAACTATTCAACCCAAACAGCCCTAAGTAAAAGAGAATTTATTGGCTCACATGGATGGAAACTCCAGGCTAGAAATGGCTTCAAACCCAGGATGATGTGAGGATGTGAGTGTTGTCTCCAGGGTGCAGTTCTCTTCTTTCGGGTTGGCTCTACTTAGCTCTCTGGGTTGACTTTATGCTCAGACAGCTTGTCTGTTATTTTGTGGTTGCCCAGTGGCTGCTGAAGCTTCTGCTATCTGCACCTCCTCAGCTTCAGTAGTCTTGGGTCTGATTTTCACTGATCAGAATTAAGCCACAGGTTTATCCCAAAAGCAGACCAAGGGGATGGAATAGACAAATGGCCTAAGCAACCTGTGTTTTCAAGGGTGGTGTCAGTCCCACCAAGAGTTTGCATCAGGGAAGAATACAAGTTGCCCAAAGGAGATTGTGGGGCTTCCCATGAAAAATAACAAGTGGCGATGGTTTTCAGTCTCTCAGTTTTAGAGTGGTTAGCTATGCAGCAAGAGCTAACTGATACACTAGAAAAATGCTCATGCAAATATGCTAGAATTTTGTCCTTGTCCATGGACTCTACGTTAACTTCACAATAATAAAGTTAATATCCATCAAATGCATTCTGTATGTTGGCACATTGCCAAGCACTTCACATGCCTTGCCTCATTGAATTCTTACAAACAACTTGTGGGGGTAGATTCTGCTAGCACCCCTGTTAATAAATGAGAAGACTGACCCTCAGGAAGTTTAAAATGCAGGGACTTCAAGTGCTTTCAGGCCAGCAAGGATTCCGTGACCCCCAAATGCCTAGCTGCAGGGAGGTCTGGTTGCCTTGACAACCACCTTAGAAGTAAGGTCTATCCCAGCTTCTCTCAGGAACCTATGATAACTCTGTTACTCATCTGTTTCTTTTAAACCCTAACATTGAGAATACTTATTATCGATTCCTTGCATTAGTGCCACATGTGTCTTTACTGTTGTTGAGAACACTTTCTATTTTCCCATTTTTCTACTCCAACTCCCCCAAGAACATAGAGATTTATATTAGGTGGGATGTTCATTTTACGGATGGGGAAACTGAGGAACAGAGGAGATCCAGGGCTTGCCCCAAGTCCCAGGATCACAATGAGGGATATAAAGGGTCTCTGGCTTTCCTGGACCCTGACCCATGCTCCCTAGACCCCAGCCACTCTCCCTCCACCCACCCCAAGCATCTCCCACTCCCGTGCTTCATGCTTGCTGGGTGATTTGGATGAGCTTCAATCATGGGTATAAGTGCAAAGGCTCTGGATTCAGACAGATCTGAGTGTGGATCCCAACACTGACTTCTATCAGCTGGTTGACCTTAGCAAGTGACAAAACCTCCTGGAGCCTCCATTTCCTCAGGAACACAGCGCTAAGAAGGCTCTGCTCCACAGAGTTGTTTGCGGTCTGGAGTGGATGATCTACATAACATCCCTGGACCATCCAGGCACTCAGCAAAGGCTGCTGTGTTCATCCATGATTGCTTCTGCTCCTTAAGGAGTTTCTGCTTCTGCTCCTTAAGGAGTTTCTGCTTCATCTCCGTGCTCTGCAGTCAGGAAGAGCAGGTTGTTGGGCATCTGATGAGTGACTGAACCAAAGGCGTTCCAAGGAAAAAGCTTGAGTGGGATTCTGCCATTCATTGGCTACCAGATTTGGGGAATGTCTCTTCCCCTGTCTGGGCCTCAGTATCCTCATCTGTAAAACAAGGGGGTTGGGGAAGCTGATCTTGATTATTTCCTCCAGCTCTGAGGGCTCACTTAGTGCCTTGGCAGAAGCACACAAGGGGGAGGGCAGCCAGCCCCATCACACCCCCTCTGCTTTCTAAAGGGAGCTCCCTTGATGGCCATGTTTGATATTGTGCTACCCCACCCCCCGACTCCACTGGATTGAGCCAAGAATGGCAGCTGATGCAACAGCAGTTGATGGTAGATTGGTTAGTCACCATGGCCCTTGGCAAAGCTGGACCTGCAGATGACCTTTCTTGGGAAGCTTGACCCAGAAGTAACAAATGACAGGCCCTGTAAGCAGGAGGAGCAGAAGATGAGAGGCCACAATGACGAGGAGGTCAGAGGCAGAGAGGTGGCCCTTCTGCACCACAGGGAGGCTGAAGTCACTAGGGATGAGACTCTGTGAGCACAATGACAAAGCCAATGGGCGAAGCCAGTGGCGGAGATCACAGGCTCTGAGAACAAAGCCACCCAGTTCCCAGAGAGAGCTGGAAGCCACAGCTGAGTACCTGCCCCAGTGCCTGTTTCTCACTGCGAGACCTTACATTCAACTCTCCTTACTTGATGTGACTTGAGTGGGATTTCTGCTTCTTGCAATTAAAAGGAAAAAGGGGCTCACTCCTGTAATCCCAGCAGTTTGGGAGGTTGAGGCAGGGGGATTGTTTGAGGTCAGGAGTTCGAGACCAGCCTGGCCAACATGGAGAAACCCCAACTCTACAAAAAATAGAAAACTTGGCCAGGTGTGGTGGTGCATGCCTGTAGTCCCAGCTACTTAGGAGACTGAGGCCGGAGAATCACTTGAACCCAGTGGGTGGAGGTTGCAATGAGCTGAGATTGTGCCACCTCATTCCAGTCTGGGCAACAGAGTGAGACTCTGTCTAAAAAAAAAAAAAAAGGAAAAAGTAGACAGAACGATAATAGCCAACCTATTTGAGCACTTACTCTGTTCTAAGCCCTTTCACATATAAAGGCCAACTCATTAGTCCTCTCAACCACCCTTTAAAGCAGGTACTAATGTTATTCCAGCTTAACCTACGAGGAAATAGTACAGAGAGGTTAAGTAACTTGCCATAGGAGACACTACCTAGGCATCATGGAGCTGGGATTCAGAACTAGGCAGTCTCACTCTGGAGCTGGGTTTTCATTCTCTCTCTTAGGCCTGAGGGTGAGGCAGGGCACTGGGTGTGATCTGAAACAGAGAGCTCCACCGAACTGGGAGTGTTTGACCCAAGATACCTCACCCAGAGGGAGTTTGTGCGCCCTTGGCATGGGGGGTGTTGTGGTGGGGTAGGTGGTCATCGGCTGCACACACAGCCCCCAAAGAAGGAGCAAGGATGGATGCAGCGTTTCACCAGGCCATCCTGCCCCAGGTTGCAGCCAAGGGTCAGGTCCTGCCTCTAACACAAGGGAGCATTTTATGTTGGGAAATTCCCTAGAGAGAGAGGTGTGTGGGGTTTGGGGAAAGGCCTCCTAGGGACAGCCTGCCAGACAATTGCCTCCACCCCTAAGCAGGGAAGTCTAGAAAGGACCCCTCAGTGCAAGTAGCAAGTCATGGCCTTGGAGTAGCCTGAAGAGGAGCTTTAGCAGTGGAGGGTTGTGGAGAAGGATGGGGGTGAGGTGGGAGTAAGAGACCCCCCCAGGACTCCCCAACCCCCCCACACCTCACATCCTCCTCAACACGCCCCCACCACTGCCCCCCTGGAAGCAGCAGAAGTGGCAGTTTTCTTGTGGACAGTGAGCAGAGGTTTGTGTTTAAATAAAGGGATGCTAAGGAGAGGCAGAGAGAGGACAAGAACTTTCCAGGGCTTTTCAGCCACCCCAGAAAGCAGGTCAGCCTCACACTGGAGGCCTGGGGCCGGCTCCATACTGGACCCCAGGCTGGGATTTGTGGGGTGGCTAAAAAGGCCTGGGACCTTCCTCTGACACCCAGAGAACCTAGTATCAGGTCTCGCAAGCACTCCTCACTGCCTCAGAGACATCTCCCCTGACCTCCTTGCTTAAAGCAGTCACCATCAGGTTAATATGTTTTATTTTCTTCGTTGTCCTTATCATCACTGGAATTGATTCATTTCCTTATGTGTAGTCTGTCTCCCCCAACCCAGAATGTAAGCTCCAGAAAATCTGGGGTTTTGTCTATCTTGTCTATACCATCTCGAGATGGTAGTAGGGTGTCTAGCACATAGTAGGTATTCAATAATTATTTATGGATGAAATGAATATTCAACCACACCTAGGGTGCAAGTGCCATTTCTGAGTGAGGTGGGCTTGGTAGCTAAACAAAGTCACATCTTTGGAGGCCATTCCCACATTTAACAAACAGTTCTTGAAACCTACTGTGTACCAAGTGTTGTTCTGGGTACTGGGGATGCAGTCTTGAACCAAGCAGACCAAGATCCCAGTGGAGTTTAGGCCAAATGCTGGAGACAGACAATGACAACCACAAAGCCAGAAATACTCAGGGCATGGGGAGGAAGAATACTGGAATCTGCTTTAGACCGAGAGGTTGGGATGGCCTCTCTGAGGAGGGGAGTTTAAACTGGCAAAAGCCTGAGAAGGAACCCACCATGCCAAGGGGTGACCAAGCAGGCACCTGATGAGAAAGAGATTGGCACAGGAGAAGAATGGAGAAGGCCATGTGGCTGGAGCTGAGTGGGTAAGAGATGTGAGAACGGCTGTCTAGAAGAACACAGACAGGGCCTTTTGAGTCATGGTGACCATTTTGAAGTTATCCTAAGAACACTGAGAAGCCCTTGGAAGCTTGCAGTAGGGGCATTACTTGATTCTACTTATTATTGTTAAAAAATTAATGGCTGGGTGTGGTGGCTCATGCTTATAAATCCCAGCACTTTGAGAGACCAAGTCAGGAAGATCTCTTGAGGCCAGGAGTTTGAGACCAGCCTGGTCAACAGAATGAGAAATTATCCCTACTAAAAAAATAAAAACAAAAAATTAGCTAGGTGTGGCAGTGCGTGCCTGTAGTCCCAGCTACTTAGGAGGCAGAGGCAGGAAGATCACTTGAGCCCTGGAATTTAAGGCTACAGCGAGCCAGTATTGTGCCACTGCTGTCCAGTCTGGGTGACAGAGTGAGACCTTGTCTAAAAATAATAATAATACTAGTAATTCATCATCTCTGGTTCTGGACCACAGCCACTTTTTAACAATGGAGGACTTGGCTGATAATTGAGGATTAAAGTGCTGCAGGGGGCCACAATGCTATGTCATGAATCCCAGATTACAGTGAACCTGCTTCTCTTTATCTGAGGACTGATGCAAGAGGAAGAATATTAATATTATTATTATTATTTATTTATTTTTTTATTTTTTTGAGATGAAATCTAACTTTGTCACCCAGGCTAGAGTGCAGTGGCGCAGTCTCGGCTCACTGCAACCTCTGCCTCCTGGGCCCAAGCAAGTCTCCTGTCCCAGCCTCCCAAGTAGCTGGGATTACAGACCATCATCCCCACGCCCAGCTAATTGTTTGTGTTTTTAGTAGAGACAAGTTTTCACCATGTTGGCCAGGCTGGTCTCGAACTCCTGACCTCAAGTGATCCGCCCGCCTTGGCCTCCCAAAGTGCTGGGATTACAGGCGTGAGTCAACGGGCCCAGCCAGGAGGAAGTATTATTATTAGTGTTTCTGAGCCTTGAGTACCCCCATTCAGTGTTGTTTCCAGCTCTGCTTCCATTCTCCATCCAGACATCCACACATAGTCCATCTGACCCTCTGAGAGATTGATTCAAATTCTTCCCAATATGGAGATCAATGGCCCCTGCATGCCACAGAGCTGCAGACCTCCCTTCACAGGCAACTCACAGAGTCCTGTGATCCGTGGAACAAGATTTTCCTTCTTCATTTGTCAGTTATTGTAACTGAACATAGACTGGTGCTTAGAGGAGTTTAATCTTCTGATAAACAGCATGGCTGTTTTTGCTTTATACCATGCTGTCGAGAAATGTATTAAGGATTTGCTTGGTTACCAGTGACAACAACCCAACTTAGCCTGGTTTGTATCACAAGGCATGCTTTTTGCCCCATCTGTACGAAAAGTACAGAGATAAAAATGGATTCAGGCAGGCTGGGCCCAAGTATTCCAAGGATGTCAACAGGATTGGGTCTCTCCACTTCTCAGCCCTGCATTCCTCCACACTGCACTCTCAGGCTGACTCTTTTCAAGTGATGGCAAAGACGGCAAACAGCAGTTCTAGGCTTGCGTCCTAGCATTTAGCTACACCTGTAGAAAAAATTCTCTCTCTTTCCCAGTGAATGAGTCAGAGTCCCAGGATTGCCTCTGATTGGCCTAGCTTGAGTCACATGCTTATCATGAACCAATCACTGAGTGGAGGGTGGGTCTTACTGTCATTGACCAGATCTGGTTACTTGCCCAGTCTTGAGCCAGATTTGGGATCAGCCTTGCCTGACCGCATGGTTGAGAGTAGGGTAAGGGCTGTTTCCCAAAAGGAATAGATGAGTTCTATTATTGGAAGAATGATGCTAGGGCCAGGTGTGGTGGCTCACTCCTGTAATCCCAGCACTTTGGGAGGTCAGGGAGAGAGGTTCACTTGAGGGTAGGAGTTTGAGACCAGCCTGGGTAACATACTGAGATTCTGTCACTACACACACACACACACACACACACACACACACACACACAATGAGGCAGGCATGGTGGCGTGAGCCTATAATTCCTGCTACTTGGGAGACTGAGGTAGGAGGATCTCACTTGAGCCCAGGAGTTTGAGGCTGCACTGAGCCGTGATCACACCACCGCCCTCTAGTCTGGGCAGCACAGTGAGATCCTGCCTCGAAAGAAAGAAAGAAAGAAAGAAAGAAAGAAAGAAAGAGAAAGAAAGAAAGAAGATGCTGGGCAGGCAAAGCCCAGAGAGCTTATCAAGAGCTCCAGTCTCCAGAGGACATTCTTGAGAAACACATTCATAGCACAGTGTTGGACATTCTCACATCCCTTCCCCAGGTCCACAGGGCCCTGTTGACTGCAGGATGACACCCCTGTCTCCAGGTAAATGCTTCGTCTTTCCACAGCACCCATCCCCAAAAAGGAGTACAGCCACCCTGGTGGATATGAAGGAGAACTCCAAGGCCAGGCTGCCTGGGTTTAAATCCCGGCTTCCTTCCTTTTCAGCTGAAAGACCTTAGGAAAGTTAGCACTTCAGTTGTCTCGTTTCTAAAGTAAGGACACTAACAGTCCTGCCTTTAGGCTTGCTGTTGGGCAAGAGAAATCTGCATCTGACACAGAGAAACCCTCAATAAATGTAGCTGCTATAGTTGTGATCTTGCCTTTTGGAAAGTCTTGATTCCAGTGCCCCAGTCCCAAAGCTGCATTCACCATTTTCTCCATATAGACAGGTAAATGTGTTCATTTTGAGCACTTACTGTCTGCTAGGCACTGTTTTAAGCAATTTTTCGTAGACGGTCTCATTCTCTTGCAACAGACAGCTATAAGATAAAAACTATTATTAGTCCTGTGAGGTTCAGAGAGGTAAAGTAACTTGCCCAAGATCACAGTAGGTAAGTGGTAAACCCCAATGCATGCAGAGCAGCTCACACGAGTGGTCAGCTCCCTCCATTCCCCACATTAATTTCTTTGTGTCCAACATGCCTGGCCTAGGTCTCCATTCCAGTGATGCCAAACATAGAGACACCTGTGTTTCTTGTAGACCCAGCAGGACGGAGGTTCCTGGTCACCATCCCTTCCTTGGCCTCCAGATACAGACATAATATATGTGGCTGCAGGAGCCCAGATCGGGTGAATTCGACATTTTGACTCCTATAGGCCCAGCACAGGACCCTGCACATAGTGCTTACTAAATGATGGGTTAGAAGAAAAGATGAGAAGTAAATAAATTATGCATGAGTGGGGTGATGGCCTATCTGCATTTCCCTCTCAAAGCGTGAGCCCGCATCCAGCCTGATACTCTGCTGCCCTCATGTGGTCATTTGTAAGATGGCAGGCAGGGTAAGCAACCTCTGATTTTTGTAATGAAAAATTTCAAATTTACAGAATACAGAGAATAGCACAGTTAAACCATTATGTCTATCATCCAGTTTTTAAAATTATTCACATTTTTACGAGTTTGCCTTACCTCTTTTTCTGAATTTCAAAAAAATCACTAACACCATGACCTTTTACCCTGAAACTTGTATGTCTCTAAAAATGACATTTTCCTGCATAATGACAATCCCATGACCACACCGAATAAAACTAATGACAATTTCTCAATAAAATATGTTACTTAATCCATATTCAATTTTCTTTGATTGTTCCAAAAATGTCTTTTAAACGTTGCTTTGTTCAAATCATCATCCCGTCTAATGAGTATTGTCTCTTCATTTTTCTAGAGTGTGCCCCGTCACGAACGACTGAGCTTGTTTTCTGGTGAAATGCTCCACAATCAGCATTTGCCTGACTGCTTCCTTGAGTTGTCAATTCACAGGTTGCTGTCCTCCCCTGGATGTTTTCTATTTTATTCTTTTTTTTTTTTTCAGACGGAGTGATGGAGTCTCACTCCCTCGCCCAGGCTGGAGTGCAGTGGACCAATCTTGGCGCACTGCAAGCTTCGCCTCCTGGGTTCATGCCATTCTCCTGCCTCAGCCTCCTGAGTAGCTGGGACTACAGGCGTCCGCCACTAGGCCTGGCTAATTTTTTGTGTTTTTAGTAGAGATGGGGTTTCACTGTGTTAGCCAGGATGGTCTCGATCTCCTGATCCAGTGATCCATCCGCCTCAGCCTCCCAAAGTGCTGGGATTATAGGCGTGAGTTACCGTGCCCGGACGATTTTATTCTATTTATTTTTTTGAGATAGGGTGTCATTCCATCGCCCAGGCTGGAGTGCGGTGGTGCAATCACGGCTCACTGCAACCTTGCCTTTCCGGACTTAGGTGATTTTCCCACCTCAGCCTCCTGAGTAGCCAGGACTACAGGTGTGCACCACCATGACTGATTAATTTTTTTGTGTGTGTATATATATATGTGTGTGTGCATATATATATATATATATATTTTTTTTTTTTTTTTTTTGTAGAGACTGAGGTGGGGCTGAGTCTCACGATGTTGCCCAGGCTGGTCTCAAACTCCTGGGATCAAATTTGGCCTCCCAAAGTGCTGGGAATACAGGTGTGAGCCACCACGCCTGATCCTACTCTGTGTGTCTTTTAAACGGTAAGTTGGATCTAAACCTTTGATTAGATTAAGTTTCACTAGTTTTGGAGAGTACACTTCCTAGGTGACGTGCACTTCATGTCACATCACATCAGGAGGTGCCCACTGCTTGGTGCCCACTTTTAGGAACAAAAATCTTGATGAATAAGTTCAGTTGGGTTCATCCTCATCTTTCTCTGTGAGTAACAAGTGAATTTGTTGGCCTGATAATTTGGGGACCTGATACATATCCAGTTCCCCAAGAACCACTCTCATAATTGTTTTATCACCCATTGGTGATCATTACCTGAAACAATAATATTTCATTAGAATCTGCAAAATGGTGAGTTTCTAATTTTATCATTCCTTCTATATGTTTTGCTATTAATAGAATACTTATCCACAAGAGCTAGTATTTCTCTAAACATAGCTCATTCTGTAAAGGAGGAATAAATACTTAATTCTTTTGTATTATTTATCCACTTTCAGAGTAAGAAGCTGATACAATGACAATCCCCAATGGCAGTAAATGAAGGCTTTCCTTTGTTTTGCTGAGATTAATTATAACTTTCTGGATGTAGAAATATCCAGTGCATTTCAATCCATTGCAATTGAGGTTCTTTTTATTGCTTAAGTACATAGTAGCAAGTTCAAGCTGCCTCTTACATCCACTGGTTTTCAACTCCTTTACTGGGGCACAATAAGATATTCTAGGCTCATCTTGTACCTGCCCTGCCCCAGACCTAAAATGAAACATTTCTCCAAGAAACACTAATTCCTTTTAGTGGGGATGGTATTTAGAGACCACACTCCACACACAGCAAGTGGGAGAGCTGAGATTTGGACCCAGGCAGTCTGACTTCAGAGTTGGTGCTCTTAACCTTTGTACCCTCTGGTTAACATATTTATTAGTGATGATAACAGTAATAATTACAACTATAATTCCCACTGCTATACGCAGCCATTCTCCATGTGACAGGTACTCTGCTAGGTGCTTTCCAGCCTTTTTAAAAGACCTCATCCTTATAACAGCCCTCTAAGTTAGTCATTATTATTTCAGTCTTACAGAAGAAGAAAATAAGGCTCAGAGAAATGAGTGTCTTATCCGAGACCAGATGGTAAGTGACAGAGCATGGACTCAGATTTCTGTCTGTGTGACTCTAAATCATGTTCCCTTCGTTGCTGTAAACTGTATCAATTGGTGACAATTCTGTCTCCTTTCAATGGTTCTTTGCTTGGCTCCCTGAGCCCTGGCACTCCTATGTCCCAGGGCTCCAGGCTCAGGCATGTGTTTGGTGTCTTTCTGGGTAACTCACCCAGAGAACATTTTCTTTGGGTCCTCACTACATTCATGATGTCTTTCCAGGTCACTCATGGCTGTGCTAGGGCACAGAGGAGCTGGGATGAGAAAGGCTGGTTCTGTCTCCTCCAGGAGCCCATGGTTTAGTGAGGGAGACTAGACAGGTGCAATTAGTGTGTTTGTGCTGTAATATAAGAGGTGTAACCTGCTTTCATTCCCCCAGAGGAGCAGTCAGCTCTCCTATGGGGCTCTAGGAAACCAAATAAACTTTAACAACTGAAAAACTGGGGCTGTCCAGACACCATGACGGATGGTGGGAGAGATTTTCTGGCACAAGACCCAGCTACACACCTTTCAAATAGTTGCAGGTTGGTGACTGCCTTTTTGTAAGGAAGAGTGGCTAGGAGCCTATGGAGGCAGGAGGAGTTGCATGGGCCAGCCCCTGGCACTCGTAATCAGAATTATGCACCAGAATGGAAGCAGAGCAGAGACAGGCACAGGGGTCTAACAGAGCAGGAGAGGATGCTGGGAGTTGGCTATGGGGAAGATGAAAGACCAGCAGGATGGGGCTCCAGCCACTCTGTATCGGGGGTTCCTGAGCCAGGCTCCAGCAAGTGGAAGACTCCTGTATAGGGTCTCTGTGGTTTTTAATCACTACATCAGTAAGCCATTGCTACGGAACAACCCAAGCCCAGACTTAGAGGCTTAAAAGAATAAACATCTATTATTTACCGTGATCCCGTGGGTATGTTGAGCAGTTTTCTGGTGAGCGTTGGCTGAGCTGTTCTCTGCAGTAAGCAGATGCTTTGGCTGGGGCTGGATAGTCTAGGATGAGCTCACTCCTATATTGTAGGTGGCTTGATGTTGGCTGGGGTGACAAGGATGACTTGGCCCTCTCTCTCTGATCACCCAGGAGGATCACAAGCTGGGGCTTATTCCCATGGTGGCTATTAGTGCACAAGCCTCTGTTTGGGTCACCTTTGTTAACGTCCTGTTGGCCAAAGCAAATCACAAGATCAACCCCAGATTCGAAGAGTGGAGCCACAGACCCACCTGTTGCTGGAAGGAGTCCTGCGCAAACAAAGTGTGGATAGGCAGGGGAAGAATTTACAAGCATTTTTGCAATCTGCTTACTTGCAGGCACCCATTTCCTCTTTTTCTGTATGTCATACCCTGTTGTTCGTTTAGGGCATCACTCCCACTCCCAAACTCATACTTAGATAATCTGAGGCACAGCAATTGGTTCAAGGATGGGCATGTGACCCAATTCTGGCCAATGAGACTTGGTCCTGGTACTTTCGCTGAGAACTGTTGGGAATGAGGTCCGTCCTTTCTACCAAGGCAGCTGTGCTAATAGAATATAGGCCTGGAGCTTCTGGAGCCATGTTGGCCTCTCATGGGGTGAGCCTGCATGAACATTAAGCCGACAATGAGAGAAGAAGATATAAGGCATTAAGAAAGAGTGATTGTGACCGGGCACGGTGGCTCACACCTGTAATCCCAGCACTTTGGAAGGCTGAGGCGGGGAGATCACGAGGTCAGAAGTTCAAGACCAGCCTGACCAATATGGTGAAACCCTGTCTCTACTAAAAATACAAAAATTAGCTGGGGGCACACCTGTAGTCCCAGTTACTAGGGAGACTGAGGCGGGAGAATTGCTTGAACCCTGGGGTGGGTGGAGGTTGTAGTGAGCTGAGATCGCACCACTGCACTCCAGCATGGGCAACATAGTGGGACTCTGTCTCAAATAAAAAAAAAAAAAAAGAGTGATTGAGAGGGAAGAAGAGAGATCACCAGGATTAAGCCTCAGGACTTTCCAGTTACATGAGCTAACACACTGCCTTTCTTGCTTACGCCGTTTTGAGTTGGCTTTCTAATTCAGCACTTTGAACTAAAAAGCTCTAATACAGTTCCCTCCCTTAAAAGTTCTTCCTCTCTGATCTCAAAGCTCTTCTCATCTGCAGACCTGGACTTGGACTGGGCATTCCGCTGTCTAATATACTTGTCACCTCTGCCTGGGCATATAGTAGGTGCTCAGTGAACACTTGTTTGAAGGATCAATAGGAAGGGTTGGGACTCCTACTAAGAAGAGGCTTTGGTGACAGACAGGTAGCTGGCCTCAGTGAGAAGCTCCCAGAGGTGATGGTGGTCTAACAGGCAGGTGGAGGGGGTAATGGGCACAGTCTGTAAGTGTAAACAAGACCTAGCTGTCCCAGGGCTGGGAGGGAGAGAATAAGGCAGGATCCATGTCTGGGAGGAATCAAGTAGGGGCCTGGTCACAGGGACACAGCAAAGCCTGCTTCTTAGAACTGGGGTCCACAGTAAGCGTGAGGTCCATAGCACTTTTACCTCCTCCGGACTGTGCCACCCAGGTTCAGCCCCTGTTACCTTCTTCTACTGTACACTTTCCACTCCGATCCTTTCTTCACCCAGCAGCTAGAATGACCTTTGGAAAATGTAAATTACACCTCTGCCTAAAGCCTCTCAGGGCTTCCCCCCTGTGCTTATAGCATCGTAATATTAATGACAGCTGACACACAGGGCTTAGTAGTTGCCAGGCACCGTTCTAGGCATTATACTTACAATAACTCCTTTAATTATCACAACATCCCTACAAGGCAAATACTAATATTATCCTCACTCTACAGATGAGAAAATTGAGGCACAGAGAGGTCAACAACTTGCCCAAGTTAACACAGATTAAAATGTGAACTTTTTACTAAGGCATGGAACTCTCCACTTCTGGGGTCTTTGGGTCTTTGCATGGCTGCCTCTCTCTTATCAGTTAGGTCTCTGCACATACGTCACTTCCTCAGAGGGAGCCTCCCGGATCATCCAATTTATAGGTGTCCCCTCCTCTGTCTATTTCATCATCCTCTTTTATTGTTTTTACATCAGTTACTGTTTTATGCAATTATCTTACTCATTTTCTTACAAACTCTCTTTTTTTGTCCTGGTTCCATGCTCGCCCCCAGGCTGCCAGCTCCTGGAGAGCAGAGACCATATCTGTCTTATTCACCTCTGTATTCTAGCACCTGGCACAAGTGGGGAATGGCTCAATAAACATTTGTTAAAATGAATGGAGGAAGGGAGAGATGGAGGCAGGGAGGAAGGAAGAAAAAAATAAGGAAGGAAGGAAGGACAGAAGGAAGGAAGGAAGGAAGGAAGGGGAGAGAAGGAGCTCCTTTAATATCCCCTTTCTCATAACTAGAATGAGGAAGATGGGGCCTAGAGGAAGAGAGAGTGCTGGGCAGAGAGGAATAGGATGAAGAGAACCTGGAAAGGAGCTCAGGGGCCACAAGACATCCCCAGGTTAATCCAGGGCAGGTCCCACACTCAGTTGGGAGAATGCTTCCCTAATTAGGGTTGCCAGATTTGGCAAATAAAAATACAGGATGCCCAGTTAAATATTTGAATTTCAGCTAAACAAGAAATAATTGGTTAATATGTTGTGTGCAGTATTTGGGACAGATTTACACTAAAATGTTGTGTGCTGTTCATCTGCAATTCAAATTTACTGGGCAACTTGCATTTTATCGGGCCATCCTATTCTGGCTCCTCACTGTGTGCTGTGTGCCACTGAAGATTCCACTAAACACTAGCCTGCTTTTACTCTACATGGAACATTTTGTTTTTAGTCCTGAATAAGGAAGTACAATCTCTTTATTGATCTAACAGAAGGAGAAAGTCCGTACAAACAGCAGCTTGTTAAGAGGAGAATGGCTCCCAGGGTTAGATAAACACCCAAGACAAATATCTTTTCCTGAGCTCAAAGTGAGCTTGTGTTCTTGAACTTTCCTTCCTGGGCTCAGAGGTGGGCTTGATGAGATCTATCTCCCTGGGTGCTGCTGAAGATGGCAGGAAGAGAAATGCTCAGCCTGGGAGGAAAGGATTTATGGGAACGTGGGCTTAATGGCTGATTCATCCATTCATTCAGCCTCACCCAGCAGCTATTGGCAGACACTCAGAGATGAATGGCACCGGGTTCTGTCCTGGAGGCTCTCCATAAATAGAGAAATGAATTTTGGCCCCAGGACCAACAAGTACTGCCTTCTTCCAAATCTGTCTCCATGGTTGAATGCAAAGAGTACATTTTTTTCCCTGTCTTTTCTCTCTCTCCCTTTCTCCTTCCCCATTCTTTCTCTTTTTTCTCATCTCCTCTCTCTTCCTCTCTCACTTTCCCAGCCATTTGTCACCTTAAACCTAATTACCTTGTCCAACTAGTACTGTGAAAAAAAAAATTACTGGGGCCACCGACCTGGTCTTAGATGCTTTTCCCTTGTCTCTCCAAGACCCCACTTCCCCAGCATCCAGAACTATCCAACATTTTCCAGTTCAGCCTGGCATTTATTTGCATGCCGTTCTATGATTGGCTGATACAAAGCGGGGGGCGGGGGTGGGCACCGTAAACCTCCATTCCTCATCTTCCTGTTGGGAGTCCCACTAGGTCCAACAACCTTAGATTCTTAGACCTGGCTCTGCCCCTTGACTTGGTTTGCTTAACTGTTTCTCAAAAAAAAAAAAAAAAAAAAAAAAAAAAAATCAATGGGTGATTTTTTCTGGCTTGAGGTTAAAAGACCTAGGTTCAGTCCTGGACAATGCCACACACAAACTGTGGTTTATATGAGTCCCCTTGCCTCTCTGAGACTCAGTTCTCATGATGAAGGCCTTATGAAAATATTCTGTAGTGGTTAATATGGACTCTCGAGCCGGACTGCCTGAGTTCAAATATTTCATCTTCCACTACCAACAGGGTGCCCTGTGAATAAGTCAAATAAGTACATACGTGTAAAAAACTTAGAACGGCGCTTTGCATAACAAGGTCCTAATAAATGTCAGCTATTATTGTAGTGGCTATTAAAGTCCTTTCTCTAAATGCTATTAGTATTAATATGATTGCTCAGCAAGTATTTGGGCGCAAGCTGGGAAAAGTCAATTTACTACAGCTTTGGCTCAGAGGCCAGAGGGTTCGTATGAAGAGAGCTCAGAGGAGTGAAGTCTTAAGCTCTCTGAACCTCAGTGTCCTCATCTGTAAGATGGCAATAACAATCTAATCTCTGCCTGTTTCCCAGGAAAGCTCAAGTGCCTGGCCCATTGTAAGCATTCAGAAAATATTTGTGAAATGAAGTAGTGCATGGACCACGAGGGGCGACAATGACATGGCAAGCTGCAGGGTTCTGCCCTGAGCCACATCTGTGCTACTTGCTGCCTGTAAGACTTGATGCAACAGGGCCCTACAGAAGGCAGTTGGTGAATGCTCAGTTGAACAGACAGGCTGAGTGGCGTGCTAATTAATGCTTCACATTTGGAAATAGGCACTCTTATAATCTCTTGGTGAAAGTGCAAATGTATCAGTGTAGCCTTACTGGAGGACCATTTAGTGCTACCTATCACAGAGAGCACACAAATTGACCTATCAGTTCCATTTGTAGAAAATAATCCCTAGATATCTTGACTCAAGCGTGCCAAGACTTATAGACATAGCATGTTCACTGCAGCTCTTTGCAATAGCAAAAACAACTGGAAACAACCTAAATGCCCCTTAATACAGAACTACACAAATAAATTGTAGTACATCCATATTATGGTCTATGTAGCATTAGAAGGAATGAGATAAATTTATATATACAAACATGTAGAGGTCTCAAGAGGTATGGTGGTATGGTTAAGTAAACAAACAAAACCCTCAAGTTGGCAGAGCTGTGCATTTAATATAACATGTATGAAAAAAAGTATCTATGTTTGTATCTTGTTTAAGAAAAAAATTGTCCAATGATACTTGTTAAAGCACAATAAGGAAGACTTAATCAGGACAATTCAAGTAGGTATACAGATCACTGCAACTGGGTCTTGTAATTGGTGAAGACTGGGCTCAACTCTGAATACAACGTGAGCAAATGGAAATTTATAGACAGGAAGCAGGGTGGGGAGCAGTGTACGAAAAATTACTAAGAGGAAACATCAGGGGTAACAGTAGATTCTTGCTGAAGAGGCCAGGGTGATCAGACATCAACTGGGGGAAGGTGGAGGATGAGGAACCCATCAGATATCAAGGGTGATCACATATCAAAGGTGGGGATTCTTGGTAACTTGATTTAGCAGGGTGTTTTTGCTAAAACTGGATTTTTTAAGGAAGTACACAGATTGGCCTAGGAGAAGGTTCAGGAGCCTGATTAAAGTTTGCTCAAGCAAAGAATATTTGTCAGTCTGCCTAGGAAGTATCTGGAGGGCTATATGCCAAAGTTAACAGTGCTTCTCTCTGAAGAAAACCTGTACATTAAAATTTTAATATTGTAGCAGGACGAGCCGCAGACAAAACTTCTCAGACACTGGTTAAAGAAGGAAGAGGTTTTTTATTCAGCCGGGAGCATTGGCAGACGCATGTCTTAAGAGCCAAGCTCCCGGAGAAAGAAATTCTTGGCCTTTTTAAAGGCTTAGAACTTTAAGGGGTCCACATGAAAAGGTCGTTATAAATCGAGCAAGCGTGGAAACATGCCTGGTAGCTACGTGCATCAGCTAACAGAACAAAAAGTTTTACAATGCTTTTTTCATATAGTGTCTGGAATTTACAGATAACACAAGTAGTTTAGGTCAGGGGTTGATGTTATTATTATTACTTTTTTTTTTTTTTTTTTAACTCTTAGGGCCGGATGGTGGTGCCAAGGTTGTATGGCTATTTATCTTACTTTTGTTTCTAACTGTTTGCTTTCTCTCTTTTCTTCTGCCTTGTGAACCAGGCAAGGTGTGGGGAGGAGGGCAGCAGGAGTAATAGTGGTCTCCTTCCTTAATATGAATAAAAGCAAGAGCTCCCATTTAAAGCCCAGATGTCTTATTTGGAATCTGACTCCAAACTCTATCCTCTTTTTCGGGCTCAGCCTTCCTCTTGTGTAAACTGATAATGATAACATCTACCTCCCAGTGTTGTAAAATGGGAGAGATAAAGTAATGGATATAAAAACTTCTGTTCAGAGCAGGGACGGATCGTCATTGCGATCAGGGTGGGCGACCCGAAGCGGGTCATGAGCCTAGACCTTGACAGATCTTGGTCTGAATTTGGTTTGACTCCTGGCTATCTTTTCTTAACATTCAACTGGCTCTAGGTTTTCTAACCACTCACTTTCTTCAAGGTAAGTGTGGCCGAAGCCTGGCGCATGCGCAGTACAAGCACCGTGAGCGGCGCCCCGCCCACATATTACTACAACTTCCGGCAGGCTCCGCGCCCGCCTCAGGCGCGTCGCGGGTTGCTGACGTAATGCAGTAGCGCGGGGAATTTCGAGTAGTATTGGAGCGCCAGAGGCTAGTGGGTGGCGGACCCCTAGCATCTTCGGGAGCGACCATGGACTCCCTGACCGAGCCTCAGTGGCCTCCGGGCCTGGCAGTCATGAAGGTGAGTGCTTCGGAGAGGTTGGGAGCTCCCGGGTGTCTGCGAGGGGAGGTCCCTCCCTTTGAGGAGGATGTCCTCGCCTTAAGGAGAAAGGATGAGGCGCGAGCGTAGCCCTGGGCCAGGGTACCCGGCTCTGCTCTGCCACTAGCCGACCGCGTGGCTCTGGGTCTCAGTTTACTCCTCTGATAAGTGCCAAGGATAAGCCTGGTGAGCTGAGGTTGGCAGTCTTATGGAACCAGATATTCTGCGATCCAATCCCAACAATAACATGGAGAAGAGCAGTTATTCTAAACAGTGACATCGACAGCTGATCTTTACTGAAAGCTTACTTTGTGTCAAGCACTAAACAGTGACACCGGACATGTTTTGGGTGGAAAGTTTATCAGATAACACGTATGTAATCACGTAGCCGAGCAGGTAGTCTCCTTTACAGGCTCTTTCATTTCTTCTGATTATTCTCAATAAACCTAGTGCTAGTTTGTTGTGACATACTGCCCCAACTCCTCTCTAACACACCTTCTCTCTTCTCTAACAATTGCTCATCTCTCTGTCTTTTAGACAGAAATCAGGACCCAGGCCCAGCGCTGATCTTGCATTGCATCTAATGATTTCACTTAAATAACATTTATTTTTGTGGCCACTTTCGGTTTTAGCAAGGCATACCAGTTTCCATTTACAGTAGCGGTGGGCCCTGGATTTGCTCAGGAGCAGATGCACTTTGCTGTGCTGGCTAAAAATCAGTTGCTTGGTGTTTCTTCTTGCTCTGTGATTATTTCCGTTTCTGACAGTGGCTAAGGTAGCCTTCTTCTCTTCCTCAGTTTTGTAGACTTGGGGATTATAGTATCTGTCCCACGGACTCATAAATTTGACTTTAGAATTAAGTGAAGGCTAAACCTTGTTCTTCCTGCTGTTATCAGTGACGTCTAGAGTGCTTGCGGGCTTGAGATACCTGCGTGACGAGAAGCTGACATTGTGAAATGATCCAGGAAAACTGTAGTTTTGAAGTTGTGGTGGGCTTGGCACCAGGATGCAGTGGAGAAGAGCACAGATATGAGTTCCAGTGGTCCTGGGTGAAATCTCCTCTCTGCCTCTTAACTGTGTGACCTTCAGTTAGTAACTTAACCTCTCTGAGCCTGAATTTCTTCAACTATAAATTAGAGACAAAAATAAACAGTTCATAGGATTGATTAAATAAATTAGTTGATGTATGTGGGCACAGATTCTGCTGTGTATTCGCGTGCTTAATGCAGTGCCCGATACAAAGTGGGTGCTCAAATATTTGCTACTTGATTAAAAGTATCTGGAATGTAGTAAGCATTCAATGAATATATTTTATTATTATTAGCACTGTGTTAAGTGCTTCTCTCCCCTTTTAATTTGTTGTTATGAAGCTTGACTTGGATAAGGAAAGTAAAAGAGCTCTGTAACCTGTAAAGCTCCTGCTTTGTAGATTTAAGCATACTTTACATATTCCCACAATTTCAGTGTTCTTTAGAGGCGGGTTCCATGTCTTCTCTGACTTTGGTATCTCACCACAGCACTAAATATATAGAGTTTGGCACCACAGAGTGTTCAGTCAGTGTTCAACCAGAGAGTTGATTGAGCCCATATTTTTTGCTCACATTAGAAGCATGGCATCTTAAGGTTAGAAAACCAGCCCTTTTCAGTATTTTAACCTCTTGTATAACACATCTGCCAATTTCTTACTTAATTTTTGCTTGAACTCTTCCAGGAACAAAGAACTATCAGATCCCAGAAGCAGATCTGACTGAAGTTACTTCTTTTATTGATTAGAAGTCGGACGCAGAATGCATGGTTGCTAACTTAGGATCCACAGAAAGACTTTGGAGTCTCAAGTTATTTATAAAATTTTTGTATGTATATTTTTCTGAGAAGAGAGTCCATAGTTTTCATCCAATTTTCAAAGGAATCTGTAACCCCAAAAACTTAAAAGAATATTTTTGTAATTATTACATTTTTCCACCCATTTTCTACTTCTCTCTTTCACTTTCTCTCACTCTAAAGTAAAGAAATTTTGGGGGATCTGCTGGCCACTCTCGGGCATCATTTTTTGTTTGGTTGGTTGAGGCACATGTGATACGCATGTTACTGTCTTGGAGTGACATGACCAGAAATTTGAACAGAAATAGCTCATCTGGTATAGTGTCAACTTCCACAAATTGTGCTCTACAGATCTTTCAGAATCATTCCTCCACCAGAAGAGGATGGCATAGATAAGAAAGTGTGATATGATAGACTGGTTCTGGCTTCTGGGCCTGCCTCTGCTCTTGATTTTTGTGTCTGTGACAGCTTACCATCCACAATAATGGAAGATTTTGGCAGGTTTTACTTTAACAAAAATTTACTGTTTTTGGCAGATCGTAAATGTAATATGTGTACACAGTAGAAAAAAATTAAAATTTAGGATAAGATAAAGGAGAAAAATAAAACCATCCATGATTCTACCACCCAGAGAACCAGTGTTTAACATTTTACCTTATTTTCCTTTGGTTTTTATGCATTTAAAATTTGGGACCACTGTGGAGTCAACTTCTTGGGTTTAATCCAGCCAACTTAGAACTCTGTGGGCTTTATTTTTAAAATTGGGATACTGATGCTGTGGACTTCATAAGATTGCTCTGAAGATTAAACTGCAGAGTTGTTACGTATTATTGGCATAGATTTATTTTCTGATTTTTATTTTCCTATGGCATTAATTATCCTTTGAAAGCATGTTTTTTAATGACTGCCTAATATTTCATCATATGAACCATTAGTGACATTAGTCTTTTTTTGTTTAAATTTTTAAAATTCAGGTAATAGGTATGGTTCAAAATACACATAAAATAAAAAGTAAAAGTCTCCTTTTTACCATGTTCCTGGCTCTGATCATTATTTATGACTTCTTGTTTATATTCTCATAATTTATTTATATTTACAATGAAAACAGAATGCATTTTTTTTTCCTTTTTTTCTTTTTTGAGATAGAGTCTCATTGTCGCCCATACTGGAGTGCAGTGACAATCACGGCTCACTGCAGCCTTGAACTCCTGGGCTAAAGCAATCCTTACGCCTCAGCCTCCTGAGTAGCTAGGACTATAGGCATGTGCCACTACGCCCAGCGAATTTTTAAGTTTTTTATAGACGTGGATTTTTGCTGTTTTGCCCAGGCTGGTCTCGAACTCCTGGACTCAAGCAATTCTCGTGCCTTGGCCTCCCAAAGTGCTAGGATTACAGGCAAAAGCCACCATGCTAGGCCTATTAGAATACATTCTTATTCACCTCTTCCTTTAAAAAAAATGGTAGCATAGAATATGTACTGTCTGTACCTTATTTCCTTTTTTCACTTATCTTGGCAATCTTTTCATACCAGTATGAAGGAGAGCATCCTCAGTTTCGTTCTGTCATGCAAGCTGGAGTACAGTGGTGTGATGTGGGCTCACTGTAGCCTACACCTCCTGGACTCAAGTGATCCTCCCGCCGAGAGCTTCCTCCTTTTAAAAAATATTTCTGTTGAATGGAATAGTATTTTAAACGTTTAATTTGAAAGATTTTAAGTTGCAAAAGTAGTTCCTTTCCTTTTGGATTGCATTCCAGGTTGGCACACATCTCTCTTTCCAAGTTGTCCACTTTCCCTTCCTCTGCTTTCACTGCCCCAGCTCTTTCCCGGCTTCCTCATTTGGCTCCATCGTGTAGTACCATGCAGAAAGCACTAGACCGCCAGAAGGAAGACAGGAATTTTGGTCTTGACTTGACTAATGCCTACTATTCTGTGCCTGCTCTTGATACCAGTTTCTTCTTTTGACTAGACAGTTTCCAGTGTTTGGCTTTAACATTCTTTGATTTGATTCTTAACCTGTGTGGTGGCAATGGCCACCTTTCACCCAATAGTGACTATAGGCTAAGTATTGGAGTTTGAAGAGGAGGAGGCTTGGAGTAAGAGCTGGAAGTGCATTAGAAGTGGAACAGAAGTACAGTAGCCTTTATGTGAAGGGATGACAATATGGCACAAGAATCGGTGCACCATCATCTTTAGTTGTCTAAAGCGATTTGGGCAACCTGAGACTGAATGTATAAGAGTCATATGAGAGAAGTTTTTATTTATTTGTCAAGATTCCTTGCAGTTTATCTGGAGTTAGATTTTGAATTTGTGTATTTGACAAAGAATTTGAATTTTTTTTAGGGGATAGAGAAAAAGTTGTGACAAGACTTCCAATTTTGATGTCTTTCTGATACGTATATATGCATATTTGCATTACAGACAATAGATGATTTGCTGCGGTGTGGAATTTGCTTCGAGTATTTCAACATTGCAATGATAATACCTCAGTGTTCACATAACTGTAAGTATGTTTTGTTCCTGTGAGTTAGTAAATTGTGATTTTTACGGGAGGTAGTGTTAATTTAACACCAAAGATACGTGCACATATTTATGTTTCACCTTTAGCTTTTCTATCTTGTAGTTTTTCAGAAGGTCTTTTTCACTGCCTTCCTCTTGAATATTGAAGGTTTTTACAAGGCTTCTGTATTTTCTAGCTCGTTCCTCTTTGATATTTTTATGCCTTTTATAGCATTTATGGCAGTAAAATTTTTGGTCACAATAAGTGGTTCTTTATTTGCCGAAGTGCTTTTTGATGTTAAGATTCAGAATTTTTGTTTTTAATAGAGTAACAGATAGGTGGTTCTATCAAGTAGTACTTGATATAGAATTTCAAAGTTTAAAAATTCTGTAGCAATATTTCCCCAGTGGGAGAATTCTATCACTGGCTTTATTACAGACAGTTTTATAACTTAACTGCTATGTGATGCTGGAAAGACTCATGTTGGAATTTGTTTGTACTTCTCTTTATGAGTCTAGTATATAAGCATTTAAAAATATTGTACCTTGAGATATTTAGTGCATAGGGGTTACCCTGTCATTGTTGAGGAGCTAGACACACAGTTTATGGGTTATTTAGGATATTTAGGTTCATGATCTTTCTTGTCCTCTATTTTTGATTTATCTTGGAAAGTTAAAAAAACAGTCAGCTTAGGCCTAAGAAATTGGTTTTAGTTGGTAGTAGCTTTGGTGAAAAAGTTTCTGTAGAGAAGACATAATAAGAGGATAACAGTGATAGAAACACAGGCTTTAGAGACATCCTTGGGCTTGACTCTTGAAAATCTGGTGAGTAATTACTACCTCAGAAAATGTTTGTGAGAATTAAATGTGCAGAACTCACTGTCTGGCACATTATGAGTCCTTAATAATGTTAGTTTTCTTCCAGACAAGATTCACATTAAAAACCAAGTTAAGTTTTGGAGATTGTTTTAAAATATATTTTAGCATCATCGTTATTTGGGTATAATTTACATGCAATAAAATACATCCATTTGAAGTGCGCATTAAAGTATAAAAGTGTTAGTGAATTTTGACAAATGTGTATGCTGTGTAACTACTGCAATTAAGATACTGAACATTTTCATTATCTGATAAATTTCTCCGCATCTCAGTCAGTATGACCTCAGCTAGCCATCTGTAGTCTATTTCTGGACTTTTTTGCTCCATTGATCTTAGAAACTTTTTCACCAAAACTACTGCCCACTAAAACTATTTTTTAGACCTAAGTTTACTGTTTTTTAGTTTTTCAAGATAAATCAACTTGAAAATAGAGGACAAGAAAGAGCATGAACCTAAATAATCTATAAACTGTTTGTCTAGCTCCTGAACAATGATAGGATAACCCCTATTGCAGTAAATACCTCAAGGTACAATATTTTTAAATGCTTATATGCTAGACTCATATATGTCTATCCTTGTGCCAGTACCACACTATCTTGATTACTGTGGCTTTGTAGTAAGTCTTGAAGTCAGGCGTTGTAAGTCCTCCAACTTTTTTTTCTTTGGTTCTTTTAGGATCTTTGCATTTTAAATGCATTTCCATATATAACTTAAAATCAGGTTGTCAGTTTCTACCAAAAGCCTGCTGGGATGTTCACTAGAATTGTATTGAATCTAGAGATCAATTTGGGAGAACTGACATCTTAACAATGTCAAGTCTTCAATGTGTGAATATGATATGCTTCTTTATCTTTATTTCTCTCAACAGTGTTGTTTGATTTTCATTGCACAGACCTTGCACAAAGAAATATAACTTATATTGACCTTTCGTCTTCTGACTGCACTAAATTCACTTAATTCCAGCATATTTTTTGTTAATTCCTTAGAAATTTTTGCATACACAATCATGTCATTTGTGGGTAAAGACAGTTTACTTCTTCCTTTCTGATCTATATACGCCTTTGTATTTCTTTTTGTTACACAGGCTAGTACCTCAAGTACAGTGTTGGAAGTGGTGTGGATGGACATCCTGTCCTTACTCTTAATTTTATGGGGAAAGCATTCAGTCTTTTATCATTAAGTATGATGTTAGCTGTACGTTTTTTTATATTCTTAATATGTTTTCATAAACTTACCAAGTTGAGGCACTTCTCTACTCCTGGTTGGGTGAGAGAATTTTTTTTTTTTAATCATGAATGGGTGTTGAATTTTGTGAAGTATTTTCTGCATCTATGGAGATACTCATATGATTTTCTTCCTTTAGTTTGTAACATAGCTAATAACATTATTTTTGTTCGTTTGTTTTTGTTTTTTTTTGTTTTGTTTGGGAGACAGGGCCTCACTCCCTCACAGTGGCTTTGTTACAGACTGGCTTTGTACTGTATTCCCCACTTATCTGTGGTTTCAGCTACCTGTGGTCAACTGCAGTCTGAAAATACTAAATGGGAAATTCTGAAAATAAGTAATTCATAAGTTTTAAATTGCACGATGTTCTAAGTAAAGCACTGATGAAATCTTGTGCCATCCTGCGCATGAGGGGAATCATCCCTTTGTCAAGTGTATTAATATTACATATGCCATCCACTGTTAATCGCTTAGTGACCAACCCAGTTATCAGATTGATTGTTGCAATATGGTAGTAATTGTAACTGTGTTGCAGAACACAGTAATTGTGTTCAAGTAGCCCTTATTTTACTTAGTAGTAGCCCCAAAGCACACAAGTAGTGATGCTGGCAATTCAATATGACAAAGAGAAATTATAAAATGCTTCCTTTAAGTGAAAAGATGAAAGTTCTTAACAAGGAAAGGAAAGAAAATTGTATGCTCAGGTTGCTAAGATCTACAGTACAATCTACAGTACCCCACAAGATATTTTGAGAGAAAGACCACATTTACATAACTTTTGTTATAGTATATTATTTTAATTCTATGTTATTACTTATTGTTCCTAATCTCTTACTGTGTCTTATTAATAAATTAAACTTTATCATAGGTAAGTATGTATAGGAAAAAACATAGTATAAATAGGATTCAGTACTATCTGTGGTTTTAGGCATCCACTGTGGTTTATGGAATGTCTCTCCTGTGGATAAGGGGGCACTACCATATAGAGAAAGACCTTTACTAGTCAGCTTGACTGCAGATTCTAGGGGCCTCTTAAGCCTTTTCTGTGGATGTGTCTTCCCTGGACTTGTGATTATAAATTCCCAAGTAGAGAGATTTGATCAGTTTTTTCATTAGCTGGTATTTTTCTCTCTCGTGTGTCTGTCCATGGTATTGCAGGTTCTCCAGAGTTGATGTAAGCCATTGACCTTTTTTGTTTTCAGCTGCCCTCAAGCATCTAAAGTATGCTGATCCAAAGCACCCCAAGTTCAGTGAGACAGAAACTGTCCCCTTAGGCAGTCCTTTAAAAAGGTCAAATGTTGGTCACACACTCTACTATTCTCTCTCTGCCTCCCCTCCCAAGATAAGCCGCAGAGCGGTATCAGCCTCTATCTGCTGTACTATGGGTCCTCTGGATCAGTAGCAAGCTACCCAGCTCTTTTTTGTTCTTAGCAGACTGCATTCACCTAGAACATGCTGGGTTCATGCTTAGTGAGGCGAGACAGAAGCCAGGCCTATGGGCATCTCTTGGAAAAGCTAGAACATTGGACCATGTTTCCCTTCTTTCTCTCCCCAGGCAGAAAGTTGGGGGTTTCTCTTCCTTGCTGAGCTGGGGGAGGCACAGTGACCAGTGAGTGTGGTACTAGTCCAGACCTTTGCTTTTGTTCTCAGTGGCCCTCAACCAGGTTCCCTTTTCTGTCAGTGTGTAGATTCAGGCAGTTCAGAAACCAGTTTCTCAAGTAGCCCCCACAATGTAAGTGCTTGTCTTCTGTTTGCCTCCCTAGGGATATATGTTCTTTGCTCGCTTCTTCATGACTTATAGCTGTCACTTATGCCATTCTTTAAGAGGAAGTCAGTGGAGGGACATTTCAGTAATGATAATTTTTTTATTTTATGAGCACTTTTTTTTCACTTGTGAAGTCTCAATATTCAGTAGGCCTTTTCTGCTAAACACCAGTTGTCACAAGTCCCATCATGTCTAAAATTTGCTCTGGGTCTGTAGTGTTTTAAAGACACAAAGCCCCCAGGGCTTTAGTAGAAGCCAGGTCTGTCATGTTCTGATATCGTCTTGGATTGACTAGAATTGGTGATCCAGAATCCTAGGTATTTATTGCTGCTTCTTAGATTTTTCATGATTTACCATTTTTAAATCATCTTATTTTGTTTTGTTCTGTTTAGGTTTTTGGATATGAGTAATAAACACTACATTTGTAGTTCTGCAGGTACAAAGGTGTGAGTGGGTTGCCTTGGCAGAATGCAGGTCAATTAAATTGATCTAAATTTGTGCTATTAAAGAATATTTTGGGGGCAAGAGGGAGCAGACTTACTCCAACCCATGAAACACCATTAAGTGAGAAATAGTCTTGCTAATAGACTGATATGCTCAAGTGCCAATTTTCTTTGCACTTGTATAATTTTTCTCACTTGATAATGGAAGATGATCAAAATATTTGCTCCTAGATGAAATAATTGGCTTGTGGACACTGATAAATTACCACTATTTAAAGCTTGGCCAGCAATCTTTTTTTTTTTTCCTTTTGTGGATTTTGACTCAAAAAATTAATCAAAGATTGTGTAGGAGTAAAAAGCAATTTTTTTTTTTTTTTTTTTTGAGACGGAGTCTTGCTCTGTCGCCCGGGCTGGAGTGCAGTGGCTGGATCTCAGCTCACTGCAAGCTCCGCCTCCCGGGTTTACGCCATTCTCCTGCCTCAGCCTCCGGAGTAGCTGGGACTACAGGCGCCCGCCACCTCGCCCGGCTAGTTTTTTGTATTTTTAGTAGAGACGGGGTTTCACCGTGTTAGCCAGGATGGTCTCGATCTCCTGACCTCGTGATTCGCCCGTCTCGGCCTCCCAAAGTGCTGGGATTACAGGCTTGAGCCACCGCGCCCGGCTGTAAAAAGCAATTCTATTTCATTTTTTAAAAAACACTGAAATATGAAATGTTCCACTTGTGAAACCTTTGCTAATTCAAGAGACAACATAAGATTCTGTTAGGCATATAATAAACATGTTTGTCTTCTTTTATATTCTCATGAAGCAGCACTGTGAAACAAGACAGAGGAGAAGAGAAATAGTTACACATACAAAAGGGACATACAATTATGCAGAGCTGCACTTCTGGAAATTCTGAAATGCTAGTCTTTAGTTGGAGGGATGTTACTCTCTTATCAACTAACTGTCCCTTAACATTAAAACTGGAGGCAGATGCCAACCTTCTCAGCTTTCTTGGACCTCCTGTTCTTTCACACTGGGAACTGGAGTTTTTGCTTTTAACTGGACACTTTAGATGTTTCTTTCTAAAAAGTTACTTTTTTCATAAAGTCCTTAAGATTTCATACGACAAGGATTAGTTTAAGTTTTAGAAATTTCCTTTTTATTGTTGAGATGCTAGGCTCTTTTGATGTTTGAAAGCCAACAGATTGCTGTATCTTACTTGGGATTAGAGATGGCCCCTCTCCCAAGGCTTGGCTGTGTCTGTGAAACTACTGTTTAATTCATTGTTGTTATTATACCGTCTCCCACTCTACCCACACATCTTTTTTGGACTCTCTTGGATGGAAAGACAAACTTCATAGGTAATTTAAATGAAGCCCTCTGGGAATACATGAATTCAGAACTCTTTAGCTGTTCTCCCTTGAATGGAAGGTTGTCATAGTTGCCCACTAGATAATAAGTTATGCTGGTCTGCAGCTTACCAGTACATATTTGGTAGTAGTCTAGTAGACTAAAATTAAGCCTAGGGCTTGATCTACTTAGGACTCCATATCTGGTTCTCTGCATTTCAAAAGAAAAGAAAAGGAAAGGAAAGATATACAAGATTATGCAGAAGAGAAAGCAGCAGCCTTATTATAAAAACTAATTTAAAAGGCACATGTGACCTTATTAATTAAATATTATTTACTTGATATAAGTATACATAATATATAATGTATACTTATATAGGTACAATAGTAACATGTATATATTATATATACACAATATGTTGTATAAGTATATATTATATAGCTACACATAGTACATATTTATATAAGTATACATTATTTATAGTGTATATGTACAGTATATATTTATTATAAACAAATATTTATAGATATAGTCAGTCCCTGACTTAACGGTGATTTGAGTTAGGATTTTTCAACTTTATGATGGTGTGAAAGTGATACACATTCAGTGGAAACCATACTTTGAATTTTGAATTTTAATCTTTTCCCAGGTTAGAGATAGGTATATTAAATACATTTTGGCTTATAATATTTTCAATTTGTGATGGGTTTATTGGGATGTAATCCCATGTTAAGTCAAGGAGCATCTGTAATTTTAAGTAAACATATTAAGAGTATGGACTGTATATTAAAAATACATATTAAAAGTATATTTTAAAAAAGTATATTAAAAAATATATTAAGAGTATGGACTGTGGTGCTTGCCTTTGCCACATATTAGTTCTGTTATCTTTGGCAAGTTGGCTGAGCCCTGTGCTTCATTTTTCTTCTTGTCAAATGTGACTAATATTGGTACCAACCTCAGGGTTGCTGTAAGGATCAAGCTAGTTAATACATGTAAAGTGCTTAGAACAGAGCACATACTAAGTGCAGTGTTTGTTTGAACCACATGAAATTGCAGTATTTGTCTATTTTTTACTTAACCAGAAATGTCAGTTTCATATAATTCAACTTAATAGTAACAACTTACTAATTTTTAAAAAATTGTTGTTGTTGAATCAATATCACATATTAAGGATGTGATTTACTGACCAAAATCCATTGAATCACTGTGACTGGGGGTAGTGTCTGGGAAACTAAGGTAAAACCAACATGAATCTCCCTAGGTGACTGAGCTGAGCAGCCAGGTTTTAGGATTTCTTGACTTACAGTATGAGGAGACTCTTAGTATAAGAGAATAGCATTGGTAATTAAGAGAATGAGTCTGGACAGGAATTTTTGCCTCAGGATGATTCATACCTTGAGTCTCATCCATATCTGATTTAGGTGATATTTAGATGAGACTTTAGATTTTAAACTTTAGAGTTGGTACTGGAATAAGTTGAGACTTTGGGGGCTGTTGAGATGGGATGGATGTATTTTGCATTTGAGAAGAACATGAATTTGGGAGGTTAAAGGTGGAATGCTATGGAGTGAATTTTATCCCCCCTAAAGTCCTATGGCAAAGCCCCATCCCCATTGTGTCGGTGTTTGAAGATGAGGCCTTGGGGAGATAATTAGGTTTAAATTAGGTCATGAAAGTGGAGCTCTAGTGATGGGATTAGTGTCCGTATGAGAAGAGATACCAGAGCTTATGGTCTCTCCCCACCCCCTCGTGGGAGGACGCAGTGAGAAGGTGGTTGTCTGTAGACCAGAAAGACAGCTTTCAGCATAAACTGACCATATTGGCACCTTGATCTTGGACTTTTAGCCTCCAGAACCATGAGAAAACAATTTCTGTTGTTTAAGCTACCCAGTCTGTGGTATTTTGTTACGGCAGCTCGAGCTAAGAAATTCTTTCCTCTAGTCTTTTGTACCATTGCTGTCATTCATTTCACTTATGCATAAGCATTCATAAGCATGCATTTTTATATATGTATACATAATAAGCATCCATAATTGAATACTTTGTTATTATTTTTGTACAAACTGTTACCTGTTAAATTAACAAGAAAAAGTTTTTGTTACAGTTTCACATATTCCTTCTCCAGTACTCTTCCATTCTTTATGTAGATAGGAGTTTCTGACCTAATTTCCTCCTCTCTGAAGAATTTCTTTTAGCATTTCTTGCAAGGGAAGTCTACTGAAAACAGATTGCTTCAATTTGTATTTGTCTGAGAAAGTCCTTATTTCTCTTTGACTTTTGAGGGATAATTTCTCAGGGTATAGTTTTAGGTTGGTGATGTTTTTCTCTCAACACTAAATCTTTCACTGCACTCTCTGTGTGGTTTGTGAGAAGTCAAGTGTCATTCTTTGCTCCTCTGTAGGTAAGGCCCCCACTACAGCTTCTTTCAAGATTTTTTCTTTATCTTTGATTCTATGTAGTTTCAATTTGATTGGCTGAGGTGTCTATTTGTTTTGTTTTTGCATTTATCCTGCTTAGTGTTCTCCGATCTTCCAGGATGAGTAGTTTAGTGTTTAACGTTAATTTGAAGAAATTATTAGCCATTGCTATTTCTTCTGTTCCTTTCATTCTTCTCTTTCTGGTATTCCCATTATGTGTATGTTACATCTTTCGTAGTTGTTCTACAGTTCTTGGATATTCTATTCCATTTTTCCTATTTTTTCTTTTCTCTTTGCTTTTCAGTTTTGGAGGTTTCCATTGACATGTCCTAAAGCGCAGCGATTCTTTCCTCAGCTGTGTTCAATCTATTAATGAACCTATCAAAGGCATTCTGTTATAGTGGTTCTTTTGATCACTAGCATTCCTTTTTGATTCTTCCTTAGAATTTCCACCTCTGTGCTTATGTTACCCATCTGTTCTTGATATTGTCTACTTTTTCCATTAGAGCCCTTAGCATATAATTTTTAAAAATAGCTGGTCCGATAATTTAAACATTTCTAGTATATCTGACTTTGGTTCTGATGCTTGCTCAGTTTCTTCAAACTGTGTATTTTTCCTTGTGATTTTTTTCTTAATAACTGGAAATGATGTACTGGGTAAAAGGAACTGCAGTAAATAGGCCTTTAGGTATGGGCAGAGGGGACACATTCTGTAGTCCTATGATTAGGTCTTTTAGCGAACTTTGCCCTGGACTGTGAATGTCACTAGTGCTCCTCAGTTTTCCCCTCCTTAGATGGGACAGGATAGAGGGCTGTCTATCTGCAGTCTAGAGGGCTGCAGTTGTATATTTCCTTTTTCCAGAGTCAGCTAGGCTCTGATAAAACTCCAGTAGATTAGGCTCTGGTAAAATAGTTTCTCCTGAGGGAGGGCTTTGTTAAGAACAGACTACTCTGGGCCAGTGCAGTGGCTCACACCTGTAATCCCAGCCCTTTGGGAGACTGAGGTGGGCGATCACCTGAGGTCAGGAATTTGAGACCAGCCTGGCCAATATGGCAAAACCCCATCTCTACTAAAAATACAAAAATTAGCTGGGTATGGTGGCGTGCACCTGTAATCCCAGCTACTCGGGAGGCTGAGGCAGGAGAATCACTTGAACCCAGGAGGCGGAGGTTGCACTGAGCCGAGATTGTGCCACTGTACTCCTGCCTGGGTGACAGAATTAGACTCTATCTCGAAGGGAAAAAAAACAAAAACAAAAAAACAGACTACTCTGACTTATTTAGAAATGGTTACTTTTACCCTCCTACTCCTGGAAGGACTAGGGGTTTTTTCTCCAATATTCACTGTGAGAACTTAGAAGAACTCCTGGAACTAAAACTCACAGAAGTATGAGGACATCCTCCCCACCCCTGCAATGACAGGGTTCCCTGGAGTTTTTAACGCTCAGACTTGCCCACACTGAGCCGCCAGCAATTTGTCAATTACAGCTCAGGTTCTCCCACTCCAGCACTGATTCCAGCACAGGTTTCTTCTCTGGTTCCCATGGAGGTTTCTGTTTGTGGGTTTCTGTTCCAGTAAGTTGTGATTCTCTGTATTACCTCTGTCTCTCCCCAGTTCGGGGGGCAGCAGTTTGCCCTGTGACCCTGCTTTTCTGCTGGATCTAAGAAAAGTTGTTGATTTTTCAGTTTGTTCAGCTTTTTACTTGTTGTTAGGACAGAGTGGTGACTTCCAAGCCCCTTACATGCCGACTCGGTCCCCTATATTCATCTTTGCTTCCTAAAAGAACTCAACCTGTTGTCTGTTTTATCCTTTTCATAATGTGTTTCTTTGTTTTTCCTCCTGGGGTGCTCTTACTTAGGTTGGCAAGACTTGCTTATTTCCTGGATATCCATACCATTGAAATTATATTGTCTCCTCCTCAACTAAACAGAATCCTGAATTTATACAGTATACTGAAATTATACTGTCTCCTCCTCAACTAAACAGAATCCAGCTGAATTTGGGCTATTAGTAAATTAGCTTAGGTAATTAGTAAGGTACCATTCTGTTAGTTACATCTGCTTTTTCTTTGACCGGGAGAATATTTGACACTGCCTTGAGTATTGTGAATTTAGTTTATGCCCATTTTCTGCTTAAATTGTTAGGCTATATTATGCTGAATTATGCTGTAATTGCTTCACTATTTTATTAGCTCCTTGAGGTCAAGAACTTTCCTTTATATATATTGTTCTTAGTGTCTGCCACAAAAGTACTTGTTAAATGTGGGACAGAGGATATTATTTACAGAATTAAGATACAGAAGTCCCTAATTTGATAACCTGGGTATATATTTTTTCTTAATATGTTTATATATATCATTTCAAAATTTATATTTTCAAATGATAAGCAGTAGAGATATCTGGCAAGTTTATACAGTGCCCAGCTCAAGTCTTGCACGTATGTTTCCTGTGTTTTGCAGATGGAGGACACAGAGTGATGTATGTTGCTTGTGTAGTTGTGGTATCCTAAGGACTTACAATATTTATGTTTTCCTTTCCTTAAAATGCTATTTAATCACATGTGTAAGTGTGCGTAGAGTAGAGGTACTAGAAATTTAAGCTTATGATGATACACCTTAGATGATGGAAATAGTCTAGGGCTTAAGATTTTGTTAGAAGTCACATTCCTGTGTTAGTATAACCTCGTTAACATTATGTTGCACTTTGTGTTTTGCAGACTGCTCTCTCTGTATAAGAAAATTTCTGTCCTATAAAACTCAGTGTCCAACTTGTTGTGTGGTGAGTTTTTGTTTCCTTTTTTGAAAACTTACTGACTGCTGCAAATATTTTTGCTTTGTGTATGTATAAAAGCCTGTATATATGTAGGGTGATGTGTAGTTACTGAATTAAGCTATATGAAAGACACTTTCGGAAAGGACCTCTAAAGTACATGTAAGAAGAGCTGGGCTTTGTTCAGTTTTTTGTTAAGATTTCTGAAAACCTAAATGTATTTTAGGAAGTAAAAACTAATTTTAAGTTCAGGATGTAGCACTCTTTAATTCTTATGACCCATGTTTTTATGGCTTCTAATTTTTAATAATTTCTCACTTTGGTAGAAACTCTGATGGTAGGATTATTCATTTGCAAAGAACTGGTCTAAGTATTTGTGCAGAAAAATATGCATGGCCGTTGGACTTAATCCAGCCTACCTGTTCCCTTAGGTCTTTCCCCTACCAGAGCTTCAGGCAAAACACTAGGAAGTTTGTTGTTATTGTTTCTGAAACTTTTCAGGTAGTGGGAACAGGTGGAAAAGCAGACTAAAAGGGTAATTAAACATAAGTGGGAATAAAGAAAGAAGAGACAGGTGAGGTCTGACAGAGCCGACGCTAGGACTAGGTGAGGAGTTTGGTTAGTTTTGCCTCTCTGGTGGGTACGTGGTGTCAGGGTGTCACTGAACCTTGCAAAACTATTTCTCAATGTAAGAAATTTTGTGATTTGGCTCTCAAGTCTAAGATCTTTACAATATGTTACACTGCTTTTGTTAAGATGGTCTCATCACCGAAATAAACTGTGTACCATTCATACCAAATAAGTACTGGGTTTATCACTTTTCTTTTGCATTCCTGAAAACCATTCTTATTTTAAAATTCTCCTTGAACACTTAATGCCTCTCCCAATGTCAGTACTTAAAAGAACACTTCTCTTCTGTTTTTCCAGAGAAATTTTTGAGAAAGCTGAGTGCTGGCATTTTGAAGAAAGATTCTTGCTTATATTAGGTTTGACTGTAGTCAGTACAGAATATATATGATTATAAGAGAAGCTTTGGAGAGCTTTTATCAGACTTCCAGTCAGCAGATACTGATTCACTGTTTTAAAATTTCATATTAGCATGAGATAAATGAACTTTATTTTAAGGCCGCCTTAGAAGACTTAGTGGGATGGAGAACCTCAGGAGGATGGGTCAGACATTTTCAAAAACAAGATTATGACAAGTTGATTATTGTTTTTGACCTTTTTCCGTCTTGTTTTTTCTAGACTGTCACAGAGCCGGATCTGAAAAATAACCGCATATTAGATGAACTGGTAAAAAGCTTGAATTTTGCACGGTATGATTTAATTTTGTGACTAACCTCTAACTACTTTTGCCTTTTATATGTGTTCTCTCTTAACTTTGTGCACCTTTGGATTAGGGAATGCAGGGTTGCATATTTTATAGTCAAAGAAAGGAAGTAACAATAGTCATTATTCACACATGGAAAATTTACTAGAGTAAGATTTTCTTCCTTTACTTAACAGAAATTCTCCTGTAGTGTAGAATAATTAAGAGTTAAAATGCAGATTTGAGGGCTTCCTTACTTTTGGGTGCTCTAAAGATACTCCTTTTCCTGCCCAAGCCCTAGAATCAGCCGTTTCTCCAAGGAGCTCCTCCTATTGGAGAATAGCATTTAGAGACCAGGATCTGGTGCTGGGTATGCTTGTTGCTACTGGGGTGTCATTGCTTCTAGGCCCTCTCAATGGGCAGAGCTAAGTAATATATGTATATTATGTATATGTATGTACTAACTCATGTATATACACATATCTGTAATTGATTCTGTCTGCTGTATATTAATCTATTCTAAATCTGATTTATTCAGCATGTATTAAATGGTATGGCATTTGAAATATGTAATTGCTTGTACTTTATAAAGCTCAGATTTGCAACTTTATTTCCTAACTGTCAAATGCATGAATGTGTGAAAGTGAGTTTGGTCACCGAAAGGGATATTAAAAGCCATGTTTCAATATCTTGGATTACTTTTAGTTTTAATCATGCAAGTCAAGCAAGAATTTTTATGAAGGACATACTGTGTTTAGATAGTGGTCAGGTGCCCCTGTAGTTAAGTGTAATCATGTGTTGCTTAACAGGGATATGTTCTGAGAAATGTGTCATTAGGCAATTTGGTTGTTGTGTGAACATCATAGAGCGTACTTACACAAACCAACATGGTGTAGCCTACTACACTCCTAGTCTATGTGGCAGGGCCTATTGCTCCTAGGTAACAAAACCCGTACAGCATGTTACTATAGCTAATACGGTAGGCAGTTGCAACTCAGTGGTACCTGTTAGTATATCTAAACATAGAAAAAGTACAGTGAAACTATGGTATAAAAGATAAAAAATGCTGTACACCTTTATAGGACATTTACTGTGAATGGAGCTTTCAGGATTGGAAGTTACTCTGGATGAGTCAGTGAGTGAGTAACAAGTGAATGTGAAGGCTTAGGCCATTACTGTACACTACTGTAGACTTTATAAACATTGTACACTTAGACTACACTAAATTTATAAAAAAGTTTCTTTAATAATTAACCTTACTGTAACTTTTACATTTTATAAACGTATACTTTTTTTAACTTTTTGACTCTTTTGTAATAACACGTAGCTTAAAACACAAACACATCATACAGCTGTATAAGCATCTTTCTTTATATCCTTATTCTGTGAACTTTTTTCTAGTTTTAAAAATTGTTATTATTTCTTCCTTTTTAACCTTTTTCTTAAAAATGAAGATGGAGGCCGGGCTCAGTGGCTCATGCCTGTAATACCAGCACTTTGGGAGGCTGAGGTGGGCCAATCACGAGGTCAGGAGTTTGAGACCATCCTGGCCAACATGGTGAAACCCTGTCTCTACTATAAATACAAAAATTAACCGGGTGTGGTGGCACATGCCTGTAATTCCAGCTACTTGGGAGGCTGAGGCAGGAGAATCGCTTGAACCAGGGAGTCGGAGGTTGCAGTCAGCCGAGATCATGCTACTGCACTCCAGCCTGGTGACAGAGCAAGACTCTGTCTCAAAAAAAAAAAAAAAAAAAAAGATGGAAACACACACATTAGCCTAGGCCCACACAGAGTTAGGATTATCAAGATGTCACTTAGCAATGGGAATTTTTCAGCTCCATTATCATCTAATGAAACCATCACCATGTATTTGGTCTCTTGTTGAACAAAGCATCATTATACGGCTTGTGACTGGATGGGACTTCTAGGCTTGTTGGAACATTCTTGGAGGTACCTTATGTTGCTTTAAAAGATATAAACAGATTTCTTTAAATAGAATTGCACATTTCTTTATTGGTTTGCATTCTAAAAATGATCAAATTTAGTACAGTTGTCTCTCAGTCAATGGGATTGGTTCCAGGACCCTCGAGAATACCAAAATCTGTGGATGCTGAAGTCCCTGACATAAAATGGCATAGTATTTGCATATAGACATTCTCTCTTATACTTCAAATCACCTCTAGATTACTTATAGCCCTAATACAATGCTATATAAATCGTTGTCATACTGTGTTTTTAAAATTTATATATTTTTTATTGTTGTATTGTTACTTTTATTATTTTTTGGACATTTTTGCTCTGTGATTAGTTGAATCCACAGATGCGGAGCTGGCAGATGTGAAGGGCCGACTGTACTCTGAGCTAACTTCATGTATGTCTAGAGATTGGCTGGTTATTTCCTTAAGGAAAAAAAGATGGTGTAGTTTAAAAAAGATGGCATACTTTCCTAGATTAAGAAACTTTAAAATTCTCTGATTTTCCCAATTAAAGCTACTTTTTTTCTTAGCATTTTTCACCAGTAAGTTTTTGAAATCTGTGAGAGGAAGGGACCATGCCTTTAAAAGGGAATTGATTGCCTGTTTTTCTCAAGGCTTATTTTTTTCCTCAGCTAGTACTGAAAGCATAACAACTTCCCTGCTAGGATAAAGGAAGCCTTGCATATAACAGCATCTGTTTGTTGAAAGACCTTGTTGAAGGTCTTTGGATTCACAGACCTTTTGGTGTAACTTAAAGGGAGGTCATGGAATGGTTGAGCTCTCCTCTGTCCCCTCTCCTTCCCGAAAGGAATACGTAATTTAATTGTTCATTATAGTGGGTGTGGTAGGGTGGGAAGCATTATTTGTAGAGTTGGGATGGTTTATATCGTTTGTTCCTCTCTCTCTTTGCCTTCTTGGAATTGCTGCTCTTCCTAGCATCATCCTTGTGGTGAACATTTGTCATGGGTAAAGTGTTGTGGTTCTTCATTTGCAAACTTAGGAGGAATGAAATTCAAGCTAGTCAATTTCATTACTTGTTTGAACTGTGGTTTAATATTTATAAGGGAGGAAGCTTAATCCTATGACCAAAATATAAGATATTTATATTGTCTGTCAATTTCATTTCTTGGCATTCTCATTTGTCATTGTCATTTTATGTGCCATTATGATTTTTAAATATTTAATATTCTAAATTTAATAATATAAAAAGGATATTGGAAATAATTTTAGAGGTTTTCAGATACAAGGCTGCATATAGCTCTTATATTTTCATCTGATCTTTTACTTTTATTTTCAAAGAACACATGATTTTTTCCTTGACTTAGTTTTATTTAAAATAATGTTCTTGGCCGGGTGCGGTGGCTCAAGCCTGTAATCCCAGCACTTTGGGAGGCCGAGACGGGCGGATCACGAGGTCAGGAGATCGAGACCATCCTGGCTAACATGGTGAAACCCCGTCTCTACTAAAAATACAAAAACTAGCTGGGCGAGGTGGCGGGCGCCTGTAGTCCCAGCTACTCGGGAGGCTGAGGCAGGAGAATGGCGTAAACCCAGGAGGCGGAGCTTGCAGTGAGCTGAGATCTGGTCACTGCACTCCATTCCGGGTGACAGAGCCAGACTCCGCCTCAAAAAAAAAAAAAAAAAAAAGCCGGGCGCCGTGGCTCAAGCCTGTAATCCCAGCACTTTGGGAGGCCGAGACGGGCGGATCACGAGGTCAGGAGATCGAGACCATCCTGGCCTACACGGTGAACCCCGTCTCTATTAAAAAAATACAAAAAACTAGCCGGGCGAGATGGCGGGCACCTTTAGTCCCAGCTACTCGGGAGGCTGAGGCAGGAGAATGGCGTAAACCCGGGAGGCGGAACTTGCAGTGAGCCGAGATCGCGCCACTGCACTTTAGCCTGGGCGACAGAGCGAGACTCCGTCTCAAAAAAGAAAAAAAAAATGTTCTTAACCTGTTGTTGAACATTTATTAGAATATTTTTGTGTAAGTGTAGCATCATTCTTAAGTGAATGTTGTTTCTCTGTTTTTGTAGTCAGTGTCCATCTCTATTATTATTTTTACAAATTGAGAGGAGAGAGCATCATTTACTGCTTTTGTTTAACCACCATTAAGGGATAAGTTTTTCTGCAAATACTCCAAGTTTAAGAATTTAAACATTTTAGATGACAATTGAAGTAAAATTCCCTCAGCAACTCACAAAGAGGAAGTAGAATATAATTTCACCTTTTTTATTGTACAGTTTAAAGCATACTGATGTTGAATCCAGGCAGAACTGGGCATTGGTCTAGGCCCTATTAGTTCTAATGTGATTGTGATCAAGATGTTTAACCTCTTTGACTCCTGTTTCCTCATCTAAAAAGATGAGAATAATGCTGTCGATGCCTTGAGGATTAGAAATGAAGAGCTATAGTAAAAGATATCCAGCATAATACCTAGAACAAAGGAACCTAAAAATATTCCTATTATTATTATTATTATTATTATATATTGCCTGTATTTTCAATAGTGTTGATACCCTAAGGTGCTGTAAAAAGAATTTGTGTTTGGGTGGGCCTCTGCTTGTTTAGCCAAATGGTTCTAGACTGCTGTTTACATGTTTCTGATCAGAACTAGCATTGCGGGGACTTTAGTTACAGAAGTCTATGGAATTGATTGCATAGGTTTAATGGCTACTCATGTCTACCCAAAGGCCTATTTTGACTCTTGATTCTTAGCCCCATTCTGAAGAGGTAAGGTTATTGTATAGTTCACAGATGGACAAGACCGACCTTCCTTCCTTCCTTCCTTCTTTCCTTCCTCCCTTCCTCCCTTCCTCCCTCCCTTCCTCCTTTCCTTTCTCCCTCCCTCCTTTCCTTTCTCCCTCCCATCTCCTTTTTCCTTCCCCACTCTATTCCTCGTTCCCCCTCTATTCCTCCCTCCCCTTCCTTCCCTTCCTCCCTTTCCTCCCTTCTTCTTGCTCTGTTGCCCAGACTGCAGTGCAGTGGTATGATCATGGTTCACTGTAACCTCAAACTCTTGGGCTCAAGGTATTCTCCTGCCTCTGCCTCCCAATTAGCTAGGACTATGGGCATGTACCACCGTGTCCACGCTGAAGAAATATAAACAAAGCTTCCTTAAATCTGTGGTAGAATTTACCAGTGAAGCCATCTGGGCTTGGAGTTTTCTTTGTGGAAAAGTTTTAAATTATAGCTTCAGTTTATTTAATAGATAATAAGGGCTCTTCAGGTTTTCTGTTTCTTTGTCAGTTTTGATGAATAGTGCCTTTCAAAGAATTTGTCCATTTTATCTAAAATTTAAAATTTATTGTTTTAAAGTGTTCGTAATATCCTCTAATTATCTTTTTTATAGGATTTGTAACGAGGTCTTCTTTTAAGTCTTTGTTTTGGTAATTTGTATTTTCTCATTTATTTCATGTTCGGTCTTAGTAGGGATTAATAATTTTGTTATTTTTTTCGAAGAACCAACATTTGGCTTTGCTTGTTTTCTCCTGATATCTCTTCTATTTCACTAGTATCTGTTATTAGTTCCTCCCTTCTTTGGGTTTAGTTTGCTGTTCATTTCCTAACCTTTTAAGTTGGAAGCTTAGAGTAGTGGCTTTTACTTTTTCTATTTTCAATAATTTTCCCTCCAGGGACAGTTTTGGTAACCTTTCATGCTATCATTCAGTTTGGAATATTTTCTAGTTTTCATTGTGATTTGACATGTGGGGTTATTTAGAAGTGTGGTGCTTTATTTCCTAACATTTGGAGATTTTCTAGTTATCTTTCTGTTGTTGAGTTTCATGTAAATTCTGTAGTGGTGGAATCTATGGGTTGATTTTTTTTTCTATCAGATTTGAAAATTCTCAGCCATTGTTTTTTCTAGTATTGCTGATTTTCCGTTCTTTCTTTCTATTCCTTCTGGGCTTCTATTTATGCCCAATATCTCATACTTTTTTGTGTCTGTCTTTTTCATTAATTTTTCTCTCTGTGCTTAGTTTGGATATTTTCTATTGACCTGCCTTCAAGTTTGTATTGTGTGTTGTTATGCTCATCCAGTTTAGATAAGGTATTTTGCAATTGTAGAAGGTTCATTTTATTCTTTTCTTAATGGATTTTATTTGTCATAATACACTATCTTTTTATCCTTTTTCTTTTTCTTTCTATTTAATGTGTTTATCATAGTTTGAAGTCCTTACCTAGAAATGCTATTCTTTGGATTACCTTTGGGTCTGCTTCTGTTGAATATTTTATCTCTTGATTAGTGGCTACTTTTTCTTGCTTCTTTGCATGTTCAGTAATTTTAAAATGTGTGCTGAACATTGTGGTTGAAATGTTGTAGAAGCTGTGAATTGTCTTCTTTTGAAAGATGACACATTTTGTTCTAACAGGCAGTTAAATCACTAGCTCTTCATCTTTGTTCTTTCAAGGCTTGGTATAATGTTTTCTTAGGTTAGGTCTGTTTGAGTTTTGTTTGTATTTCTTCAGTGTGGTCCATTTTTCTAAGGTGTGGCCTTTGTGGGATCTCACTTGAATGTCCATGATCTTCACCAAGATTTCTCAGCTTTGGCTGAGAACAACTAACTTTCCAGCACTGACCTTTGGGATTTTAATTTACCAGTATCAGCTTCCTAGTGGGTCTCCTGTGTTTTTGTCTAATCATGTGCAGCCCTGGAGATGAGCAGGAATGGATGTGAATTTCTAAGCAGACTTCTGGCGTTCCCTTTCAGTAGCTGTCCCATGTGAAAGCACTCTGACCCCTCAGTCCTGGCCAGCTTTGCCCAGAACTCTGATCTCTTATTTTCTCTACCAAGTAAGATCAATGTTTCCTGTTTAGACTTCACATTAATACCCAATTCCTAGAAAATGTTTCCAGGGTAAAGTCTTGGAAGAAATGTTGGATTACTTCATGTTTTCTTTTTCAGGCATTGCAGCCTTGTGTTGATTTCAGTCCAGTGCCTACAAAGAGTTGTTTTTTTTTTTGTGGTTATGCTTTTTATTTTTTATTTTTTTATTTTTTGTTTGTTTTTTATTTATTTATTTATTTATTTTTATTATACTTTAAGTTCTAGGGTACATGTGCATAACGTGCAGGTTTGTTACATATGTATACTTGTGCCAT
>NW_012118977.1:1750252-1752523 GCF_000951035.1 Colobus angolensis palliatus | reverse complement strand
TTTTGAGGTACGTTCCATCAATACCGAATTTATTGAGCGTTTTTAGCATGAAGGGCTGTTGAATTTTGTCAAAAGCCTTTTCTGCATCTATTGAGAAAGAGTTGTTTTTTATGTGTGTTAGGCGGTTCTTACATTGCTAAGTAATGTAAAGAATGCTAAAGTAAACTTGAGGCTGGGTAATTTACAAAGAAAAGAGGTTTAATTGGCTCATGGTTCTGCAGCTGTACAAGCCATCTGCGTGGCTTCTTTCTAGTGAGGTATTGGGCTGCTTACAATCACAGTGGAGAACAAAAGACAGGGGCAGCATATTACATGGTGAGAGTAGGAGCAAGAGAGAGAGGAGGGGAGGTGCCACACACTTTTAAAACAGATCTCCTGAGAGAACTCACTCACTATTACAAGGACAGCAGTAAGGGAATGGTGCTAAACCATTCATGAGAAATTCGCCCTCATGATCCAGTCACCTTCCACTAGGTCCCACTGCCAACACTGGGAATCACATTTCAATGTGAGATTTGGTGGAGACAACATCCAGGCTATATCCCTATATTTTGTTCAGATTTTAAAGTTACTTATGGTTGGAGATTAGGTCTCATATAAGCTATTCTCTGTGGCTGAAAGCTGATTTTGTTTCATTTTGTTTTATTGACACATTAACTGCTTTTTAAGTTAGATTTATTGCTTTGAGTTATACTAGAAGAAACTTTGGTTTGGTTGTCATTATAGTATAGGTCCTTATTTCAGACAACAAGGTTAATTGGGAAAACAGCTTATGTCAGTTAATTTGTTATATAAAATTGGATATCTTAATCATCTGTTGTGTTTTTTGTTCTTCAAGGAATCATCTATTGCAGTTTGCTTTAGAGTCACCACCCAAATCTCCTGCTTCTTCCTCTTCAAAGAATCTTGCTGTCAAAGTATATACTCCTGTAGCCTCCAGAGACTCTTTAAAGCAGGGGAGCAGGTTAATGGATAATTTCTTGATCAGAGAAATGAGTGGTTCTACATCAGAGTTGTTGATAAAAAAAAATAAAAGCAAATTCACCCCTCAAAAAGAGGCAAGCCCTGCTGCAAAGACCAAAGAGACACGTTCTGTAGAAGAGATGGCTCCAGATCCCTCAGAGGCTAAGCGTCCTGAGACACCCTCGACATCCACTTTGAAACACGTTACTAAAGGTAGGAAGTTATTTTCATATGTGGAAATATGGAAATCTTTTCATCCACATGACATAAGAATAAATAGGCAGCATCTTTGAGGGGGAAGGAATGGTAAAGGACAAACAAGATTTTACCATATCACAAACCTCAGATATTGTTGTAGATAATGTTTGTTTTCTTTCTCTCTCAGAAATAGGAATTCAGGCTGACTGCTACAAAAAGGAAACAGTTTTAATTAGTTCAGGCTTTCAGTATGGCGTAGCTTTCTGTTTTCAGCTTTTAATCCTTCTTCCCCCCATTCAACATATCAGTTGCCATTTAATCTTGAAGAGCTCTTTTTGTCTTATTTTACCACCACTTGAATGCCTCCTCACTGTTCTGCCTGCCATGTAAAGCCTTTGACAATTTGAGCCCTACCCTAGTCATCCTGCCTTTATTGCTCACCTCTCCCTCTCAGAAGTTCTGCTCTAGCCAAGCTGATCTCCCCACTGTTCCTCCAGTACATTGAGGAATTGGCAAACTACAACTGGCAGAGCTAATCTGGCTTGCCACCTGTTTTTGTAAATAAAAGTTCATATACCCGTTTGTTTGCATATGTCTGTGGCTGCTTTCATGCTACAGTGGCAGAGTTGCATGGTTGTGACAGAGGCCATATGATCCGTAAAGTCTAAATTCTACCTGGCTCTTCACTACCTGGCCCTTCACTAAGAATGTTTGCCGGCCCCTGTTCTATACCTTTCCAGACTATCCAGATCCTCACTATTCATTTGTTATGTTAGAAAACACTGTCTCACGTCACAAAAGTGCTATAGCACTTGTTTTCTGGAGTGTTTTGTGTCCCATTTGCTTAACTGTGTGATGAATATGTCAGCTTGTTTAACCTTTTGTTTCTGTGTCTTCTTTCCAGTGAAGTTTAGAGCACCTTTTAGGCAGAAACTCTTAGACATCTTTGGTATACCCATACCACACACAGTGCAGAGATGTGAGTGTTTATTAAACTTAGATTGAAATTAGTTTATTAGTACTTAACGTGTTTACATCTTTTAAAGACATATAAATTTCACTTATATTTTCTACTATGTCTATCCTTAGTCTTTTTACCAATTGACAGTT
>NW_012118977.1:1747757-1750135 GCF_000951035.1 Colobus angolensis palliatus | reverse complement strand
GCCTGCCACCTCGACTGGCTAGTTTTTTGTATTTTTTAGTAGAGACGGGGTTTCACCGTGTTAGCCAGGATGGTCTCGATCTTCTGACCTCGTGATCCGCCCGTCTCGGCCTCCCAAAGTGCTGGGATTACAGGCTTGAGCCACCGCGCCCGGCGACAGTTCTTATTGTAGTATTTTTTAGTTTGATGGTTAACTGTTTTTCCCCTAGCAGAGCTTTTTTTCCCAAATGAAATTTTACAATAAACCGTAACATATTAAAATAGATAAAACAGATTGTTCTGTTTCACCTGACCTCCTTCTGCCTATTATCCATGGAGGTCTGTAGGCCCCGAATTACCCCCACAGATCCCTACAACTTTATGAAATAGTTTGAGAATGATTGTGTTCCTTAATTTTAACATAATGTGTAGAATTATAAATGAGAGCTAAATTAACAAATTTGTAACCATTGACAAAATTGAACAGTAGTTGGCCCAACTCAATAAATTATTAAACTACCTTTCCTTCACCCAGCCCCTGGCCAGGTGTGTCTTAAGTTGTTACTATTGCTTCTATGCTAAACATGGATAGCTCCTAAGGCTTGGAAAAACTTAAGATTAGTTCTATAGTTTGGTCATACCTTGTTAGAAAAGATTTAACCGAAGCATATTCTAATAAGCAAACTTTCAAGCTTATTTGCAGTCTCTTTCTCTGGGACCAGGACTTCAATTGTGTGACTTCCCACAATTTAGCCATTACCCAGTAACCAATCTGTCCCACTCCTGTTGTCCCGACGGGCCATTCTTTTTCTTTCCTGATTTTCTAAGTGCATGTTAAGTTGGGATTCTTTTTTACTTTACTTGCTGAAAAGATGCCAGTTTACATACTTTTGCCCCTTCTACAATTAATAGTCTCTCTTTTTCTTTTTAAAAAATACAGTGGATTGTCCTGTTTGTGGGGTTAATATTCCAGAAAGTCATATTAATAAGCATTTAGACGGCTGTTTATCACGCGAAGAGAAGAAGGAAAGCCTCAGAAGGTAAGGACGTTGAGCAAAACCATTGAGCTACTTTAGCTGGGTGCCTCTTGTGCTTTATAAACTTGGGGGAAAATTACAGTATTCATTTTATCCTGGTATCCGTATTTCCTGCTCTTACTTGCTTTCTCCTTCACTCCTGTTGGCCACTTCTTCCAATCCCTCTCTGTTCTTTCTTTAACTCCCACTTTGCCAAATATTAGCTATGTTGAATATTTGAACTGCTACTAAATTTTGACTTAATAAGAAATTAATGACTTCAAATTTAATTCTTTTTAAACTTGTTTTTTACTCTTAGAATTTTAAAACTACCAAAAAGCCTCTTGGCCAAAGAAAGCAAGATTAGACTCTGAATATAGAATATAGAAAATCTTTCTCTGATCTTTAGGATGCTCAGAAGTTTTAAAATTTAAAATCAAATTTTTCAAAAAGTTTTGACTAGGAAATTATATAAATATATATGATATAAAAAGGTACAAAAATGCATATATGAAATGTAATGTCATACCCCACCCCACACCCACACCATCCAGGTATTGTTACTAATAAATTGTCAGCTCAGTATTTGCATCTAAACAACTGTGCTATTCTACCTCCTTTGTACATGAAAATAACTGTAATTTCTTATACTAGTCCACTATTGTTAGACATATAAGTTGTTCAGGAATGAAATATTACTCAAATTGCAAGGCATTAAGGAATTAGTGGATCATAAACAGAAGACACAATTTAGATGAGTCTGGTGATGAAGGGAGAAAGATGAGATGGTAGTTTGGAGAAGGAGTGAGTGGCATAAAGATCAAGGGATGTTATTTTTAAAAATAGGAGTTTAAGCCTTCAGTCTCTTTCCTTCCACTATTTCCAGGGAGAGAGCAGAGGATAAATGGAAGAAAGTGAGGAGCACAAGAGCCCACTAATGTGGTTATCCTTGACATGCAGAAAGGACCCTTCTGAAACAGGAGGCAAGGGGAAGATAATAGGTGGTAATTCAGAGAGATTTGGAAAAGAAGAGGAGGGAAGCTGAAGAAATTAATGGTATCTGGGAAGTGGGGATGAAAGAATGATTTGCTTCTGTGTTCAGTCTGTTTTGAAGGACTTTGAAGAGTATTTTCCAAAAACCACGTTAATAAGACAGAGCCATAGTATTATTTTTTGTGATTAAAGAAAATAAATCAGTTAATTTTTATGAGTAAATTTGGAGTGAATGCAGATTTCGAGGATCAGATTCATACTGTTATAACTTACAAAAGCTAACGTATAAGACACAGTGTTGCTTGGCTAACACGGTGAAACCCCGTCTCTACTAAAAAATACAAAAAAACTAGCCGGGCGAGGTGGCGGGCGCCTGTAGTCCCAGCTACTC
>NW_012118977.1:1693187-1747707 GCF_000951035.1 Colobus angolensis palliatus | reverse complement strand
TGGCAGGAGAATGGCGTGAACCCGGGAGGCGGAGCTTGCAGTGAGCTGAGATCCGGCCACTGCACTCCAGCCTGGGCGACAGAGCAAGACTGTCTCAAAAAAAAAATAAATAAATAAATAAATAAAAATAAAAATAAAAATGGTAGACATATTTGAGTCCAAACCTGGGGCAGTTTTGCATGCACAATACTCCCACCTAGTGGGTAAGTTTGTTGATGAGAATAAAATTTAGATTTTTAGGTTGCTTAGTTAGTGGCGATTTGGAGTAAATGAATAGTCCTAAGGATTATTTCCCATAAGCCACGAGAGTTTGATGACTTGCTTTTCTCTTCAGAAATGCATGAGTTGGGAATATAGAAGCTGAGTATATTCTTTTGGAAGAATAAGGAATCTGCACTGATTATCTTGCCTGGACTCCCCTTTTTCTAGATCCATCCATCAGTTCGAATACATTTCTGATACATCATTTTTGATGCTGTCAGTTTATTTAAAGACATACTCGTCCATGTGTAATTGAGTTCTAATAGTGTTTTAAATTCCTGCTTCAAAGAATGGTATAGTCCTGCCAGTGCTCTGTAGTGAACTTACAAGCACTACCTCCCGGATCCCCCTCTTAGTGTGTTAAAGGCTTTGAGAAGTCCTACATTAAGCGTAACTGTTAGGTTTTGTTTAATTCAGTAATTCCTAAATTTATCTGACTGCCAAGCCTTTCTGTCCTCATCATTTCCATCTTACAAAACTGGTGTTTGTGGAGATACTGAAGGCAACACTGGGCCATGTCGTTCTTTAGTTGTATCCTGGCCCCAGAGTCGGGTCATAGAGAAGAGGCCCTGTGAGTTTTCCTATCTCCTCCACAATATTCTGACAGCCATCTGCTGAATGTGAGTGGCAGCCCTTAACTCTTCTATATAAAACCATGTCAGAACTGATTCGCAGATGCCCCCTTCCTTTGCTGTCCTCAGATTCTGAGGCCCCTGAAATGTGTTACTCAGTTCCACTAAATCATGGAAGAAAAATCAATGTCATTTTTGTGTTTGGGGAAACATTTATCGGGTTTCATGTTTTAAAATTCCTGATAGGAATGGATCTCTAGTGGTGCTTTTTATTGTAAATGCCAATGAACAGTACAGTTCCTCACTAGAATTTCACAGTCATAGTTTAATCATCTATCCTTGATAAAACAAATATTTTAGATACAGACTTAATGAATCATCTCTCCCTGTGTGCTTCTGTAAACACAAAATGATTCAGCTGTTGCTACCTACTGAGATTTCATTTTGCTGTAATTTTATCAGTCTTGTAGAGTCTGATGGACTGTCATTGGAAGAAGAACAATTTTCAGAAAAATATAATCTATCGAGAGTTTGCAGGTCTTTTCACATTTAATTAGTTATTTCTGGCTTTTAGACTTCATTAATACAGCATAAAAGACATAATTTATTTGGGGAATGGCCCTGTTCGTTAATAGAGACATTTTTGATTGTTTTCAGTCTATACCTGACTGTAATATTTCTCTATTTGATTATCGGATTGTTTATATCAGATTTACTCTGGAGAACCTTGTTGAAAATAGAGATTTTAGATCTCCACTTCAGACTGAACCACAATTGGTGGATGGTGTGGAGAAGGGGATGGAGAATCCGCATTTTAAATAAACTCTTTAGGTGCTTCTTAGGTACACTAATGTTTGGGACAGCGTTGTGTGAGCTAGTTATATGCTAATCCTTTGTAAAAACTTGTTTTTTGGATAAACCTATTATTTCAAGTTTCTGTTAATTTTCACCTGAATCTTGCTATTCTTATTTTGAAATGATAGCAAGTGTAATGACCTCCTTGAGCACATTTTTGTTGAGCATCTCATTGCCATAAAGCTGAGCCAGGTAGAGAACCTGCTATAATCAGATGAAATGAATTAAAACTCACAAAGAAGTTCCTGTTTATGGAATTGTCTCAAGTCATTGGTACTTTCAGGTAGCTTGAATTTTAGTCCACTAGAATTTCTAGCATGCTTTAAAGAGGTGGAAAATTGAGTAGGTCTGTGTAAGTGTGATTCTAAATGAAGTCCTCATAGCATATTCCACAAGCCTTACATGTATGTCTTCTAAATGTGCCTCTTTAGGTCTGACGTCTTTTTGAGACCCAAGTCTCTCACTTCTGGTGCCACCTAGGCCCCTGTGTCTGAATGTCTCACCAGCACCTCGGATGCATCATGTCAGACACTCAACTTTATCCGCCAACTTGATTTTTCTCTCTCATTTTTAATCTAATGGTTCTACTATTTTTCCAGGCACCCAGGTGTTGAATCAGAATGTGTTTGCCATTTTACATGAAAAGCATTTGATAATTCACAATAATCATCAGGGATCTTCCCCCCTTTTCAGTTCTGTTCACAAAAGGAAACCGCTGCCCAAAACTGTATATAATTTGCTCTCTGATCGTGATTTAAAGAAAAAGCTAAAAGAGCATGGATTATCTATTCAAGGAAATAAACAACAGCTCATTAAAAGGCACCAAGAATTTGTACACATGTACAATGCCCAATGCGATGCTTTGCATCCTAAATCAGGTAAAGTAATAAAACAGTGAGTTATGCTTACCTTGTGGATAAAGCAATTTTGTATAGCTCAGAAATTATAGACCATAGAAAAATATTGTAAATAAATACTTTTTTGATAATAGATAAGACATGCAAATGTATTCCTTCAAAAGGTACCTAGAGTATACTATGATAAGCCAGCCTTCCTCTCAGCCTGCCTTCCAATCCCCAGATCCCCTTCTCAGAGGCACCCCATTGCCAGTTTCTCATGTGCCTATCTAGGGAGAATGTGGTGGGGAACAGTGGATCTGGAGAGCCTGGGTTACAGTGCCCATTTTTCAGCTTTATGGCTTGGTGACCGTGGGCATGTTACTTGATATCTCTGTACCTCAGTTTTCTCATTCATAAAATAAAGGTTATAATGCTACCTACTTCATAATGTGGAGTGGAATAAATGATAAAAGGCATGAAAAGTGCCTAGCACAGTACCTTAGCAAGTAGTTAGCTTTCAGTAAATGTTGCCATTATGATTATAGTACACAAACATATATCCTTTTCATTACCGTTTTTATAAAATGGTAGTATTCTGTGTAGTGCACTATTTAATGGTTGTTTCTTTTCATTAAACCACACACATATATTGGAGTTCTTTCTGTTAACATAGAGAATTGTCTAATTTTTAAAAACTTGGAGAATAACATGCAAACATTAAAACACACAAATTTTAAGTGTATTGTTTGGTGAATTATCACAAAGTAAATTTCATAAAGTGAAATGTCATTGTAGCCACTACTGAGATCACTACCAGCATCCGAAAAGCCCTGTCTGCCGCCTCCCATTCACTACTTCATTCTCACATTTGACCACTATCTTGACTTCTAACCCCATATGTTCATTTTGCCTATGTTTGATCTTTAAATAAATGGGACAATAGCTTATGTATTCTTTTGTGCCTGCCCTCATTTGTGCAACATTATAAGATTAATTCATGTTTTTTTATATGGTCGTGGTTTTTTTCATTTTTGTTGCTATCTGGTATTCCATTGTATAAACATATCATCTTGTCCATTGAGTGTTTAATAAACATTTCACTTTTTTCCCACTTTTTCTCTATTAACAATAATGCTGCTATGAATAGTCTTTTATATATCTTTTGGGGCATATAGGTGCATGTTGCTGTTGGATATATATATACAGGAATGGAATTGGTGTTATATATTTGCAGATGTTCAGCTTTCATGGATACAGCCTCAAATTCAGTAGTCATGTACACTTTCATCAGGAAGGTATGAGGGTGTCAGATATTCTGCACCCTTTACAACATCACCATTGTTAACTCTCCATTTTAGCCATTCTAGTGGGTCCATGGTAGTACCTTTATATTTTAATTTGCATTTCCTTAATGACATAATGTTCAGCACATTTTTATATGCTTTTTGGCCATCTGGATGTCCTCTTTGGTGAAATACCTGTTTAAATCTATGTCCAATTCTTCTGTGCTGTGGGTCTATTTTTATTCTTATTTGTAGGAGTAACTGAAATTTCCTGGATAAAAATCTTTTGCTGTATGTATATATATTTCTAATTTCACCTTTTCACTCTCTTAATGGCATCATTTGAAGAGTAGACATTCTTAAAATAGTCCAATTCATTACATTTTTCCTTTGGATCGGTGCTTTGCCTTAGCCTACTTCAAGATCATGTGGATCTTCTCTTATTTTCTTTTAAAATTTTATTGTTCTTGCTCCTAAATTTTGATGTACAGTTTATCTGGAATTGATTTTAGCATGTGTTGTGAGGTAGAGGACAAGATTGTCTTTTTTTTCCCCATATGAATAACCAATTGGTGCAGCACCACTTATTGAAATGCCATCCCTTCTCCCACTGAATTGCCAGAAGTCTTGACTGAGAATCAGCTAATTGTACATGTATAGGCCTGGACATTGTTTCATTCCATTGGGCTATTATTTACCCTTGTGCAGGATAAATAATGTGTGTCTTAAGTACTTTATAAGTAATTTATGATAGGTCTTGCTGTCTGGTAATATAGTTCTTCCATTTTCGTTTATTGAGGTTGCCTTGTTTTTTCTAGGCATTTTGTATTTCCATATAAGTTTTAAAATTGGGATTATATTGAATTTATAGATAAATTTTGGGATAGTTGATATCTGTACAGTATTTGAGTCTTCCAATTCATGAATATGGTTTATCCCTTTTTTCGTCTTTGATTTTTATCAATGTTTTGCAGTTTTCAGTGTGAAGATCTCACACATCTTTTTAAAGAGTTATTCTTTGATATTTTTGATGCAGTTGTACATGATGTTTTGTTCTAAAAATGTCAGTTTTTATTAGTTGCTTGTATAGAAAAATACAACTGATCTTTGTATAGTTTCCTTATATTCAATGGCATGTCACTTTTTGTGTGTGCCCTTTTTATTGAGGTATAATTTACTTACAATATAATACATTCTTTAGAAGTGTATAGTTAGGTGAATTTTGACAAATGTATATGTCATTTAGCCATTGCTCTAATTGAAATGTAGAACATTTCCTTCATTAGCGAAAGTTCCAATGCCCCTTTGCTGTATATTCGTCTCTTTTACTCTAAGACCTTAGGAAACACTGATCTCTTTTTTTGTTCCTGTAATTTTACCTTTTCTATACTGTCACATAAATGAAATTACACAAGTTGTATAGTATGTAGCCTTTTACATATGGCATCTGTCACTTAGCGTACTTTTGAGATTTTTCCATGTTGCTTTACCAGTAGTGCATTTATTTTTTATTTTATTTATTTATTTATTTATTATTTATTTGAGACAGAGTCTCTGTGTCGGCCAGGCTGGAGTGCAATGGCATGATCTCAGCTCACTGTAACCTCAGCCTTCCAGGTTCAAGCGATTCTCCTGCCTCAGCCTCCTGAGTAGCTGGGACTACAGGCACCCACCACCATGCCCGGCTAATTTTTGTATTTTTATTAGAGACGGGGTTTCACCGTGTTGGCCAAGCTAGTCTCAAACTCCTGACCTTGTGATCCACCCGCCTCTGCCTCCCAAAGTGCTGGGATTACAGGCATGAGCCACCGTGCCTGGCCAGTGCATTTATTTTTTATTGCCAAGCAGTGTTCTGCTTTGTAGCCATGCCACAATTTGTATATCCCTTTGCTTATTAATGGACAACTGGACTGTGTCCAGTTTTTTTATTATCAGTAAAGCTGTTATGAACATGGGTTCACAGATCTTTATGTAACCATATGTTTTCATTTCTCTTGGGTGGAGTGGAATTGCTGGTCATACAGTAAATGTAACTATAAGAACCTGCCATACAGTTTTTCAAATGACTGAACCATTTTGCACTGTGAGAGTCCCACTTTTGCCACACCCTTGCTAACACTTAGTATTTTCATTCTTCTTAATTTTAGCCATTCTAACCGATGTGTAATAGTGGTATCTCATGATGGTTTTAATTTGCATGTTCCTGTGACTAGTGATGTCCCCTGTGTTTTGATATTTTTATTTGTTATTTATATATTTTATTTGATAAAGGCTTGGTTGAAATATTCTGCCCCTTAACTCTTTTTATTGATTTGTAAGTTATTTATATATTCTGGATACTGAATTTGTTAAATATATGTGTTGTGAATATTTTATCTTAGTATGTGGCTTACCTTGTCATTTTCTTAATGATGTCTTTGAAGAGCAGAGAGTTTTAATTTTGATGAAATTTAATTTACTTTTTTTATTATTTATGCTTCTTGTGTATAATTTCGTGATTTTTTTATGTATACAGTTGTGTTGCATGTCAACAAAATATATGTTCATCCTAAGATCACAAAGATTTTCTCCTGTGTTATTTTCTAGGAGTTTTATAATTTTAGCTTTTATATTTAAATCTATGATCCATTTTCATTTAGTTTTTCTGTATGGTGGAAGGTAAATGTCAAGGTTTATTTAAAAAATATGCATATCTAGTTTTTCAGCACCATTTGTTAAAAAGATTATCCTTTCCCCATTGAATTACTTTGCCACCATTGTCAAAAACCTATCAGCCGTGTACGTAGCATGTGAATCTATCTAGAATCTATTCTGTTCCACTGATCTGTGTATCTGTCCTCTCACTCATGACATACCCTTGATTTCTGTAACTTTATAGTAAGTCTTAAAATTATCAGGTAGTATACAGTCCTTCAACTGTGTTCTCAAAATTGTTCTAGGTCCTTTGCAATTCCACATAAATGTTAGACTGAGTTTTGTTGTTGTTGTTGTTTTTCCCCTAAGAAATGTCAGGCTGTTATCCATTCTTGTTGTTCACTGTTTTCTGAACACTGAGTGTAGAAATAGCCACTTTCACTTTGCCCTGATGTTACAGGCATAGCAGAGCATCTGCATCTGTGCTGCTGGCAGGTCAGGACAGCATCTGCAGGGCAGTCAGTTTATTAGTGTGTACCTTTTGGGATTTTGAGCGAGATTACATAGATCAGCTTAGAACTGATACCTTGACAATGTTAAGACTTTTAATGCACAATCATGGTATGTCTCTTTTTGAGACGGAGTCTCGCTCTGTCGCCCGGGCTGAGTGCAGTGGCCGGATCTCAGCTCACTGCAAGCTCCGCCTCCCGGGTTTATGCCATTCTGCCTCAGCCTCCGGAGTAGCTGGGACTACAGGCGCCCGCCACCTCGCCCGGCTAGTTTTTTTTTTGTATTTTTTTAGTAGAGACGGGGTTTCACAGTGTTAGCCAGGATGGTCTCGATCTCCTGACCTCGTGATCCACCCATCTCGGCCTCCCAAAGTGCTGGGATTACAGGCTTGAGCCACCGCGCCCGGCCTACAATCATGGTATGTCTCTTTAGGCCTCCTTTAATTTCTCTCAATAGTGCTGTCTAGTTTTTTATGTACATGTGTTCCATGTATTTTGTTAAATGTATCCTTAAATATTTCATGTCTTTTGGTGCTATTGTGAGTGGTTTTAAAATTTTTATTTCTCATTGTTTATTACTATTTTAAAGAGTCATGTTGACATACTGATTATTGTATATTTACTTGTGTACTATTAACTAGTGAAACTCACATATTTCTAATTGCTTTTTTATAGATTTCATAGGATTTTTATATACACAATCAAGTTACATGCCAATAAAAACAGTTTTATTTATTTATTTTTTTCAGTCAATATGCCTTTTATCTTTCTATCCTTGGTTAGTTACATTGGTTAGAACCTCCAGTGCGATGTGAAATAAAAGTGGTGTGGGCAAACATCCTTTCCTTTCTCCAATCTTTTTTTTTTTAATGAATTTTTAAAGAAAGGATCTCTAACTTTCATCTGAGTTTTCAAGGTTCTGTCTCCCCAGAAGGAAGAATGATCGCCTTCAAAAATCATTTGAGTGATAATATTATTGCATCAATATATGTTCTTTTAATTCTGGAATACCCCAATCTTATAGGTAAAACATTTAGTCTTTCACTATTAAGTGTGATAGGTTTTCATAGATGCCTTTTATGAGGTTGAGGACATTTCTTCCCTTCCTAGTTTATTGAGAATTATGAAGGTGTGTTGAATTGTCAGTTTGTTATTCTGCATCTATTAAGATGATTTTATTTTTATTTATTCTGTGATATATTTATAACATTGAGTTTTAATGAGTTTATTGAAATATTAATATAATACTGAGATATAATTCATACCCACCTAAAGTATGTATACAGTTCAGTGGTTTTCAGTATATTCACAGAGTTGTACAACTATCATCACATTAAATTTTAGAACATTTGTTACCCTGAAAAGAGCCCAGTATCCATTAGCATCATTTTCTACCAACCCTTCCAGCCCTAGATAGCCACTAATTTACTTTCTGTCTCTATAGATTTGTCTGTTCTGGATATTCCATTTAAGTGGAATCATATTACATGTGGCCTTTTATAAACTAACTTCTGTCACTTAGTGTAATGTTTTCAAGGTTTGTTTGTGGTCAGTACTCATTTATTTTTGTGCAGTGATCTGTAAATGTTATGTAAATTTGCTTGATAGTGTATTCAAGTCTTCAGCATCCTTGCTGATATTCTGTTTACTGATTCTATCAATTACTGACAAGCTTTTTGAAATATCCAACTATATTTACAGATTTTTCATCTTCCCTGTCAATATTTTCAGTTTTGTTATATTTTGAATCTCTTAGTATTATTGTGTATCTTCTTGATTAGTTAGCCTGTTTATTATTATGGCATATATGTCTTTGTCTCTGGTAATATTCCTTGTCTCAAAAATTATCTGATATGAGTGTAGCAACTACTTTATTTCATTTTTCTTTAAATCTATTGTATCTTTATATTTAAACTGTGTTTTATTATAAGCCATATATGGTTTGGATTTTCCTTTTTAATTTAATTTGACATGCTCTACCATTACATTGTAGGGTTTAAACTATTTTAATTTCATTTATTCTATTTGGTTGGGTTTATATCTGCCATCTTGCTTGTTTGCTATTCTATCATTCTTTTGTTTTTTCTTCATTTCCTGCTTTCTTTTAGATTAACTGAGTATTTTTTAGTTTTTTATGTTATCTTCATTTTATGAGCTATACTTCTTTTTTTTGTGGGGGTGATTGTTCTAGTTTACTATATGCATTTTTAACTTATCTCAGTCTACCTTCAGTTAATAGTATACTACTTCATGGGTAATGGAAGGACCTTATGACTTTCATTCTTTGTACTATTGTTGTCATAAATTTTTCTTCTACGTATTTTAAACACTCTATAATACATTGTTACTATTTTTGCTTTAAACTAAATAAAAATGGAAAAGAAGATCTGTATTTACCTGCACATTTACCATTTTCAGCATTCTTTATTTCTTTGTGTAGATCTAGGTTTTCATCTGGTGTCATTTTCTTTTGCCTGAAAAACTTCTTTTTTTTTTCTTGATTTCCACAGTGTTTGGACATTTCCTGAAAAACTTTATTTGTTCATTCTTTTTCTTTTTTTCTTTTTTAAGACGGGGTCTTGCTCTGTCACCCTGGCTGGAGTACAGTGGCGCAATGATAGTTCACTGCAGCCTCGGACTCCAGGAATCCTCCCGTTTCAGCCTGCCAGGTAGCTAGGACTACAAGCGCATGCCACCATGCCCAGCTAATTTTTGTTTGTTTTGTAGAGACAGGGTCTCACTATGTTACCCAGGCTGATCTTGGACTCCTAGCCTCAAGAGATTCACCTGCTTTAGCCCCCTCAAAGTGCAGGGATTACAGGCATGAACCATCGTGCCTGGATTATTCAATATTTCTTGTAGTGCAGATGTGCTGTTGAGACAGATTATCTCAGCTTCTGTTTGTCTGAAAAAGTCTTAATTTTGCATTCTTTTAAAAAACTTTCTATTTGGAAATTTATAGGAAAGTTGAAAGACTATCATAATGAATGCATAGACTATACCATTTGTACAGATTCGCCTATTGTTAGCATTTAGCCTCATTTGCTTTATGAATTACTTTGTTCCTCTGTCTCGCTTTTTCTGTGAATGGGTATGTCTATATAATTACACACGTATTTTTTCTTTGAGAATAAGTTATATAGTGTTTACTCTTTATTCCTAAATATGTCCTTGTATTATTTCTTAAGAAAAAAAGATTCTCTTTTTTTGCCACTGTAGTTAGTACTTGTAGTAAACTTAACTTTGTTATAATACTTTTATTCATCTATTCAATTTTGTCAGTGGACCCCATAATAACCTTTGTAGATTTTTTTTTCCTGCAGTACATGATCCAGTTTTGGAGCACATATTGCATTTAGTGGTAATATCTTTTGAATCTCTTTCAACCTGGAATAATTCCTCAGCCTTTGTCCTTTATGACACTGGCCTTTTAAAAGAATACAGTCTTTGTTGTGTGTGTGTGTTTTTCAAGTAAAATGTTCTCATTCTGGCAGAAAATTCAGATTATGCATTCCTGGCCAGAATACTATATAAGTGATGTTTTGTCTTCAGAATATTACATCTAGAGCCATTTGACATCTGTGTACCCCTCATTTGTGATATCAGGCTTGATCACGTGGCCAGTTTCTCCCCCATTTATACTTTACATCTGCTCCCTTGCTACTAATAAGAAGTCTGTAGACACTTCAACGCTATGTAGCTATTCTATACCTTATTAAGATTTCACCCCTATATTTAGCATCCTTTGGTAATTTTTATCTAAAGTAATCTATTCTGTGATAGTTGCAAAATGATGATTTTTCAACTTTAGTATTCCTTTCACACTTGCTCATTGATTCTTGGCATGATTCTGAAAACCAGAACCCTTCCCTCTGCCTTATTGTTTTATTTGTCTCTTATGGATATGGATTCACAGATTTTTAACTCATTACTTCTCTTAATTAGTTTTGTGTTTGTATTTTTCCAGATTTGGCCAGCAGGAGCGTCTTCATTCTAATTCCTGTCCTCATGACATACCCCCGTTATTTTCATTACTATTTTCTTATTTCTAACATAACAACATATTGCAGGCTTTTCTTGCTCTTCCATGTCCCACCCACCCATGGCTGAAATCAGCCATTTCTCTGAGGAGCTCTGGTCCTTTCTATTGGTGAAACCAAGATATGGCTACCAGCTATGCTCATATATATACATATGCACACATGGATACATATATACATACACATGCATGTATGCATATGTCTACATGTAAATCCATGTACACTTACATGTTTCAAGGCTCTCAGAAGTATTTCATACAGTAGCAGTTTTGTTTTGTCTCCAGAGCATTAACTGCCTGTTGGATCATTTTTATGACGGTAGGTTTAAAATTCTTGTCAGATAATTCCAGCAACTGGGTCGTCTCAGGTATTGGCATCCTGTCTTTTTTCATTGGCGTCGTGATTTTCCTGATTCTTAGTATGTCAAGTTTTTTTTCAATTGTATTCTGAGTATTTTTTGTATTCTAATGACATTCTAGGTTCTATTTAAAAATTCTAATTTAGCAGGAAGTCATCTTGTTTAAGTTTAGCATGCAGATCCTGGCCTACTTTTGTAGGCTGTGGTTCTAATGATGATTTAGTTCCCAGATCCTTTGAAATGTTATTTTGATCCACTTTATTTAATTGCTACCTAGAGACTGTTGTGAATACCTGATACTCCACACTGTGGTTCAGTTTTCAAACCTTTTGGCATATTAATTGTAAACAATTTCACATGTTGGTCGGGGATGCTCTACACAGGCTGAAGGAATTCTTTCTCCAGGTTCCTTCTCTTTGATATTCTCTCCTCAGTTATTAGTTGAGAGGGTGCAGTTGTCACCTGCCATCATTGGATGGGGGGTAGAAGTCTGAGCTCCTCACTAGACTTCCACTGACACTGTTGCTATGGGAGGACATCCTGCACTAGGACCCCTTCCACCTCTGGTTGATGGGCAGAAGTCCACGCTTCCCACTTGCTCTCTGATAATACTGCAAAGGGCAGGGAGCATCAGCAGTCTTTTGCTTGGGTAGGTCAAGTATTATCAAGAAGGTTTCTGGGCACCCTCTTTTTCAGTCCTTTGCTTAGAAAGAGTAGATTTTTCTTGAGGCTTTTTTGTCTGTTCCTCTTGATGTCTCTGGGCTTCTCCAGAGCCTAGTCTATAAGATACAGAATACAAAGACACCTCAGGGAACTCACCACAGTGTCATTCCTCACATGCTGAGGTCTTAGCCAGTCCATCTTCCTCTTTCTACTTTCCAGAGTTCTCTTACAGTTGTCAGTTGTATATCAGGGTTTTTAGTTGTACTTAGTGGAGAAATGAGTCTAATCCATCTTGTTTGGAACAAGAAATACTTTTTAATGTATTTTAAATTTCCGTTTTAGGAGCAAACACATTTAAGATTGTTATGTCTTCTTGGTAAATTGACCCTTTATCACGGTATAATTTCCCTCTTTTTTTTTTTTTGAGATGGAGTTTCACTCTTGTTGCCCAGGCTGGAGTGCAATGGCACCATCTCAGCTCACTGCAACCTCCTCCTCCTGGATTCAAGTGATTCTCCTGCCTCAGCCTCCCGAGTAGCTGGGACTGCAGGCATGAGCCACCATGCCCTGCTAATTTTTGTATTTTAAGTAGGGATGGGATTTCACCATGTTGGTCAGGCTGGTTTCGAACTCCTGACCTCAGGTGATCCACTCGCCTCGGCCTCCCAAACTGCTGGGATTACAGGCATGAGCCACTGCGCCCGGCCCCTAATTTCCCTCTTTATTCCGAATAACATTCATTGTTCTGGAGCTTGTTGTGTCTCATATTAATAAAGCTCCTCTAGGTTTCTTTTCATGACTGTTTACATGAGACATCTCTTTCCATACTTTTATTTTTAACCTATCTTTTTATTTAAAATGGGTTATTTTTGATAGTATATAGTTTGGTCTTGCTTTTTTATCCAATCTGACATTCTCTGTCTCTTAATTGGTGCTTTAAAACCATTTCTGTAATGAAATACTGATGCAGTAGGCTTTGAATTTAATATCTTGCTGTTTTTTTCTTTGTTCCATCTCCTTTTTGTTATCTTTTTTTGCTGTCTTTTGGATTGAGCATTTTTTATTATTATATTTTATTTCTATTATTGCCTTATTACTTTACCTCTTTTTCAAAAAATTTTAGTGGTCTCTCTAGGGTTTGCAGTATACATCTTTCATTAGTTATGGTCAAGTAATTACACAGCCTCACTTGTAAGAAACTTTTAGCAGTATACTCCCAACTCCTAATTATTTGTACTGTTATTGTCATGAACTCCTTTTACATATACTGTTAACACAATACATTGCTATTGTTTGTCCATTAAACAGTTATCTTTTAGAGTAGTTAAAAATAAGAAAAAAGTGTATTTCATACTTATCTTCATGTTTACCATTTTCACCAGTTTTCACTTCTTCTTAAGTAAGTTTCTCTCTGGTTCTTCTACTTGAAGAACTTGTTTTAATACTTTTTGTAATGGAGGGCTGCTAATAATGCTTTCTCTCAGCTTATGGTTTCCTCAGAACGTTTTTGTCTTTCACTTTTGAAAGATATTTTCATTAGAATTCTGGATTGGGAGGCTTTTTTCTAATGCTTTGAAGATGTCACTCTATTGTTATCTGGCTTGAATAATTTCTGATGAGAAGTGTAATGTAATTCTTGATTTTTCTTTATATAATGTATCTTTTTCCTCTGATGGCTGCATGATTTTCTCTTTGTGTCTATATGCATGTTGTTGTCATTTTTGGTTTGTTTTTATATCTGTGTTGCTTGATCTTTGAGATTCTTGCATTTGTGGTTTGGAGTCTTTCTTATATTTGTCAAATTCTAGACATTAGTTCTTCAACAATTCCTTCTCTTCCCTTCTTTCTTCTTCTGTGATTTCTATTATGTGTATGTTATATTTCTTGATATTGTCCCATAGCTTTTAGAGGCGCTGTTCTGTTACAGTTTTTTTTTTTTTCTTTTTCCTTTTTTTTCTCTCTGTGTTTCAGATTGGATAATACCAATCCAATTTTAGGTTCACTGATTCTTTCCTTAGCTAAGTCAAGTTATCTCTTACTGTGTTGGTTTTATGTATCTCTATCTATATATCTAACATTTCCATATTATTCTTTCTAAAAGAAAGGATTTCTATTAAAGTAATTTCTACAGCAATGCCCTATCTGTTCATGTGTATTGATAAAGATAATCCTTTATCATCTTAATCATTATTTTCTTGCTTTTTCATGTTTAAGTTTTGGTTGAAAGCCAGACATTGTAGGTAAGAGTCTGCGGTGCCAGACTCTTTTTTTTTTAATGTACCTATATATCACTCACAACTTAGGTTTTCCCTATGAGCCTGTGCCTCAGAGAAGGTCTCTCTCCATGTTCATTTCTCTCCTAGAAGTAGATTGCTGTTACGTATCACTTGGATCATGCTAGGTTTGTGGTAGGGAGAAAAGGAGTGTTCTCTGTTTCTCTGATTTAGCTTCAGTCATAGGCAGGTCTTTCAATCCTGCATCTCAGGGGTGGGGCTCTTTCAGCGATCCTGCCCCTCTCCCACTGCCAGTGGCAGGAGTCCTCTACGGGTCAGGGCCCAGAATGGTTTCCTGGTCCTCCTGAGGGGTAGAGGGGGTTTTTTGTTTGTTTTTGTTTACTTCCCTCAGCAACCTATGCTCTGGGGATAACATTTTTTGCTGACCTTTCATCAGTGGCTTAATGCTTTTTTTCTTCAGGGATAAAGATGTGATTGGGGCTTCATGTCCGTCCTGTAGTGGGGATGATTCTCTTTTACCGGAATTGGATCTGGAGGGAGATCTTTTCTAATTTCCTGCCCTTCCCCAGTGAGCTACAGAGAGACTGAGGACTCTTGTGAGTGCCCACTGAGGTCTGTAGAAAATAGCCTGCAAGGCCGGGCGTGGTGGCTCACGCCTGTAATCCCAGCACTTTGGGAGGCCAAGGCGGGCGGATCACGAGGTCAGGAGATCGAGACCATCCTGGCTAACACGGTGAAACCTCGTCTCTACTAAAAATACAAAAAATTAGCCGAGCATGGTGGCGGGCGCCTGTAGTCCCAGCTACTCGGGAGGCTGACTCAAGAGAATGGCATGAACCCAGAAGGCGGAGCTTGCAATGAGCCGAGATCACGCCACTGCACTCCAGCCTGGGTGACAGAGCGAGACTCCATCTCAAAAAATAAAGAAAAAAAAAAGAAAAGAAAATAGCCTGCAAATGGATGTGATGTCCCTTGTCTCCAAGCCACCCAGGGTTTTTATATTTTCATGGTAGCTCACCCTTGGCCCTTTGCAGTTTATCAAAAAGTTTAGCTGAGATCTTACCCAGAGATAGAGTGGTACCAATTTTTCTCGTGTGTACTGCCCTATGTCAACCAGCGCTCATGATCCGCCTCTCCTCTAAGGAACTCATCTTTCTTTAGGTTTCAAGGTAGTTGATTGCCGTCTTACTTTAGCTCTGATGGATTCAAGAAAAATTAGTTTTATAAATTATCCAGCTTTTTCTCGTCATTAGGGTGAGAGTGACATTATTTATAGCTCTCTACAACCTAAACAGAATCAGAAATCTCCCTGAAAAAGATTTAAGCCACTAAATTCTACCCAATCCTAATATAGTTTTCTTAATATCTTAGAAGAGGATATGCCAGATGTTCTTTATCTTTAGTGATACTTGTATTAATGGATTGAATAGAATGCAGATGGTCCCTGTGTTTTTCATGTTATTCCATGACTCAGTTTGGAAAGGAGAGAACCACTAGCTGGTCATGTTCACAGAGAGATTGTTTACATTGTTTGTACTGGTTTTACAATATCAGGGAGGCAAAAGGTACCTGTCAGTGCTTGGAAAACATAAACTTTATATTGAGACAGTTGCATTCTTAAATGATCCTCATAAGGTCTGTGGTTTAAAAAAAAGAAAACTGTATAGGGGATTATTTCAAACATATACAGAAATAGAGAAAAGAGTTTACTGATTTCCCCATATGCCTACTACCCAGCTTAAACAATTATCACACCATCTTAATGTTGTTTTATCTACCATTTACGCCCTTTTTTCCATGGATTATTTTGAAGCAAATTCCAGATATAATTTTTAAGTATAAATGAATGTAAGGGATTGTAAATTTTTATTTCATACCATATACATTTCAGTTTTAATGTATTGACTTTGGATGCAGAAAGATAGCATTTGCAAATTCTGTGCTGTTTGCATTCAAAGGCATTTAATGTGTGACAGGGTGTATTCCAGATCTGTTTTATGTGTGTAATTGGTAACCATACCTACAGACAAAAGTTCTGGAGGCAAGGACATTTTTCCCGGTATTTGTAGACCTTTCTCTCTCCTTGAACAGTAGCCTATTGTACTGCATTTAGTACATTGGAATTTGAGCAGACATCCCCTAGTAATTGAACTCACACTAAAAAATTAATTTTCATATTTCATTGAGACTTCTGTTTAGACCTATATATTCAAAGGAGAAAGCAAAGTGACTTGACTTTACTCTTCTGGTTATACGTTGAACAACATGTGCATGTGTAAGAGTTCAGTGTTTTAACTTCATGGTTTTTTTAAACCTTTTGTTTTAAAATGGTAATTGATTCACAGAAAAATTGTAAACAGGGAGTTCACATATACCTGTCACCCATCTTCTAATGTTAATAACTTAAATAATTACTGTACAGTCATAAAAAAAAAGTAATTAACCTAGTGGTTATTTTCTTATTTTAACAGCTGCTGAAATAGTTCAAGAAGTCGAAAATATGGAGAAGACTAGGATGCGTCTTGAAGCTAGTAAACTCAATGAAAGTGTATGTTAATGGGCTATTTCAGTATCTGGATAGAAATGAAGAAAGAAAGTTTAATACCCAACAAAAATTAAACCATTATTAAATTTGTTCATTTACTAAAACATTTCCACTTAGTGTATTATGATTTACTTGCAACTCCTTTTAGGACAATATTTGATTGTACTTAGTCCTCTAGCACAACATGCAATTCAAAGTAGAGTTTGTTCATGAGCTAGAGTTCTATAGAAAATGCCTATGCCTGTGCATCAGGCAGCTTTGATATTGGTCCTTTCTTCTGCTGGTTGTGTTCAATAAACTGCCTCTAAGGACCTCTAAGCTACCGCTAGGGACCTCTATGATTCCTTTTTAGCTCTGGCATTCTGCAATTCTATGATTATACTTATGGAGATGCTAAGTAATTGTAAGAGGATAAATTAAGTAATTTGAGGATGGAGTATTCTCTTGAGCTTTTGAGAGAATCAGAGACCTAAAATTCTTCACTGTTGCCTTCCATGAGCTTGATGGCCCCAAACTTGAAGACAGGATACCAGTGAAGAAAATAGTCATTGTGTCCTGTGACACTGGAAGAAGTGTTTTGGTCTCTTCCAAGTAGACTTCTTTTTTTTTCTAGGCCATCTGTAGTGTGTTTGTAAGGAAAGCAATGGTTACCTTAAGAAAGTAAGTTTATAGCCAAATAAGTAGGAACAAAAATGGGATTTACATTGACCCTATTATTACCTGTGTGTTAACTGTAAGATGGAACTGTAGTGAATTATGGAAGTAGATTTCTGATCTTTTAAGTCTGAGGTTTAGAAAGTGGACCTAGAAATTTAACTTACTGTGTTTTGTATTATTGCATTTTCTATACATACTACTTTTCTGTAATGACCTGGAGAAGTTAGGTTGGAAAGAGAGAAGTCAGACAAGAAGATCAGCTTTACTGATAGTCAGCTAAGTGTCGTCAGTCTTCTGGTTTCAAATATTGCCTGTTGTATTAATGAATGTGGAAAATATTGAAAATAGAAAATTTATTATTTTGTTAATATATAATTGAATCATGTTGCATTTTCTACTGATAAGAAAAAATAATGAGTAGAATGTACACTGTTTCCGGTATTTAAGGGAAGTCTGTAGGAATGATTCTTCCTAGGTCTATATAAAACAGATGACAGATCATTTTCCTCTATGTTAAACACTCACATTTGAGATTTGAAAGTTTGTAATATTTCCCTTTTTATCATTTTGGGGAGATTTTTATTCAGACTTTTTTTGATTATTTTAGGTAATGGTTTTTACAAAGGACCAAACAGAAAAGGAAATAGATGAAATTCACAGTAAATATCGTAAGTTGTGCAACTTTTTTTTTATTTGTAAAGAGCTTCGGTTGCTGTTTTTCATCTTAAGTAATATTTTCAGAATAATGTTTTATATTAAGGTTCAATTCAAACTTTTATTAACATTACTTAAGAGATTGAATTTTAATTAGTGACTTTTTTTGTATTTTATGTGCCTGCTTTTTGATTTTTATGACTAGCATTCTACTTTGAGCTTATCACTAAGCACTTTGCAAATATTAATTAGCTGCTCTCAGAGCATCGCTGTGAGAAGAAGCTGGGATTAAAATGGAAACATTTGGGGGTTCTATCCTGTCCTCAGGCCACTCAGTACCAATACTTCTGTATAGGATTTCAGCACTTCTATATTTGTGCCAAAAATAGTTTTCATTTTATTGCTTGTTAGCAGCCTCCCAACTTTATCACTTCTTTTCCTTAAATGTCTTTGTGTATATCTTTCCTAGGGCTAACACATTACTGTTTTGTCAATTGGATAGCTGTTATTCTTTGTGTGATTGGTTGGTTTTTAGTTTAAATTTAAGTGCCTGACGAACAGTAGGTGGTTAATAGATGTTCACTGAATCAGTATTCCCAGGCATGGTGTGTTTTAATTGAGGTAAGATAATTTTTTTCTCTCTTCATTTCTTAAACTCTGAAGGCCCAGGTTCTGTAGTGATGTATTGTGGGAAGGAGGATGAAGCACACCTGCACTGGATGTAGGTGTGATCGCCTGTGCCTTGGTAGAATAGGAAAAGGACTCTGGAGGAGTCTTGGATTATGGACTGAACAACAAAAGTCACCATTATTCTGTTGCTAGACAGATAAGTATGATGTGAACCTCTCTGATCAACTTTTAGGATGCCAGAGTGATTTTTTAGAAAGGAGAACAAAAGAGAATATCAAATGATCACACTGAATTGGCCTGTAAAAATAAAGCCTGTGAAAATAAGGAAACCAGAAAATTTGCATTGAGAGAAAGTAATTTAAATAACTGAAAGGGTGACATCTAATAATTATCCCATATTAAGAAAAATTTGGACTGTATACAGTCAAGAAAATATTCATTGCCCACCATTTAGATATCTAAAAAGTAACTTTACTAAATAGATGGTATTAAATTAATTTATTTAGCCTTAAAATAAACCTCAAAAGTCAAGTGCTTCGCAAAGCTTAGATGCTTAGCCTTTTAGTTTGTTCGTACATTTTGATTTAGTGTCAGGTTCTTACTATACTATTGATATATCTTCATCTTTTAAACATTTTATTAATGTTTTACATGTAGTTTTTTTAATCATTTACTTTTTATGAGGCTTATCATATAAAAGAGCAGTCTCTTGCTTCCTCCAACAACCTGCCTCTATTCCCATTCCCTAGAGGGAACAACTATCAAGCCTTTTGGCGCTACTTTTGGTAATTATCTTACAATTTATAAAAAGGTATTCTTTCTGCTATTTCTTGAAGTTTTTCAACTTCACATTAACTATTGATGTGCTAATATGAAAGATGGAGATTTAGCTCATTTATATGTCCTGAGCCCTACTTTTGCTTCCCTTCCATCCTTTAAATATTATGTCATAAGTTTTTGTAAGATCAATATTAAGTTAGATACATTGTTTATGGCTCAAGCCAGACAATTTGCATAAGATGGTTATAATTCCTTTCATCAAAACATTCTGTTTTTCTTTTTTTTCTTTTTCTTTTTTTTTTTTTTTGAGATGGAGTCTTGCTCTGTCACCCAGACTGGAGTGCAGTGGTGCGATCTTGGCTCACTGCAAGTTCTGCCTCCTGGGTTCACGCCATTCTCCTGCCTCAGCCTCCTGAGTAGCTGGGACTACAGGCTCCCACCACCATACCCAGCTAATTTTTTGTATTTTTAGTAGAGATGGGGTTTCACCGTGTTAGCCAGGATGGTCTTGATCTCCTGACCTCGTGATCCTCCTGCCTCAGCCTCCCAAAGTGCTGGGATTACAGGCGTGAGCCACTGCGCCCGGCCCTGTTTTTCTTATAATTAATAATTATCTTTTATTTGCTTAACTGTTTACCTAGTACTAATATATCTCTAAACCTTCCAACAGAAGTGTAAATCACTTTCCAGTACATTTACACACATTGATTATAACTCATTATTTTCTTAAGAACTTCTCCCCTAGGGCCACCCCTAGTCTCTGTTGTCCTGTTCCAGTCTACTGTGCTTGCCCTTTATGCCTTCTATTAATACATGGCTGCTCCTCTGGAATTTATCGTCACCAGCTTTCTGGGAATTCTGCTCTCCTCCTTCCTGTGTTGGTTCACTTCTTCCAGGTTCCAAGTCTCCCTGTTCTCTTGCCTTGTTTTGGTAGAGCACATTTTCCAGGAAACTTCCTGAGAAAGGGTGTATGCAAGCTTGTCCAAACTGCGGCCCAGGATGGCCTTTGAATGCAGCCCAAAACAAATTTGTAAACTTTATTAAACACTGTGATAATTTTTTTTTCTTGTTTTTCTTTTTTCTTTTGCTCATCAGCTATTGTTAGTGTTAGTGTATTTTATGTGTGGCCCAAGACAATTCTCCTTCCAGTGTGGCCCAGGGAAGCCAAAAGATTAGACACCCTTGGTATAGGGGAATTTCTTGAGATATATAACATTCCATACATAACAGGAAATAACACCTTTATTATTGATTGATAATTTAGCTGTTTGTAGAACTTTAGGTTGAAAAGATACTTTTCTCCGAATTTTCAAAGGTATCCTTCCATTGTTTTCTGCTTTCCAGCGCTGTTGCTAATAACTAGCTTGCCATTCTGATTGTTTATCTTTCATTTGTTACTTTTTTTTCTTGATCTGCCCATGTTCAGTTCACCATCAAGTTCTGTCAGTCTCTATCTTCTAAATATTCCCTGAGTCCATACACTTCTTATGTATCTCTTTGCTTTCTAGTCATCCCCCATCTACTCTTGACCCTTCCTAATACTCAGAAGCCAAAACTGTCTTCCAGAACTGCTGAGTCTTCACATCATTGCCATTTCTGCCTTGCTGCCCTCCTGCCATTATAAAGAATTCTTAAGTGGGCTTTCCATTTCTCTTAAGCTAGAGTTTGTAAAGTCTGTTACTTCCTTTATCTGGACCTGCCGAGCTCCCTAGCCTTGCCTCTTCTCTTCCCCTTACTCCTTGTATTCCAATCACTCTGGATATCTTTTACCTCCTTTACCAAGTCCTTCAGTGTTTTAGGGCATTTGTTACCCTCTTCTCTCTTTGTCTGGAACTATGTCTTTCTCTAATTGCTTCTGACCCCTATCTATACTACCTACTGTCAATCAGCTCAATTGTAGTTTCCCTGGGAAACCCTTTGTGATCTCAGACAAGGTAAGATTTTCTTTCTATATGTACTTACATTATCTTGTGTTTTTTCATAGTACTATTCCATTCGTTCAGCCATCACAAGTTTTTCTAGTACTTAGCATGTGCCAGACACTGTGCTCAAAGCTGGGGATATAGGAATGAACAAGACAGACAAAAAGCCTACTCTGTTGGAGTTTATACCTTACTAGTATTTTAGAATGTGATAAGTGAAAAAGCAAGGAAGAATATAAGAAAAGTTTAACTTTTTGATAAAATGGTCATAATCGTTATTTATTGTGCAGCTAATTAGTTTCTTATTTCTAATTAATTTCTAATTGTGTGTTTTTATTAGTGTGCTAGGGCTGCCCAAACAAAGTACTGCATGTAGACTGCATGGCTTAAATAACAAATTTATTGTCTCGTGGTTCTGGAAGCTAGAAGTCCAAGAGCAAGGTGTCAGCAGGGTTCTGGAGGCTAGAAGTCCAAGATCGAAGTGTCCCGAGCTTCTCAGGGCCATGCAGGAAGGATCTGTTCTAGGCCTCTCTCCTTGGCTGTAGACAACCATCTTCTCCCTATGTCTCTTGACATCATCTTCCCTCTATGTGTGTCTCTGTGTCCAAATTTCCCCCTTTTATAAACATATCAGTTGTATTGGATTAGGGCTCATCCTAATGATCTCAGGGGTGGCTCTTCTGTCATTTCCGTATCATAAGCAAAGTCCTGAGGTTAGGAAAAAAACTGTCTCGCTTAGAAAAGAAAAAAAAGCTTAAAATGAATAGTAGGGGTTTGGGGGTCTGGAATAAGAGCTTCTTGCTCTCTGGAAATGGTTTTCTTTAATCACTGTATCTCTACCCCAGTTCAGATCAGCTAGACCTCTATGAAGGGAAACAGAATCAACATTCCTTTTACCCAAAGGAAAGAGAGAGGTGGCAGGATCTTGGAAAAGAGATAGATCCAACAATTCCACATTTAACTCATCCTTTGTCATATCCTGGATGAGCCCCCATATGATGGGCTAGTTCCCTGGACCTTGACCCTCTTTGTGGGTGGGAACTGGAGTAGATCTTTTCACTCAGCCCACTGCTGGCCACTCCTTGCAAGAGGGAACACATGCTGGAACCAGCCGGACGCTCCTCTCTGGTGGGAGCAGGCTCTGTGCAGGCCCCATAGCAGCGTCCTAGCCCCTGCCCTTTCAGCACGTGGGTTCTCGTCCTGTGTCCTAGAAAAATGAAGTTGCACAAATGGATTGGAGAGTAGTGTATGTGGAGGATTTTATTGGGTGATGGCTGGCAGCTGATGGGAGTTGGAAAGGGGATGATGTGGGAAGAAGGTGGTCTTTCCCTGAAGCTGCAGCATCTGAAGTTAGCTGCAGCATCTGAAGTTAGCTACATTTGTCTGTAGTCGCCAATGCTCAGCTGCTTGTATCCCCGATGCTCAGCAGCTTGCATCTCTGACTGCTTGCATCAGCTGCTTGTGTTGCTCTGCCAGCTGAAGTATTTTTATGGGCAAAGGATAGAAGCATGGCAGACCAAAAAGGCAATATTTGGGCGGCGAGATGGGGTCAGCTGTTTTCACTTAGGGCCAAGGTCCCAGGCTTGAGGGTGGAGTTTAGCCAGGAGCCCAGCCATTCTGTATCTCAAGGACACCAAAGAGCTTTTGTTTATGTGGGTCATATCTATTAGTATGTATCACATTATCAATTAAAACTTAGAGATGTCTGTTTCCAGCCATGGAATAGCTTCATTTACTCTCTTACCTAAAACAAGCAAAATGAATGTACAAAGTATATGAAATAGCAATTTTCAAGATACTGGCCATTGGGCACCAAAGGATAGGGGTCCTTGAGAGGTAAGCAAAAAATGTGATGAGCTTTATACTAAAGTTTCCTGGCTATAGTGTGGGCAAGTGGGTATTCCAGGCAAAGCCTGGAGACTCTAAGTTAAGGAGAAAGAGCTGAGAGATCAGAGGAACCAAAGGAGTTAGAGTTTGCAGGATGGAGTACTGGAAGGAGAAACCCAGTGATCTGCAGAGAGTTCACCTTGAGTATTCATTTGGCATGCAAAATACATTCTCTGACCACAGTGAAATTAAATTAGAAATCAGTAACAAAGCCCTTGGGAAAGTCACCAAATATTTGGAAGTTAAATAATCCATTTCAAAATAACCCATAGGTCAAAGAAGAAATTAAAACCAAGAAATTTCAAAAATATTAACAATGAACCCATTACATGTTAGCATAAATAACATATTTTGATTTAAAAAAGAACTGTTTCTCCCTCTTCAAAAAATAAAAATAGAGATTTCTATTAGCCCAGACGGAATAACAGAGACTATATTTACTCTCCTCCATGAAAAAAAAAAAAAAAAAATCTAGAAAACCAGGTGAATGTTGAATGGTTTTTCAGATAATGGGAAACAAACAGGTAGCATAGGACTGTGATCTCTGAGATAGAGAGAAAACAAATCATGACTTAGGCCAAACATTGCTGTGAACAGACAACATTACATTTCACAGAGATAGAAGGGAACAGGGATTTCACAGCTTGGAAGCAGCAAACCTTGACAAGACCAGCCTCAGAAGTATTTAGAGGTCAGAAGTATTTAGAGTTGATTGAGACCAAATTGGAGGTGAGGAAATGAAACCATTAAGGTAGACAACTTTTTGGGGTAGGTTTTAGTGTAAAGGAAAGCAGAAAAATAGGGTCATAGCTGGAGGAGGGGTGTTGGGTCAAGGGAGGGTTTTGTTTGCTTTTTTTTTTAAGTTTATTATTTGAATTGGGAGATATTTAACTCAGTGGCTTTCTGATCTTTTTGACTACAACCCACAGTGAGAGATACATTTTATATCACTACTAACTATATACATACACGTGACTGAAACAAAGGCTTCACGAAATGGTATTGCCTTTTCCATTTTTAATGCATTCTGATACTTTCTATTCTCTTTATTATTTCAATAAGAAAAAAATGCTGGTCTGGATTTACTGAGTTGTTTCCATAATTCACACTCTATGTTCGAAGGCACAGTCTCTCTGTTCACAGCTTCATGATGGAATCCCAAACATAAGTTAGAGGTTAGCCTTTAATTATAGCAAGGACAGTTGTTTCATGGTAAGAACAAGGGAAATAGATCATAAGTGCACAGACAAGTTATACTGGTGCTTGAAAGATGACAGAGTTTCTGTTAGAATGATTCTATATTTTTCAAAGTAGTGTGAGACCAATTAAGAGGGGCCACATGGGGAGTGTTGAATATTTGAATGAAGAGAAGAAAGTGTAAGATAGATATTTTGGAGAATAGTAGAGCAAACTTTACTAGGGAAAGGTGCAAGAGTTGTATAGCAGTATTGAATGCCCATTTGAGAATTAAGATCATGAAATTAAAGTGTCACTAGTCAGTTCAGGGCTAGATGAGTAAGCCTGTAGTGAACATTAGCCATAACTGTTAAACTCTGTTCTTCATCCACGTTTAGCTGGTTGGCTGTAATAGGTGGTATGATGGTGAAAGCTGACTCCAAATTCATTTCTTGATTTAAAGTAGACGAAGTATCTCAGTGGCATCACTGTAGAAGGGTATGAGTCTTTTCTACTCTTGAGAGAGCCTGTTTTTAGTCTTTTGTGCCACTGGGTTCTGGGTTCTTGGGGAGACCCAGAGGCACTCTGACTGTAAGGGCTGGTCTGAAGAAAAGTAGTTAAAGTGATCAGGGAGTGAAGGGCTTGACTTGGTACTAAAAAAGATTACGTTTAGACTTGGAGAGGAACAAAGGATGGAATGATCCAAGTATTCAAAATCTGGAAGAAAATGAGTTGGTTGAATGTGTACTTAGTCATGGACACTCCCACGACTAGCTGAGCCACTTAAAATTTCTAAGAGGTAAATTCAGGACATATACCCACCAGAACTGAGATTTTAAACTCTGCAGTACTCCTTGCCAAATGGCAAATCTTCTAAAATGAAGTAAAGAGGTAAGTGGGAGCAATGTTACTAGTCTTGATCTGTTGACAGTTTTCATTTTCTGAGTAGGGGTTACTGGAATTCTCTGGCTAAAGCCAGAGTAGTGGCTGCCATTTACTTTTGGTTTCCAGCCTAGCTCTGGGGTAATTAGATTTAAATCTGGGATTTTATTACTTCAGAAGATAATAAGTCATTAAGCCTTCTTAACTGTTAATGCTATTACTTTAGCAAATTTCTTAACTAATTCTTAAATCTCCAGTCTTTATGTGTACAGTGGAGTGGCCTTAGTAGGAAAATAGCTTAGACCTGGTCTAACTAAATTATGTAGATCCCGTAGTACTGTGTCACCATAATGATGGTGGTAGTGTTAGCCCATTGATTCCAAGGAGCCAGAGAAATACAAGATAGTTATCCTCAAGTGCGTAGAGTACTTAAAAGAAATCACCTAGCTTGTATCCTAGATAGGATCTCACTTGTTTCTAAAGAGTTAGTTTTTTCCCAGTAATCTTTACGTCCAGCATATATTTCTTTTGCTGACATTTTAATTAGTCTCTTATTTAAAATGTGCCATACATTTTATAACCCAACACATTAGTTTCACTAGAAGTTTTCATACATGTACCATACACATAAAAATATTGTAATTAGGAGCATTCTTTCCTGAATGTCTTTGCTGTGCTTGTCAATATTCACGTATAGGAATCCAACTATTTTCTTCCTTGTGCATCACAATTTAGTTTTTCTCTTTTCGTGTTAAAAGATAATTTTCAAAAACAAGTAACATCATTCTCATATGGATATAAAATGAACATGTGTTTTTATTAAAGATTTAAGCTCATTAGTAGAGAGAGGGCTGATATTATGAGGTGATCAAAGAAGGAGCCAAAGAATCATCACATTTACAGATGAGGAACATTGAAATGAATGTATAATGGGCAAAAAACTGGCTTCTTCCACATTGGAGTACGGAAGTCAATTGAACCTCCACCCAACAGGATTTTGCATATCTATAGTCAAGAATTATTTTCCATTGCTCTCAGTTATCTACAACATACAGAGTTATACCATAGCTCAAAGGCAGTGAATGGCTGGAATCCTGGGAGGGTAGATTTAGACAATGCCATAGTTCAACGGAAGCTCAATTTTTTTCCCTACACCCAGTAAATTCCTTATGCCTTAGTATTGTGCTAAGGAAAATGGAAGAAACCAAGTGATAAAAAGTACATTGTTGATTTTTGTATGAAAACAGTGTCAAATTTTTGTTTTAACCATTTGTAGTATGGTTCTCTCTAAAAATTTTACAGGATTTATGACATTACTTTGGACTGTGGCCTAAGTGTTTAATGTTGCTAGATAAGTAAACTGCAACCTCAGCTGCATGGTTCATAATCACAAATACATGCCCTAAAGTCCATGCAGTAATGATGACTGGCTGCTCTTTATTGAACAAATTGATACATTAATAATGATGATCTTGAGGTCAGGGTTAATTATATTCAAAGGTGTTAAAAATGGTAGTAAATAAAGATTAGAGTTAGTATAGTATCCTAAGATAAGGTAGAATTGGTTGGAAGAGGTCTTAGAATCTTGAAGGGGCTCTACTGGGAAACAGGCCAGAAATGTCTAGAAAAAAAAGAGCTGGAGTGGATATCCTTTGTTATTATGATTCAACTTTCCTAGAGGCTTCTATTTTAGATCCAGTGAATAGTCTTAGTACTCTTGTATCTTGGAAGTTAGAATGGTATCATTTGTATATATTTAAGAAAGCGTGCATCTTTCTTGCTCTTATGATTATGTAAAAGCCTCTCTAGAGAATGGAGTTTGGGAAGAAACCTAGAGTAGCAAACTAGGAATATCATGTTTCCATGTTTGTATTTGAGGAAGAGAGAAGATAAAAAGAATCTTCCATGACACTGCAGCCCTTTGTATTCTTATACTTGGTAGCTTTTAAATTTGTTGCAAATGATTCCTATGGATGCTGTTCTTGAGCAGTCTGGTACACCTCTTTTTTTTTTTTTTTTCGAGACAGAGTCTCGCTCTGTTGCCCAGTCTGGAGTGCAGTGGTGTGATCTTGGGTCACCGCAACCTCTGCCTCCCAGGTTCAAGTGACTCTTGTGCCTCAGCCTCCTAAGTAGCTGGGATTCTAGGCACGCAATACCATGCCTGGCTAATTTTTTTGTGTTTTTAGTAGAGATAGGGTTTCACCATGTTGGTCAGGCTGGTCTCGAACTCCTGACAAATGGTCCACCTACTTTGGCCTCCCAAAGTGCTGGGATTACAGGCATGTGATACCACGCCCGGCTAATTTTTTTGTGTTTTTAGATAGAGATGGGGTTTCACCATGTTGGCCATGCTGGTCTCGAACTCCTGACAAGTGATCCATTCACTTTGGGCTCCCAAAGTGCTAGGATTACAGGCGTGAGCCACCACGCCCATCCCTTGTACACCTCTTGATATTCAGTTTGTCAGTTGTAGATGGTTAACTTTCATTGTCCTAGCTTTACTGTGAAGATCTTTTGAATTTCAGGTAAGAAACATAAGAGTGAATTTCAGCTTCTGGTGGATCAGGCTAGAAAAGGATACAAGAAAATTGTTGGAATGTCACAAAAAGCAGTAACGATAACAAAAGAAGATGAATCTACAGAAAAGCTATCTTCTGTATGCATGGGTAAGAAACTATAATTAAAAACAGACATGTTGAATTTCATTATTTACTTTTAATATGAAAAGAAAATTAAACCAAGGAAATTTACTTTGGAGTTCCTAGTTCTTTGAAATGAGGAAAAGTATTTTTAGACAAACTTCGTGTAGCAGTTTGTAAACTAGATTTATTACTGTGCAGAAAATGGTTGGAAGAATGTCCTGAAGAAACGGTCTCTTTTTGTCTATCATCCTTTCAGTTAATGACAAATCATAAATTTCTTAATTATTTAAGCTTGAGGATGTTTTCCAGGTGTAGAATTTATTGGTGGAGATCCTGAGAGATCCTGTAAGAGAGTGAATTATTTTTGTGATAGAACACTGGTGTTTACTTTGGATGAAATGTTCTGCCAAACAATCTAAAGCTAACATACTGGTAGGCTAATACAGAGCACATTCCTTAACTTTGATCCATTTTAAAATTTGAAATTAATATTTTAATTCTATTGCCTGGGCTTTGGACTAGTGAACAAAAAAGAATCATAATGGGGGAAAGTGCGCAAGAAAATTCCTTATCATGTTTTTCTATATTGTGGTAAAATATATATAATACAATATTTATCTTTTTAACCCTTCATAAATGTATAAGTCATTGGCATTAAATACATTCACAATATTGTATAACTATCACTACTGTCTATATCCAAAACAATTTCATCATTCCCAGCACAAGCTCTGCACTCATGAAATAACAACTCTTCCGTCCCCTCTGCCTCATAGCCCTGGTAATAACAGTTCCACCTTCTGTGTCTATGAGTTTGCCCATTCCAGGTACCTCATATAAATGGAATTGTATAATATTTTCTTTGTGTGTTGACTTCTTTCTCTAAGCATAATGCTTTCAGAGTCCATCAGTGTTGTAGCATATTTTAAAATTTCTTATTATGATTAAACAGTATTCTGTAGTATGTATATGCCATATTTTGTTTATCCATTTATCTGTTATGGTTATTTCCACCTTTTGGTTATTATAAATAATGCTGCTATGAGCATTGATGCTCAGATATCTAAGTTTCAGCTTAGAGTGGGATTTCTGATTCATATACTGGTTCTATGCTTAACCTTTTGAGGAATTTAGTTAAACTTTTCCGTAGTGGCTGCATTATCTTACATTCCCACCAGCAAAGCATGAGGGTTCCAGTTTCTTCACATCCTTATCAACGCTTGTTATTTTCTGATTTTTAAATTTTTTTAAAATTGTAGATGCAAAATGGTATGTAATTGTGGTTTTGATTTGCATTTCCCTAGTGACTAATAAACAATTTGTGCATAAGGTGTTGCCTCAGTATATAACTCATGGTCTTTGAACAAATCAAATTTGTTCATGCAATTGTGAAAGGATATTTCTAGAAACTAGTTTAGCACTTGAGAAAATCTGACTGAATATTTCCCATTAAGAAAACTTTTTTTATTAGTTGAACCTCTCTTGAATATCATTGATGGCTTGTATGTATTTATGAACATCAATATTACTCTTTCTGGGGTTCAAAGGTGATTGCTGCTTTTAGATTACTGTGCATGAATGAGATGTCTGAGAGGGTAAGGAATGTGAGAGAGGTGAAGACAGACACAGACTGACTGAAAAGATGAATTTTGTATAGCATCATACAACCAATGTAATTGTTGCTCTTTAGGACAAACATTGAAGTGCTCATGTAAGTGAACAAGTTGCATATTCTCGCAAGTGAAAACTTAGCCTGTTTTTTTTGTGTGTCTCTGGGGAGCTCTGATGTCTGAGCCTCACTCCTGAGGCTCTATTTTGAAGTCCTGCATTCTGAGATCTAAGGGCAGGTAGGAAGGATAACTTATTTTTTATGCCCACGGATTATTGAATGCTGTTTGTCCCCAAGAAGGAATATATTGTCTAGAAGTGTATGTAAGAGTGGAAGAAGTAAGAAAAGAATACAGACAATGTGCAAAAATAAAAGATTGTTTTCAGTTGAATTCCTGTTCCCTGGTTTGCCAGCTTTTTTGCATGCGCCTCACTAGTTAAGTAATATAGTCCCTGGGTGAACCGAGTTGACTAGGGGATTGGCTCCTCTTAATGTGATCCTGGTATCTGTTTACAAGATGAGTTCTTAGAGGTTCAGGATGGTCATCCTGGCTAACTTCTTTTTCTCTTTTCCAGATATACTTTAGAGGATGCTGTTTTGTTTTGCTAATGATAGTTTATTGATAGCCAGATGACATTAGGAGCATATTTTTAGGAATTATACTCTTGTGAAGTATGCTGTTCTCCCAGTATAACAAAAACTTAGAACTATTTCTGAAAAAAATTTGACTGTATGAACTTGGCAAGGTTTTTTGAATAATGTGTTATGTTCTTTCCCCATAAATTCTCTCTGTATAACCAAACCTTGACAATTGTATTTTTATTGTGCTTTATTGAAGACCTCTTGCCTCTACAAGTCTTGAGGAGTGATGTGCGAAAGCTCTGTTTCTCTGTGAGGAAACACATGAAAGGAGTTCTGTACTATTATTAGCACGTGTAGCTTGCATGCGAAAGTACCTCCTCAGTTCCTGAAAGTTAAGGACAGCACAGATGAAAATCCCAGCAGAGTTTGTGATGAGTGGGAGAATCCTGGGCACTAAAGAATCTTTCACAGATATTCTCATTCATATTTGTAGAAAATTGGCCATTCCCATATGCCACATTTTTGTAAACACTGCATCCTTCCAGCTTTTTGGGGTCTTTATTTTTATCTGCAATAAGAGACCTTAAAAGCTGAGAATATGACAAAGAATGCATGGAAATGTGATGTGTATTGGATCAAATGGAAATATTCCTTGTGTCTGATTAGTTGTCCTTTTCCATAGAGAATAATTAGATTCTATTTAACAGGTTTAGAAAAATGTCCAGATAGATGCATTATCATATAATAGTGACAAATATTGTGGTTTTCTTATTAGTTGAATCTGTAGTCTTTTTTTTTGGTTATACTTCTTACGTTGGTTTGTCAGTGTTCTCTGATCTATGAAATATGCAAGAATTCCTTAGTGATATGTTAATAGATGCCTCATTAGAATTACAAGATTCTTCCTGCTCCTGGTTTTAAAATAAATTTTATTTTTAAACTAATTAATCTTGGAAAAACATGGGCTGGATAGTATAATTAGGTAGCACCATTGTAGTGTTAATTCTTGCTCTCTGGCTGTCACTAGAGTTCTGGAATCAATGTGACATATACTTCAACTTTACTAAGTGCATATGGCAGTATTAAGTGTTGCAGAAGTAACAGGCGTACAGAAGTTGTAGATTTTAACGTACTCTTAAATTTATTTTTTCCTAGGACAGGAAGATAATGTGACCTCAGTAATAAACCACTTTTCTCAATCAAAGCTGGTAACAAACCACCTTTCTCAATCAAAGCTGGACTCCCCAGAGGAATTGGAACCGGACAGAGAAGAAGATTCTTCTAGCTGTACTGATATTCAAGAAGCTCTTTCTTCACCAGAATCAGATTCATGCAATAGGTAAGAAACATGCAGTAGTTGATTATTTTAAATATCTACTTCATATGCACACATAGATGGCAGAAATAATTAGAAAGTAGCTTTGAGGCGTGGTATGGTGTGTCACTCTTACATTTCAGTCCCCTTTTACCGCTGGGTCATCTTCACAGTGGTAACAAGGCAGGATTTGGGAAGGAAGTGTAGGGATCAGAGGGTGAGTTTGGTCTCTACTCTATAGCCTTTTTATAGATATTTTTCCTACTGTTGGAAAAGAAAGCATGATAGATAGTGAAATTTTTGTCAAGACAATGAGTGAAGGAGATAAAAACAACTGTATTGGAAAACAGAGATGATCAGAAAGACGTGGCGCATAGGAGTGTTAAGAAATGAAAAATTTAACTGAGTAAATAGATGGGGAAACTTTAAAAATGAGAAGTTTGGTAATGAGTCATTTTGTAAAGATATTTTAAAAATATATAGGGTTTATTTTACACACACACATGCATGCACACACACATACCATTTTTCGTTCTGGTCATAAATGTTAACATTTCTATAGGTTGGCACAAAAGTAATTGAAACCACAGTTAATTTTGCACCAACATAATACCTTATGTTTATAATTGTTATTTTTAAATGAGTACAGTATTTTGTTATGTCTCTGTACCATAATTTACCAGACCCTTCAGTTTCTGTTAGAGCTCTGCATTTTTTCCAGTGTTCTACTTACGTGCCTGATGCTATGGTAAAGCTCTTCCTTTGTTTCTGTTGAATACTTTTTTTTTTTTCATTTTTTTGAGATGGAGTTTTGCTCTGTTGCCCAGCCTGGAGTGCAGTGGCGCGATCTCAGCTCACTGCAATCTCCACCTCCCAGGTTCAAGCATTTCTCCTGCCTCAGCTTCCCAATTGGCTGGGATTACAGGCCTGTGCCACCTCACCTGGCTAATTTTTTCTGGTATATTTAGTGGAGATGGGGTTTCACCATGTTGGCCAGGCTGGTCTTGAACTCCTGACCTCAAGTGATCCACCCACCTCAGCCTCCCAAAGTGCTGGAATTACAGGCATGAGCGACCGTGCCTGGCCACTTTTCTTACATTTATTATTCTGATAGGTAGGCATTGCCTTCTCAGTGAATTGTACTGATTTAAAAAATGCTAACAGCAGTATGTCAATATGAGTGTGTCTTGGAAGTTATTTAATCTTTGATGTTAGTTTATTTAAAAATTAGTAACACTGCTGTAGAATGATAGACTATTTCTAATCTGACTAATGGAATTATTAATAAATTTTTTATTAGTATACCCAGTGACCCTCTGTTTTTGTAGGATACCTGGGAAACAGTTTCAAATTAGTCAGAATGAAGTATTAGGAAGGAGAAAACTTCCCATCTCATTCCAAAGATTTTCAAGGTCAAAAAATTGTATTTCTAGTTAACTGAGGGTAAAACATATGGTTGCCTGATTTGTTATCGTAGATCAGGCCATTCCTGCAAGTACAGTGCAATGTTTGTTTTTAAACACACATGTAGGAATACAGAAAAAAAAAAAAAAAAAGAGTCAGGGGAATAAGAGTTAGATTTTAACCATAGTCATTAGATGCTTGAATGTTTTGGAATGCCAGAATGATTTGGGACATTTGGGAATGGCAAAAACTGAAAGGGAAACACGGGGCAGTCAGATGTCTTTATCTGGTTGTGAGAATATGGGAAATAGGGCGAGTATGTTGATGTCCTAGCCTCATTCAGACTTGTTGGCATCACTGAACTATGAGAGGACTCTGGGAAAATGTCATTGCTTTTAGGTATACCATGGCTGAGGAACTAGGAGAGCAAGCAGTAGTCTCTGGGTTTAATAAAAAAGGTAAAGAAATATGGCTGAGGGAAATATGGAGTAAACTTTATTGGGTCAATTTACTAAAATGGGTTAATCCAAAGGCTGATCATTATAACTCATTACTCACTGAAAGAATTGAAAAGTGCTTTCACACTTATCCCCAGTGACATATTGCTCCTGCTGCTACTTCATTAGGGGATTAGCCTTTTCTCGTTATTTATCTTCCTACTGACCAAGATTCTGGGTAATATTGTAAGTTTTTCCATCTTTAATGATTTCCTCTTGATAGGAGTCATATAGGGGTATCCTTATACTACATTGTGAAGTGATCCTTTTGTTAGCAACTGAACGTAAGTATAGTGATGCTAGATTAACTTTTGTTCTCTCTCCATAACAGGGTCTGACATTACACTATTGCACTCAGCCATTCAGCAAGTATGTATTGTGTTCCAGGCACTATTCTAGACACAGCAGTTTAGCAGGGACCAAACCATCAAATAATTTTTTAAAATGTAAGCACTTATATTCTACTTCACATTATACTTAGTTGGTAATATATGTACATATTTCTGCATGCACACACACGTACATGGCTCAGTGGAAGTACACACTAATTACATATTTTAACAGTTTTATTGAGATACAATTCATATAGCACACAGTTAACTATTTAAGAGTACAATTCAGTGGTATTTAATATATTCACAGAGTTGTGCAGCCATCATCACAATTTTATAACATTTTTATCACCCCACAGAGAAACGCTGCACCCATTAGCGGTTACTCTCCATTTCTTCCCAAACCTCCTGCTCCAAGGCCTAGACAACCACTGATCTTCTTTATGTCTCTATAGATTTGACTCTTGTGGACATTTTATGTAAATGGAATCATACAACACGTGGTCTTTTGAGATTAGCTTCTTTCACTTAGTTTGCTCTCAGAGTTCATCTGTGTTGTACATGTTTCAGTACTATATTACTTTTTATTGTCAAATATTTAATTTTATGGATATACATTTTATTTACTCATTTGTTAGTTGATGGACATTTGAGTTGTTTCCAGCTGCAATTTTAACAAGGAAAAAAATCACCAAGTTTGCTTGCACACTGTGGAAGCTTAGCTTTAGTGATGGTATGTAAGGATTTACTAGGCTTGCTTTGAGAAAGTGGGCAGTGTCTCCTCTAGTACTCATGTCTTAAATTGTACTAAAATACTAAAGATTTACTCATTGTAAATATTAAGTATGGTAATCTTTACATTTTTTATTTTATTTGGGTTCTTTTTTATATCTGTTTCTGAATCATTCTGCTGTTTTATCAATCCTAAGATCTTTAAGCTTAAAAGGTGGAGTCTATTTCTTGTATAAGACCTAGAAACTAAGGCTAAAGGGAAAGTGAGAGAGAAATGGACCATAAATAATGGTGTTGGTTTAATATCAGGACAGACCACTTGGCAACTGATTCAAGAGTATATTGTCAAAGAGTGAGCATACAGCAGGAAGCAGCTATGGGGTAGCAGGAAAAGTAGTTGGCTTTAAGTTGATGGATTACAGATCAAGTTCTACCGGGTGATTTTTGATTCAGTCTTTGAAGTCCATTTCCATATATCTTAGAGAAGCACATTAAAATATCTTATGTTTCAGATCTGTTGGGAAAATGAAATGAGATAATAGATGTGAGAGTCATTGATAAATATATGATTGTTATACCTTCATAAAACAAATCAACTAAATTTTCTTCCTAATTCAGGAAATTAGGACTTATGTCTGGACATTTTTTATTAAAAACTTTTTTTTTTCTTTACAGAGGTAACCAAGTTAAATGATTGGGCATTTAGAAGTGCTTTCACAGCCCTCATTTTATTCATTTTAAGACATATGTTTTCACTTTTACATTTTAATATCTGAAATTGTGGTATGTCTTATAATCAGCAATAACTTAAAATTGCTGATGGCCTGGTTGTAGTCATGAGGTATTTGCCAATGGGTGTACATCACAGTGCTTCGTGGTATCATCATTGGGTTGGGTTACATGTATTATTGGCATTCCGTTAGTTAGTCACGTAATATGTCTTCAACAAAATAATGAAACCAGAAAAGTTATTATGCATGAAGAAAAGCACAAAAATAGCAGCAAGATTTAAGTTTGATGTTAGGGAGGTAATGTTCATCATTGGGTAAATGATCTGAATTTTGTGTTTTCTTGAAAAACAGTCAAGTGCCTTACAGGATCTAGGAAAGAAAGATACCCACAAGTATATGAAGACATGTTACATTATGTGTGCAAAGAATTGCCTATTTGTTACATGATAGACTGAAGGCAAGAGAAATGGCCAAATCCTTTGGAATAAATGGAAGAAATTTCAAAGCAGTAACAGCATAACTAATTCTGTTCAGCATGACTAATGCAAAAGAATATTGCTAAGGTATATCAAATGTCAATTTGTCAAACACTTCTCCTTTAACAGAAACTGCTTGTCTTCCAACACATGCAATGTGATTGAGGAAACAAAGAAAATTATGAGTTCAGTTTGCAGAATGGATGTCAGTGTTTTAGATCAAATTCCTGGAAACAATAGTCTAGTACATCTGAGAAATGCTGCACCTCTGGTGCTCTTGGTGGTGCAGAGGATGAGTTTTTGTGGAAAAACTCAGTTATCAGAGATGCTGAGTCAAAATATAATGAAGTAGAGTTGGGGTCTGAATATGAAGACAATTTAGGAATACTGTAGCCAATTTAACTCAGTTTCTAAAAATATATGTACAACAATGGCATAAAGTAAAAACCTATGTCTACCTAAGTTTAACTCTCTGGATACGTACAAATTAAAAATTCTAAGTGAAAATGAAATATTGTATCATAGTTAAGTTGACCTTAATTTTTTGTCTTTTAGTGGCAGATAAAATAATGCTTCATCTTGTCATCAATGTTATCTTCAATTTTGTGATTAAGGTCCCTGATTTACTTCAAACACAATTTATATCATCTAGTTGGGAAACTCATAAAGTGGCTTATAATACTGGTTGGTGGTAGCCTGACAGAAGACTGTCACAAAGTATTGTGAATCACTGCTTAGTGCCAGTGTTATTTAATGACTCTGAAACTTAGTCAAGAGAGACACCCATTTGATTCGGGTAACTAATACCATAGAAATTAGGAAAAGATTCAAAGTTAGAAGGGACCACCAGTCAAGACCAAATTCCTTTAGTAGAATCATAACATACTAGAAATATGTGGTATTTATTTATCTGGTCCAACTGGGCACTCTCAGGGTGGATTAATGAGTGTATTACATAGATTTGGCTTTGCTTTGCTGAAGACATGCCAGTCTCCTCACCAGCTTCATACTCAACCCCTCAGTTTCTGTTATCAAGGAAGCTTGTAATCGAATTAAAGCTTAAGTGGTAGAGGAAATTTTCATTTTGGGGATGTTGCTTGTCTTTCACTTCATTTTTCCTTGTGGGGTTCAGTGTTGTAAGCGATTTCTGTTATCCCCCTGTATTTTATTATTTGATTTTTATTTGTATCAGTCATTTATACTGCTGACAGTTGAAAGAATAAAAACAGAATGAAGCATCCTTATTTTGTTTCCCTGCCCATTTAACTTGAGAGTTTGGTTTAGTGTCTAGTTGTAGCAGTGGATATTTTGCTAAGTAAAAGAATTTTCCCTTGCATTAGACTCTCAGAGCGGATAATCTTTTGTTTCTTAAGTTTGTAAGTTAAATGTAAGCACAAATGTTTAATTCTCTTTTGAACTTGAATTTTTGTAGAGATCCAAGAGAACTCCAATATTTGGAACCAACCTCATGTTCTTATATTTTTTTTCCTTAAAAAAATATAGCACTTTCCTTTTTATAAGAATTTAATGTGATTGACTTAAAAGGAATGCATTCTCTCTCTCTTTTTCTACTATCTTTAATACAATGTTTCCTAACCCTTTTCTTCAGCACACATAGCAAATGTTAGTATTTCTGTGGCATGCCAGGATAAAGAGATGATGTTGCCATGGGTTTCAGCCACCCTACATCTCACTGTGGGCCAGGGATTAATGCCTGGTGTCCAACTACCCCGTGGGGGAGGGGGAGAACACACGAATTAGGAAGCTTTGCTTTTAATATATGAACACACCATTGTACAGTTGAATAGGTGGGACATACGTAGACAAATAGGCTCATGGTGCTTCTGTAGTAGAAAGGACAGCAAGAGCATTTGAAGCACCCCTGTTTCCGGGCAGGTAAGGCAATGATTGAGTCAGTTGAAAAAGGAATTAAGTGACTTAATCTCATGATCCTAATGAATGGTAAAGCCAGTTTTCTGAATTCAGATATAATGCTTTCTCCTGCTGGTTTTTTCTGTTCTCCAAATCTCAGAAGGCACTGAGGCCAGATTAAAAGTTAAATGAACAGGTGACATATTAAAGTTACAGGTTTATGAGTTTCCCCACTCCACTGTTTTCATGTAACTCCAGAACCTTGGAGGATAATGGAAGAAAAAGTCCAGTGCTATTTTTCAGAGTAGAATCTATCATGTTTTTAAAGTTAAAAATTATCAGTATACATATTAAATACAAGTTTTTCAGATTTAGAATTTGTTCTTCTGAAAATAAGAGTTCCAAATGTCTCCTGGACAGAAAACTCTGGTTCTGGGGGTTTTAGGATCCAGAATACAACATGCCCAGATGGGCTTGGGTTAGTTCACTTGATTTGCTTGTGAAAAATGTGAGGGTACAGGAACTGTGTGGGTTGGGGTGGTCAGAAAAGAGGAAACAGATTTGGCTATAGCAGGAGAGAATTTTTGCAGGTTGTTTCTTAGGACTAGATCTAAACATTTTAAAATCAGCATTTCAACTAGGATTCCTGGATAATGGAAAAGTTCAGTGTTCAGAACAGCATGTATATCATGTGACCTCTTTTCTAAAAGGGGGAAGAATACTTATATTTGTTTGGCTTTGCATAAAGAAACACTAGAAGAATACACAACAAACTAATGTAAGTGATTGCATGTTGGAGACAAGAGAAAACAGGTTGGATGGGAACAAAGGAGGAAGTGGGCCAGCTCAGTATACATCTTTTATGTCATTTGATTTTGAACCATGTAAATATATTAATCTACTTTAAACAAACAAACAAAAAGCAAGTACTGTTTAAACCTTACTCTTTAAAGTTTTGGAATTCATCTCATCAGTGTTAATCGTCATCATAAATTGGTTAATGAAGTTTGGTGGAGTAGGCAGTAAGGAAGACAAATATATTAATGAGATTTTGTAATTTAGAGGGTATTGGAATTACTAGAAAAATTACTAAATAAGTGTTTATGTTTCTGGTCAGATTGAGAGAAAAAACATCAAACTAGTGGAACAATATCCTAAGTTGGAAGTATCTTACTGTAAGTCAACGATGGCTTTGTATTTTTTAAAATCTTCATAATTGCTATTGGAAGGTTGACATTGTATTTCATTTTATAACTGTTAAATGTGACATTCAATGAATTTAATGTTGCCACAAAATCTTTTTCTACTAAAACTCATTACGGTGTGTATTTTATTATAACCTTTTTTGTGGGAATATTTATGAACTTTAGAATACCCTGAAAGCGAAATGGTTCATTCTGTTTCAGGTGGTGAGTTGTTTTTTGTTGGAAGTGTCTAGAGAAAATGTGGGAACATGAAGAAGTTCTTCAGTATCTTTTGCATTTTTCAAAGAGCTTAGGCCGGACACAGTGGCTCACACCTGTAGTCCTAGCACTTTGGGAGGCCGAGGCAGGTGGATCACCTGAAGTCAGGAAGACCAGCCTGGCCAACATGGTGAAACCCAGCCTTTACTAAAAATCCAAAAATTAGCCAGGCGCGGTGGCATGTGCCTGTAATCCCAGCTACTCAGGAGGCTGAGGCAGCAGAATTGCTTGAACCTGGGAGGCGGAGGTTGCTGTGAGCCAATACTGCGCCACTGTACTCCAGTCTGGGCGACAGAGTGAGACTCCATCTCAAAAAAAAAAAAAAGAAAAGAAAGAGCTTAAACTGGGTGTGGTGCATGAGACAGACCATCTTTTGGATGAATGGAACATTTGTTTTAGGGGAATGTATCTTAGCCCAAGATACTGTAACATCAAGTCCTTGAAATGTGTATGATTCCTTGAGATCCATGTACCTAGCAGTCAGTTTTCTTTGTTTCATTGTGGGAGGATAGCTCAGCCATTGGCTTTATGACTCTGGAAAGGTGCCTGGCACGTGGGATTTTAAATTAATTTCCCAGAGTTTCAGTTTCCTCATTGATAAAATGGAATAGCTTTTTTTGTTTGTTTATCCCTCTAACTTCCCTGGATGAGTCTACAGAGCACATTAGATGATCATATATTGTGAATGCTTTGTAAATAGAACATAAACTTATTGTTGCTTGGTTTCATCTCTTATTAAGGATTTTGCATGTATTAAGTTATTTTTATTATTTTCTCTTATCTGGAGCTCTCTTCATTTTATCTTTTTTTAGTTCTAGTGGAGAACAGTGAAACTCTTAGCCTTGTTTTTTGCAGAACTTTGCTGATGGTCGTGTGACAAACACCTTATTGATAAATAGGCAGGAGAGGGTATTCTTAACTCTGGTAAAATCAATAGCATTTGATTTTTCTGCTACCACTGTTGAAGCAGCACAGTGTGGCAAAAGAAGATGAGTTTTGCATTCCCATTCCTGTTTTTCTACTTTAATTTCTCTCAGCCTTTGTCAAATGGGGAGAAAACTTAGGGTGCTTCTGTGAATTAAAGCTAATGTGAAGGCTGGATGTGGTGGCTCAACACCTGTAATCCCAGCACTTTGAGAGGCCAAGCAAGCTGGGAGGATCACTTGAGCCTAGGAGTTTGAAACCAGCCTGGACAACATAGGGAGATGCCATCTCTACAAAATATTTAAAAATTAGCCAGACATGGTGGTATGTACCTATAACTACTCAGGAGACTGTGGTGGGAGGATTCCTTGAGCCCAGGAGGTTGAGGCTGCAGTGAGCTGTGATTGTACCACTACACTCCAGCCTGAGTGACAGAGCAACACCCTGTCTCAGAAAAAAAAAAAAAAAAGCTAATGTGTACAAAGAAATTATCACTGTGGCTTGTAGAAGTCGTTGCTCAGAACATGATAATTTTTGTCATTGTCATAAATGAATGAGTTTTTTTGGAAACTGGAACTTTACTATTCTAATATGTTGTCAGCCAACTGCTAAAATATTTAGCTTATAAACTATTGTTCATCTTATAGAACAGATTACTAAAAATAGGGGTTCAAGGAAAGATTCATGGTAGCTGATAGAATTTATTTAAGTACCATTGTCTGGTTGGCATGTCATCCTGCATTGGTCCTCCAGTGATCTACTCTTAAAGAGTTATTGTTTTAAACTGGATATACTCAACCACGTTCATATTAATGCCACAATTAAGGGAAGAAATGGCGGGGGCGGGGGTAACTACTAGATAATAGAAAAATTCCACTTGTAAGTAATCCTTAATCCTCAGGATTTTTATAGCCGATGTTTGCGTTTTTTTCTACCCCACAGTACCCTGTGTACCTGCCATGCTGGTTCTGATGAATTTGCACCCTGGTGTCATAGAAACAGTGGAAATCAAAGATTGATGAATTTGCACCCTGGTGTCATAGAAACAGTGGAAATCAAAGATTAAAATAGAGCACATAATCATCAGGTTTTCTCCGGCAAGTTGGAGCATGGTGCTGAGGCAATTATTCAGATAATTCAGACCTAAATCTGTTTCATGAAAATGGAACTGACATTTGTTGAACATTTACTATGTACCAAGCTCTATGCTAAACATTTAGTGTGTTATATTGAATAAGCTTTTAAAAATCCCCAAGGAATACCTGTATCATTATCCTGATTTTATACTTGAGGATATTGACACAGAGGAAAGTTAAGTAACTTGCCCAAAATTACACAGTAAGTAACAGAAATGGGACCTCAACTTAACTTTGTCTGACACTGAAATCTGTGGGTTTTTTCTCTAACATCAGTCATACATTTGCCAGAGGTATTTGACATCTTACTTTTCAGCTTCAGAAGTAAATTCTTTACTAGTAGAATGAAATAAGATGCTACAAAAGGAATGTGTGAATATAGTGTTTTCCTTTGCTGAAGAAGCTTTGCTACTTTCAGTCAGAGAATGACAAGAGTGAGATATTACAGGAAAACCCGCTTGGCCAAGGTGTGCATGTGTGCATGCATGCACACACACAGAATTAGCTTACATTTCTGCAACTTTGACCTGAAAATAAGGCTAAAAGCTGACTAAAAGGTGTGAAAAATTAATTGCAGGTGTTCTAAATAAAACTATTAACATCTTCCTGGACCAAGGTTTGGAATTTCATCGAATTCAAGATTCAATTTTGAATCTTTGCCAGTGAATCTTTCTCATATATAATCTATATATTAACATCCACTGTAGCCTGGACCAGTGGGGACATCAGAGAGTGCCATTTGAATGCCCTTCCACAGGGCAGCTGTAACGTTCATGTACCAAACCTTACGTTCATCCAGCTTCTGGAAGCGCGGCCTTCCAGAATGTTTCAAGACCAAATAGTAGACAAGCTGAAGTCTACTCTGAAAAAGTTCCTTGTTCTAGACTTCAAAGCTGTAGTTGTGTAGGCTTGTATATGCTCTGACCCCAGAAATATCAGAATGAGTAATTAATTTTCTCCTTTGGCGGATTTTTTAGATGTCTTGAAAGAATATTAAAGGAATTTTTGATCTTCAAGGCATATTAAAATGACTAAGACTTCAAAAATATTAATTGCTTTTATCCACAGGGAAGCGATCTGAGAGTGATAATTTTAGTAACATTGACTGCTATACCTAAGTGTCTTTTTGTAAAATCCTATTTGTGAAATTATGTTTAATTTTACGTAAAATCCTATTTGTGAAACTATGTTTAATTTTAGGAATGTGGTTTTTGAGCAGATATAGTAATAAGTACATTACTTTAAAAAGGAATGAGCAGTTCTATCTGGTATTTTAATTGTATTAGCATCAACTCTATTTTTTAGTGGTGACTAGAATTGGAACAGCAGATATAGCAGATAATCCTGAAACTTCATTTTAGATAAAATTCTGAACCTCCCAAATTTCGTATCAGTCCATTTAGTGATCAGGTTATCATTCAGGTGAGTGCCTGAGGTAGAGTAGAAGGAAAGGTAATGGGAATTGAAGACACCAGGGAGCTGTGCAGCCTGGCTGGGCAGTGACATTGAAGTCGCAGAGGAAGAGGAGATTGCAGGCAACTTCTGAGATGTGTTTTTTGTAAACCACCTCTACCATCTGTTTTCACTGAGGTAGCATAACAAAAACCTCTTAGGTTTATGTCATTAGTGTACTGCAAATATTTTACTTTAACAAATCAGTGATTTGTGCTGATGATTTGAAAACCCCTAGGTAAATTGATCACAGACTCTACTACGTTAGTTGACAGACTTGGCCATCCTCCTTTCTTAGCTGGACTAGTAGAGATGCTTCATAACCTTCCTGTTTAAAAAGAACTGTGTGTGTTGTGGAGCGTGGGGCGGGGTTGGAGGGGGGGGCGGTGTTGGCAAGAAGCTGACTTTACTCTTTCTCTAACTCTGTGACCCCTGCCAGGCCCCAGAACTACATGATCGTCCCCTGCTCCCATTTCCCTAACTCATGGATTTTCAGTGGGAGCAGTATCACCCTCAAAGGGTGGAATTTTGTTTTCCATGGGAGTGGGGAGTGGGTAAAAAGGTTACTCTGTATATGCATAAAACACAGATATATATATATACACACACACACATACAACACACACATATACACACACACATATCCGTGTTTTATACATACACATACATATACACATACAGAACACATGAACAAATAGACATCATATTTGTGGTATTAAAATGTCATGGGGTTAGGGGGAAATGTGTAAACAGGCTCCTTAGAAAGATGATAGTTTTAAAAGCTTGAGAAACAGTACCTTAAGCACATCAGGTAAAGAAGAATGGATGACACTGGAGTAGAGAGAAGGGTATGAAAAGGTTGAGTTAAAACAGCTTCAGCTTTGTTTAAAATTGGAGTAGTTCTCTCTGAGGTAAGGAGTAGCAGGAGCTGGGGTCTTATGAATAGAAGGGTTTAGAACAACTTCTGTTGAAGTAGGGGTGGCAGGGAATCTCAGCCTCCCTGGCTAGTGGAAAATTAACTAAAGTTGGTAAAATCTGCCTCAGTGTTCTTCAGTGCTTTTGGCCTTTGCTCCCCCTCTCCTAATGGAAACTACATTTGGCTCTCTCTTTCCTTGCCCACCCCCACTCTCCCTCCTTTCTCTCACTGGTAACCATTCGTTTGCTTTCTTTCACTATAGACTCATTTGTTTTTTCTAGAATTTTATATTAATGGGACAATACAGTCTTCTTATTATCTGTCAATACTGATGTACATACCCTTTTAGTTCCAGTTCAGACATCATAAGAGATCTTTTAGAAGAAGAGGAAGCCTGGGAAGCATCACATAAGTGAGTTCTCATAATCATGAAATAAACATGCACTTTGACCTGAGAAATTATACTTCTATGCAGCTGATTTTCAAACAAAATGATATTTGTGCTTTCTGGTTTAAAGGAGTAGTAATCCACGTGCAAGGTAAAGATTTTCGGTTTACTACTTGTTTCTATATATTTCTGCTAAGAAATGGAATCCCATGTAACTGTAGTTATATATCAGATGTTATTTCTGTATGGATAAATTGTTCCTATGGGCAATTAATACACTCATGTATCACTTAACAATGGGGATACATCCTGAGAAATGTGATTTCATTATTGTGGGAACATCAGAGTGTACTTACCTAGATGGTATAGCCCACCATATAGCTGGGCTCTAGGGTATATAGCATATTGCTCCTAGGCTACAAACCTGTACAGCATGTTACAGTTAGGCATTTGTAACGAACGCAACGATACCTGTTAGTGTATCTAAACCTAGAAAAGGTACAGTAAAAACATGGTATTATAATCTTATGTAATTGCCACAATGCAGCTAGAGCCATCTTTTCAAAATGCAAATCTGATCAGTTACTCATCCCTCTGCTCTAAAAGTCTTGAATGGCCTCTTGTTCGTTTTAGGTTCGAGAAGGGACTCTTTAATATGCCTAAAAGGTGCTACATGATTGGATCTCTTTCTCCAGACTCATCTCTTATTATTTACTTCATATTCATATTCTCTCTGCTTCATCATATAGACGTCTTAGGTCCTCCTGCATGAAAAGCTCTCTCCCACCACAGAGCCTTTGAACTTGTCCCTCTACCCAGAGTGTTCTTTATTTTTTCATCTAGTTTACACCGCTACTCACCAGCTCAGGTTCTTCCTGGATCCAGTCCTCCTACTGTAGGCGCTTACGGCACTGTGTCCATCTCTTTCTAGCACATTTGTATGATTGTTTGTTTGCCCATCATTCCTACTGGTCTGTAAGTTAGGCATTTTAACCCCACTGTCAGCATGAGCCTAACTCATAGTAAATACATGTGTGATCTCATTTAAATATAGCACTATTATATACTATTATCCCTGTTTTACAGTGAGGAAACTGAGGCTAAAAGGGGTAAGTCTCCATCCCAAGGTCATATAGCAGTAAGTAGTAAGTGATGGAGATGAGATTCTAACCTAATTGTCAAAAGTCAGCGTCCTCAACCATTAAACTCTACTATCTTTCCAGAGGAGGAGAGGTTTGCTGTGCAATTGACATTTTGTCGTTTCATAGCTGAATCACTGGGAGAGTGGAAAAGTATGGTGTATCCAGGGGATACATGGGTTTATTATGAAATATTTGGTGGTTCAAGCAGTAGCATTTTATGTAAGTTTGAGATTTTGGCTGCATTACTGTCTCTCACCTAAGCATTATTTAACTTTGAGTTCTGGAAGAGGAGGCAACTCCTTAGCTAACCACTTTCCTCTTGTCCGTCTTCATGCTGAACTAACCCTGACACTAGTGACTGTGATGAGTCCAGAGTTCGTGAGCCCAAGCCTGTTCTTGATAATGATGATTTCTTAAAGTCATTACTACCAGAAAGCACTTAAAAAACAAATCCCATCATTTCACTTTTTAAAGCGAGAAAGATACAAGAGCTCGTCTAGCCCCACTCATTTGTTTTATAGAGAAGGAAGCTGGGCTCCAGAGAGGTAAACTGACCCTTGGTCAAGGTCCAAGGACTAGTTAGTGATACCACCAGGATCAGAATCCAGGCCTCCTGATTTCAGCAGAATATAGAATAAACAGCCTCAGTTCCTTCTAAGGAAGAACTTAGCTGTGATGTAGTTTTAAAAGCAGAATCAGGAAAAGCCTCCAGAACTTTACTTTTCAACAAAATGTTGCAGTTCTACAAATACCCATCTTAAGCTTATAGGCATTTTTTTTTTGTAGTACCACAAGTGGCATATCTGAGATATTAGTCCTGGAACATACCATATCAGTTCCAACACATTCTCTTAATTCCACAAATGATTTAGAGGTTTCGTTAGCAACACATGGCTCCATATAAAGCAGTGTTTTCGTAAGCAGCAGGAAACTTATTTCCTACAAACTGGTCTTGGGGTCTTATATCTACATTTTGTATTCTTTTATGAGATGGTCAGTCAGGTGTGGCCACAAGAAGAGACACAGGAGAGGCTCAGGAAAACAAGTTTCATTATTCTCACAGGTCCTGGAGACAGCACATGGCGTACCATGCAGGTCCACAAGGGAGAGACACTAGCATGGGCAGGAGGCAGAAGACAGGAACAAGGGTAGCGCTTTAGGCTAGAACCCTGATTGGGGTTTTCTCAGGAAAAGCAAGGCAGGGTGGGCTGAACAGTGCAGGACTGGCTAGTTTGAATAATTTCAGTGGCTCCAAGCTATAGGAGTGGTGCCTGGTTACCTAGAACCTGGCCCTGGCATGATTAAGTCAGAGGACTATTACCTCTTAGGGTGTTGGGGCCAGATAGAGGAGGTGTGACTCTGGATTGGTTAGTTTGCATGTCACAGGCCTACTCCTGGCTGGGCCCGTTGCTTTCTCTGAGAATTGACCAGCCTCTCCTGATGCCAGCAGAGGCAGTCTTTCCCCAGCTAGAAAGGCTATATTATGATGTCAAAACATCGTAATATATAGGAAACACACACACAGAATTTTTACTTAGCCTGTCTGATGGTTCCCTGGAAGACTCTACTTGCAAGACTATCTTTACTTTACCTGACTTGGAGCTTGCTCGATTCAAAAAGCCTTTTTTCTAAGGATGTTTGTTGAAAGCAATTAGAGGCATTTGACTAGCTTTGCAGCTGTCTGAGGTGGTAGATAAGAGTTGGGGCAAATGATGTGCTAACCAAAAAGCAACAACAACAAGCTACAAGATATATTTACATTGAACAGAATGAAAATAGGAAGAAAATGTCCTGGTGTTACTTCACATTTTGGGGTCTCAGTTTCTTTACACATAAATGTGGGTAAAATATATATGCTTCAGTGAGTCTAAACCCTTTGCTCCAGATCTGCTCCTCCTCCAGTGTCCCCTCTTCTCAGTGAATGGTAGGATCATAGTCTTCCCCACTGTTCAAAGCAGAACCTAGCAATTATTTTAAACTTCTCACTCTCCCTTACCACTCACCTGCAGTCACTTGCAAAGTCCTATAGATAAGTGGTTCTCAGACTTAAAATCACCTGGAGGACTTGTTAGACTACAGATTAGTGAACTCCACCCCTAGATATTCTGATTCAGTAGCTTTAGGAAGGGGCTTAATGATTGGCATTTTAACAAGCTCCTAGGTACAGCTGGGGCTGCCTCTGTACTGTCTCAGTCTCTTTGTGCCACTGCTTACTCCTGCAGGTCCTTTACTTTCCAGCTTGCAGCAACTGCTGTCCAGCTGTCTCTCTGCCTCGGTCTATTACTAGTTCATTTTGCCAGTGAAATGTAACATACAGGTGTTTTCCCCCTTAGACTTTAAAGTAGCTCTCCACCATCCAAGGCTTTTCATGTTCTGGCCCCAGCCTACCTGGCTGGCTCATGGAATTTTATTCCCTGACTTTCCCACCCCACGACTGTGGCTTCAGCCAAGCTGCCAAGCTGAACCACTCGCAGTTGCCTCATGAGTTATGCTGCCTTGCCTCTGGCCTTTGCACACGCTGCTGCTTCTGTCCAAATTGCCCTTTCCCCTTTCTTCATCTAGATAGCAGTTGACATTCCTTTCTTCATACTCTGTTCAGAAGCCCCTGGTTTTACTCCAGCAGCACTCTCACCCTTTCTAGTGAGTAAGTACACTGGATTTTAAATCCCTAGCACCTAGCACTATGCCTGGGCAGCCCAGCATAGGCACTCAATAAATATGTGAATGAATGAATATATCTGGCAGTCAGTCAGTCAATCAGTGTTTATGGGATTTGAATGTATTCACTAGTAGATTCTATGTTCTTACTTGGCTTCAAGAACCTGTGAATGAATAAGGATCGTCACTGTAAACTAAAAATAAAATTTTAAGCCGTCAGCTGACTGAACAGACTCCCCTGTTGGCCAAGGGGACCCATAGAAACCTTAAAAACAGTCCCTGGCCATGACAGCACAGGAGGTCAGACATGCCTCATCATACCTCCTCCCTTTTGCAGTGTAGACATAACAACTGGCCAACATTAATGTTAGAATAGAGATCATAGGACTGACAGAACATATTTTTTTGTGGCAATAAAATACCAAATTATAGACAGGACCTAAGGCCATGCGAGGCAAGGGTTAAGTAAATCACCCTACACTTAAAGAGTAATTATGTTCTAATTGCTACAAGGCTTTTCTTTTTCTCTAGCAGCTAAACAAGCACTGGCCTTGAGATAAACAATATTAAAACAATTGTAGCACATCTACTGCCGGAAGCTGACTAACTGACCCTCTGTTCCACAAGCTATAACTACGGCATTGGTTTGACAAGAGAGTGATTTCAGTAACTTTCTCCTGATAAGAGACCACTGATCATGGACTGGTTCTGGCCAGTTTTATAGTGGCTGAGCAGTTGGGTGCCTTTGTGTCCTAAAAAGACCTTTTGACATATAAGGCCTAATTGTAATGTATTTAAATATTGAGTCTCCACCCCAGAATGAACATGGGTTGTGTGTAACATGCATGCATGCATTAGGACTTGCATTAGAACCCCCCTTTATGAATAATCATAGCTCCTCCTGTAACTTGTTGAATATGTATGTTTGGTCCACACATTCACCATAAATCTCTTTTCTCTCTTCCTCTCCCTTATAGTACCTGTCTTTTGGGCTCTGCCGGAGTTAACACTTCTCAGCTTTGTCGGAGTGGTCACCTTACAGGCTGTAATTGTTTATAAGAAATAAAGGCTCCTTTCCAAATTTGTAAATTTGGTTTTTAAGCTAACACCACTTAAAAACCTTGCTAACTCTTTGTGTCTATCTCATAGTGCCTTTAAAAGAAAATTTTAGAAAATAACTTTCTCTTATAAAATCGGAAAAGGAAGAATTATTTTCTCTATTAATAGTCTACATTTCATCTTAAACCCATGAGAAGTTGTTTACATGCACTTATGAGCCTGTCATGTTTGTTAAATGATACAATTACTGTAATTGAAAGTACTTGCAGCAAGAAAACAGTGAATCTCGTGTTTAAAAAAATGAATAAAAGGAAACTCAGGCCTGTTTACAGTGGTCCTTGATCTGACCACTCTCTCTATAATCAACATGAGGCAAGGAGAGCCACACACCAGGAGGTTCTTTCTATGGACCTACCAAGAAGGAAAGTAGGTCATCCTGGAAATAATGTATATTGGAAGCAGGTTAATAATGAATGGCTGGATCTCCTAAGGCATGTTTTTACATTCAGTAGATTCAGTACTTTAACAGTAGATAGATTCAGTACTTTAACAATAGATAGATTCAGTACTTAAACGGTAGGTGCCTCACTGTGGCCCTCCCCAGGAATATCCTCCCATCTGGCTAACGTGCTATTGTCAAATTTTACTAAAAGAAATTCATTAGTAATACCTGCTGTAGACCAAGAATTTAAAAACCTGCTGCACCTGTGAGATCTTATTAAGTGTTATTCCAGTAAGTCAATGTGTTACATGCATGGAAAAAAATATGGGTTGGATTATTCTATTAGGATTCTTGCATCTTAGGGGATGAGGTGTTTTAGAGAATTGTTCTGGGAGTACCACTGAAATACTCCTTGCTAGGATCTCCCCTCCTAAGGAAGTGGAAGAAGTATAGATGACTTCTTCCACTACCTCAATAGCTGTGTCTGTTGCCAGCTATCATAAAGGCAAATCAAAGAGGGGAAACATGGAAAGAAAATATTACTGAAAAATGTTAAAGGATTATTAAAAACAAGGTATGAGAATAAAGAGCAATAAAATAGAAGTTAAAAGTAAGGAGGAACATCCCACTAAAATTTAAGCCTTAAAAATAATCAGAAGTCAAATAAGTAAATGATAATAAAACATTAAGATAAAAAATTTGACATGGTGAAAGTTGAGAGATTTTTAAGAACATAAACTAAAACATGAAAAAAAGTAAAAATGATAAGAGTGATACCAAAAATGGTGGAAATTCTCTGCTCCATAAATGCAATAAAAAAACTGCAAAAATTGTCAGATTCAACTTTTTGGAAAACTCTGAACATTAACCAAAGGCAGCAGCACTTTAGGGGGCATTTATTCAAGAAAAATGTCTGAATCTCAGTGAGAACAGTGAGTTTTGTGGTGATTCATCTGGCTTTGTTCTCATCCTTCTCTCTCTAGTTCCTCTGTGGCCTTGGGAGCCAACAGTCTGCAATCATGGTGAGGACCAGCAGGCTGACAGCCTGCAGAGAAGACAGAGTGGGGCTGGAGCCCCTTTAAAGCCACATTCCTGGAGAATTTTTACTTAGCCTATCTAATGGTTCCCTGGAAGACTCTACTTGCCAAGCCTATCTTTACTTTACCTGACTTGGAGCTTGCTCACTTCAAAAAGCCTTTTCCCTAAGGGTGTTTGTTGAAAGCAGTTTGAGACATTTGACTAGCTTTGTAGCTGTCTGAGGTGGTACATAACAATTGGGGCAAATGATATGCTAACCAAAAAGCCTAATAGTAAAAGCTGAAGAGTAAGATTTCCATGGGGGTTTTGAACAGCTGTAAAATATTACTGGGAATCTAGAGGGTCACTCTCATTCATAGAGCTTCTGTGTGTGCTTAGGAAAGACCTAAGGAAGCACTAAGCTTTCACCCCTGGTTAACCATGAGGCTGTGTGCAAGCAGGAAGTAGAGGCTAAGGCAGAGTTGTCCACTGAGTGTTGAGTGAATGTTGATTGCATGCCCCAGCACGCACACAGAGCCCCTCAGCAAAGACTGGTTTTGCTAAGAGTTTCTGTATGATACTGGTTCCAGAGGTCTAAGGAACTGTTCAATCATTAGTGGACTACAAAGCTAATCAAGCAGACACTTTTAGTTGCCATACACAACGAAGAATACATATTTATAGGATTGGTTTAGAAAAGTCACTAAACAATAATAGCAAACAGCAACAACAACAAACCCTGGAGAGATCTTATTTATTGGTTGTTTATTTTTGATATTTATCATGATTGGGGTTCTTTGACCAACTTTGATCTTGATTTGATGTGTTTCAAATTTTTAGAAAATCCACAGCCATATGTATTTACATAGTTATTTTTCACAGTTCTTTCTCTCCTTTCTTCCAGGCATTCCAGTTATATACATATTATGCAATTTTTATTGTCTCACAGCTCTGGCTGCTCTATTCTATGTGCACCCCCTCACACACTCCTTTTTCTCTTTGTATCTTAATCTGGATGGTTTTTATTGACATCTTCAAGTTCACTAAGTCTTTTTATCAACTTTATGTATTACACTTAAAACCTATTGAAGGAATTTCCATCTCAAAACAGGTTTTTTTCCCTTGCATTATTGTGTATCATACTTTTTGAATGCTGGCCATACAGTGAAGGACCATAGGGACTGAGGTCAACAGTGTTTGTGCCTGGAAATGGGCTTCCTTCTATTGGGTCATTAGTGTTGGGAGTTGAGCCAGGTAATTCAGAGTTGACCTGGATTGGAGTTTCCTAGTGACTAATGTGACCTTCAGTGCATCCACTTCAAGTTACTCTAGCAGATGGCTGCTTTGACTTCTGCTTAGTGTTGGGGCTGGATTGCCAGAGGGTTTGTCTCACTGATTTTACTCCCATTTTCCTTTCAGTCATGCTTATTTGCCTGCACCCCAGAGGGGCGTATCTTCACTATGTTCGTATCTCTCCCTCAACCATTTCCTGCTCCTGCTTATTGCTTGGTGCTAGGCGCGTGGTGGGAAACAGCCAGGGTTCACTGTTATCTCAGTCCAGCCTGAGTCTTAGGTAGGCCCTGGGTGCTTAGGGATGGGCCTTTCTCAGCACTTCTGCCTCCTCCCATGGTATCAGGCTACCTTGACTAAACCTCTGCTTGATGTCAGTGTAAGGTCATCACTGGAGATGATTTTCTGCCCCTCCTGTAAGGTAGAGGTTTTAGTTTCCACATTTCCCCTGCCGCAGTGAATCTTTGCCTGCGTTCCTGCAAATGAGGTCATATGCCTCCCCTTGAGGCAGACTGATTTCACCTCTGTTCCTTCCCCAGAGGCCATGGGTCTTTGCCAGAGCCCCAGGGTGAGTTTCCTATGTTTCCCTCAGCAATTGAAAAGCTTATGCTTCATGGGAGAGAAGCATTCAAGAAAGCAGGCAGGACTTCTTCTTGTCCCCAGTAGCCACTGAAGTGGCCCCTCTCCATTCTCCTGCCCTGTTCCCTGTCTTTCTTGTGAGCACCTGACAGAGGCTTGTGGAAAAGAACTGGCAAGTGTGTGCAGACTCTCCTTGTGTCAGTGGCCCGCAGTACTAGCCTGTACTTAAGAAATTAGGAAAATCTTAGCTGATTCTTCTTCCCTGTTTGTATGGTAGCCACCTCATTCTCCAGCACTCTGCCAAAAGTGAGAGACGTGTGGCCCGTCTTTGGTGGGGCATATTTTTCTTTGTAATTTTGCTTTCTTAGTTCCTTTACAACCTCAGGTCTCTGAAGGATCAAGAAAAGTTAAGATTTTGTTAGACTGCCTGGCTTTTTCTTGTTAGGATGGGAGCAGCTTTTTGTTTGCCTTTTCTTTTCCAGTCCTCTACATGCTAAACAGAAGCATAAAACTCCTAAATTTTAATTCAGCAAAAGTGACTATCTGTAATCCTTGCTAATTCACTAATTCATAAAGTGGAAATACTGATAATAACAATTATGAATTCATCCACAGAATAGAGGGTTATTTCGAGGTTTTAATGAAATAATATATGTGGAAACACTTGTAAACTAGAAACTGCTGTAGAATAATAATCATTACTTTCTAAGATGCCATTTCTTTTTTCTATCTTCAGAAACGATCTTCAAGACACAGAAATAAGTCCAAGACAGAATCGCCGTACAAGAGCCGCTGAAAGTGCAGAGATTGAACCAAGAAACAAGCGTAATAGGAATTAGTGTGGGCTTTTGCTGACTTTTCAAATGCAGTGATTAGAATAAGGTACTTTTGGTTGCCACAGATAGATTTCCTGTTTATAAATGCCCAAGGAAAGATGCTAAATTCTAAATATTTTGCTTAACTGATGTTCATTCTTTTCTGCTTTTCCAGAGGGGAAAAATATTACAAAATATCCTTACTTGGTCAGTTGCCTCCTTCCTCTAAAACATCTCTATCTAAAAATACTAAAAATACATTTTGCACAGGCACCAGCTTTGCAGAGTAGGCAGACTCTTTGGCACTTTGGCAGAGGGATTTGGTTTGCTTTGATATCTAAATTTCAGAATGTTCTTAGGCCATTATCCTTCTCTTCCATGGAGAATCCAACCTCACAAAAGGATTCTTTCAACCTCTTTATTACAAGAAACAGTTGAGTTAAATATTTATGTTTTTAGAAAGTCAGGATGTCAGTTCACATCCTTGGTGTGTGTAAGTACCGATGTAGGCCACCACCATGCCTGTATTACAGCAGCTCCATGATGGTTGTTGCTCGAGGTTAATGTAGTTGTTTGTTAGACCTGTGTCTTACACATTTCTCAGAGTAAGATATTAGTATTATAATTTAAAGCCACAACAGTCAGAAAGTCACAATAACTTAGAAACATTGCACATATTCTTCTGAAATAGCACTTAAAAATGATTAGTGTATTTTTTCACTTGGGTCAATCAAATCTGTAACAATGAATCCAAGCTATTAAACAAAAAAAAATACAATGAATGAATTTTGTAAATGAATAGAGTGTATCAGTTTACAATAGTATTCTTAAAACAGGATCCTCTGGATAGCTGAGTATGGGTTAGAAATCATTGAAATGGATTGGTCAGAAATTGCTATCTGTGTTTAAAATGTCTACCAGTAGCCAGATACTTCCGGAGTTCATAATGCCTCTCTGGCATTTCAGAGCCAGCATTGCCCAACTCCCACCCCTCTGCCACCACCCAACCCAAACACATCTTTCAAATGAGATGACAGCAAATGCGGCAATGTTAAGACAAGAAATGTATGATTTGCCAGGTTCGACATTTATGACCTCCCCATTCCAAAGACTGTCTCCGTTGACCTTGGCTTTTTGATGTGCTTTGGGGTTTCTGATAATGTGCGGAGTCTCATTATGGCTGAGAGTTTAGTGTTTTCACAGTGAAGTCCAGACATTTGATTTCTTTATGAGTTCCTTGTGTTAGAAATGACTATAGAAAAATTTGTCATAATAATTTCATTTGCTTGAAATCCTTAGTGGCTCATTAAAGAAACTAAAAGCACCACTTACCAAATCCATCAGCAGAACTGATGTGAGGTAAGTGAGCATGTCAAACAAAATAGGGGCTCACGTGAATATATTTATGTCACTGAGTTGTCAGAAATTATGTCAAAATGAAAACTGCTTGTTTCATGACAAATTACACAGTCTGTACATTGAACTGGAAGTAATTACTGATTTGTTTTTCTAAGACCAGCCGAGCGAGCACAAAAGAACCAGCAAGTAGGCAAAGGTCAGGAGCAAAACTGCAAGTTTATTTTGGTAACCTAAGGTGTGGGGAAGAAGTCTGTCGGCCTCCGGCAAAGAAGGCCGACAGAGTCCCCCCCTCGTGGGGCTCTCGGGC
>NW_012118977.1:1635315-1684317 GCF_000951035.1 Colobus angolensis palliatus | reverse complement strand
GGGAAAAGTTGGGAGGGGGGGATGAAGAACCCGGAAGTGCACCATCTTGCCTCCGTTCGTCCAAACAATTACTACTTTAATTGCAGCAAAAAGAGTTCGTGAGGGAGTGGTGAGATCCAAGACTGGGAAAGCAGGCACATGAGTTCATTCAGCAAATATTTAGTTATCTACTTAGTTATATATCTGTCACTGTGCTGACACTGGGAATACAAAGGTGGCCAAAGATCAGCTAGAACAGTGGTTCCCAGTGGGGTGGGCAGAAAGGTTTTGCCCCCCAGGAGACAGCTGGCAATGTGTGGAGACACTTTTGGAGGTGGAGGGTGGTGAGGGGTACTACCAGTATCGATGGGTGGAGGCCAGGGATGGTGCTGAACATCCAACCCTCACGTGTTAGCTTGCCAGGGCTGCCATCACACAATACTACAGACTGGGAAGCTTAAACAACAATTCTGGAGGCTGGAAGTCCAAGATCAGTAGGGTTTCTTCTTCGGCCTCTCTCCTTGGCTTCCAGACAGTGGCCTTCTCCCAGTGTCCTTGCATGATCTTTTCTCTGTGTGCACATGACTGTGCAGGACTGGTGTCCTGATTTCTTATAGGGACAGCAGTCATTGGATCCGGGCCCATGCATATGGCCTCATTTTACTTTAGTTACCTCTTATTTAGATAGAGGACCCTATCTCTAAATACCGTCACACTCTGAGATACCGACAGTTAAGACTTCCAACATATTTAGTGGCAGGGGTTGGGAGGCACACTTCAGCCCAAAACACTCCACAGTAAAGAATTATCCAGTCTAAAATGTCAGTTGTGCCAAGACTGAGAAACCTGTAATGTAAAGGAACTCCCAAGTCTACCTGAAAAATAAGGTCTAAAGAGCTTTTGTTGAGTACTATCTGTTAGCACTTAGCATATGTTTAATATTCATACATTGAAAGAAATGTATGTTTATATCCATCTGACAAAGATTAAGGAACTTAGAGTAAGTGGTAGATCCAGAATTGAAACTGATAAACTTCTGGTTCTAAAATTCACCTTTTGTGAAAATACAGTTCTCACCAAACTTACAGTAATTCACTGGTTATTAACTTTCTACCTCTTCACTCCCCTCAAAGTTATAACATCTCCCATCAACATCAGCTCAGAATGGCAGTGATGCTTACGGTTTGTGGGGGTGCAGGTGAGCTGCTGGATGCATTTGAGATGGGCTCGTATGCCAGGCCATCCTTTCATCCTCTACACTCGTCTTTTTTTTCGACCTAATGTTGAGGATTACTGGTCTAGTTGAAAAAAGAATTCATACATGTAAGACCATGTATATAATATAGGGAGGTTCGCCTTTAAAAACAAAATCGTATGGTAAAGACTGATATGTCAACAGGGATAGACGAAATAGAGAAGGCTAGAACTGGGGGAAAAAAAACAGAAACAGTAGATTTCAAACTTCTTTGCATCCGATAAAAGAAAGTAGCAGTTATTCAAATGAGAAACACTTCTATCTGTTATGTACATATTATAAAAGTATGAACATAAGAGGGAAAGCCACAACCATGACATTTTTTTACCATTTCAATAATTTTTTTTGGTTTTTATTCTGTTTTTTAGACATCCTTAAGAACAACTATCTGAGGCTGTAAACAAGTATTTATATTAACACCCATGATACTGACTTTATACTCCCTACCTGCACTGAGACCTTAAAGGGGCGTTTCTCCATTCCTTCTGTGTATTTCTGGGTATCCCCAGGTTCAGATATTCAGAATACAGACATAAGTCCATGCTTGCGTATGTTGCTGCTCTCCTGACAGACTTCTACCAGCATCTGCCCTCCTCACTGCTGCTCTGTCACGTGCACTGCGGCTGGTCCTGCTGGAAAGTCCTACCTTGCCTAGGACACCATCCCCGATAACAGCCCCAACATGCAAACCTGCCAAGTGCTAGGGCAGCCCTGCCTTCCTGTCCATTTCAGTCTCTTGGCCTTGCTGTGTTCCAAGTGGAAATGGGAGTGTGCTTTCCCGGTTTGCTAGTGTACTTACCGTCACCCGGACCACAGCATACTGTGCAAAAATTTGCTTCTTCTCTCTTCCCCTTTCACTCTTTCTTCTTTCTCTCCCCCCGCCCGCTTTTTTTCTTCTTTCCCCTTACCTTTCTTTCCTTTCTTCTCTTCCTCTCCTTCCTTCCTTCAACTATTAGGACTATATGTCAACTAATATGCAAAACAAAGACAGGTCCTGCCCTGATGGAGCTTATAGACCAGAAGGGAAGATGAGCATTAAGTAATTATATAGATTAATGTACAACTGTGATGAGTACAACAAAAGAGAGGTTCATGGCACTATCAAACATGCAGTGGAGGGATTTTGTTTTTGCCTATAAACTCTTGCCATAGAAAGCTTGAAAATCAGTCCAGGGGGACAGTGTTAATCACCCTGTTCTTTCCTTATCCTTGTGTCCCCCAAAATTCATGTGTTGAAACTTAACAGGAGGTGGGAACTTCAGGACGTGATTAAGTTGTGAGGGCAGAGCCCTTATAGATGGGGTCACGGTCCTTCTAAAAGGGGTTGAGGGAGTGGTTTTGTTTCCTTCCATCCCTTCCACCACATGAGGACACAGTCTTCGTTCCCTCTGGAGGGCTCAGCAACAACGCACCATCTTGGAAGTAGAGAGCAGTCTTCAGCAGATGCTGGATCTGGAATCTGCCAGTGCCTTGATCTTGGACCTCCCAGCCTCCACACCTGTGAGAAATAAATTTATATTGTCTATAAATTACCCAGTCTGTGGTATTTTCTTCTGGCAGCATGAATGGACACCCAGGAACTGATGTGTGCATCTTCTGACTTCTTTGGTTCTAAGATACAAAATATTAGAATAAAATTATGGAAGTCAGCTCATGCTAGTAAGTGCCTGTGTGTCTGCCAACTTCCCAGTAGTATCAAGAGAAGCTGGACAAGTCAGAATTTCGTATCACCTATCCAGGATCACCTCCATAAACACACACACACACACACACACACACACACACACACACACACAGTGCTTTAATTTGTCACAGATAGATTCCACAGTGCATAATCAATTCTATTTAATGATTGTATAACAATCCATGCGGATCATGTGCCATTTTGCACAGACATTCTACTCTTGGACATTTAGGTTACTTCCAGCTTTTTCCAGTTACAAATAATTTAGAAGGCATCATGGTGCATATAGTTTTTTCCATCTATATGATTACTACCTTAGATTATATTCTCGGAGCTAGAATTATTGGGACCTTAGCTTTTAATAAAATATGGCCAGGTTTTCAAAACGGGATACCAAAATATTCTAAAGGAGTTTTTTTCTCTGCGTCTTAATGGGTTTTAAGAATCACATTGGAGCTCATCAGTGTCAATGTCACAGCAAATGCAAAGCTTTCATTTAACTATCAAAGCTGAGAGTCCAAAATTGAAAGGGACTAAAACAAAACAATTCTATGGAATTATAAGCAAACAAAGACCAACAATACTTTTCCTGTTCTAATGTAATAGAAAGATAGGTTCTAATTATCCCTAGTTTCAAATTAGAGATATACAATAGGTTGTGTATCCTTAATTTGAAAATCTGAAATCAGAAATGCTCTGAAATTGGAAACTTTTTGAGTGCTGACATGACACTCAAACCCTCACTGGAGCATTTTGGATTTCAGATTTTTTGGATTAGGGATGCTTAACTGGTTAAATCATTTGCAAATATTCCAAAATGCATAATCTGAGACACTTCTGGTCCCAAGCATTTTAGATAAGGGATACTCAACTTGTATTTAAGATCTTTGAGGGGAATGGCTAAGAAATACTTCTATAGTGTTTCACACCTAGTCTTTGGATAGCAGCTGGATACGTTCTCTGGCAAGATTCTAGAGCTGCTCTTAATCTAGTGCTCTCCAAAGAAGCCAGCTGGTTTGGTGTCAAATGAATAGACAGCAAGGCTGACATTCTATTGTAAATGTCTTTTCTTGAATGGGAGTCAGGTAGGCAGCAAGCAGGGAATTTTTTTGGTCCCCATAATTTAACTTCGGAATTACAAGCACATAGTTGAAACCCCAGGATTCCACATGACGTTTATTTCCATTTGGATCACATAAGAACTGCCTCACAGTCTTAAAAGAATTGTATCATATCTTTTATGTAATAGCTGATTTTGAACAGCACTGACTTTCTCATGCCTAATAAGTCTTCACTACAAAATGCACTTTCTAGGGAACATTACTGAATGAGCTATTGTAATGTAACTATTTGAATGTTAAAGACTATCATCTACTGAAAACATTTTGGCAACATAAGTAATGAATTTCTGAAAGCATGACATCTACATAGAATAATTTGTTTCCCATTTGCAATACATGGTATTGTGTTACTTAGGTTAAAAGCCTAAAGAAGGGGGTGGGGCTAAGAGAACCATCATGGTAGCATAATGTAAGGCCCAAATCTGATTGTCGAGAGACTATTCTTACCCACTTTGTCACAGTTTTGTAGAATACAGTCTTCATAGAAGCATATTTGTCCAGATGTATTTTGGGACCTTTGCTGATTTCTATCCAGAAAGGGAAAATAGTTGAATAAATGCTAAAAGTCATAACCTGGTCAGGGGCTGTTTTTTGTTTTTAAAGTAAAAGAATATCGTAGTGATGAACTGTGGGATGGTTCTGTTTTAAACCAGCTCAGCTTGTCCTTCATGCAAGATATATTCAGAGATCCAGATTTCTCTTTGTTAAGTTGTGATGGGCCAAAGTACTTACTAAAGGGTACTCTTTAGTAAGAATGGAATGGAACCCCGAAGAAAGGAGTGGTATACAAAAAGCAGTGGTGAGCAAATACATTGGTAAACACACTGGTGAGTTTTAAGTAAATATAGATTTGGGGATGGGGAGTGGAGTGTGGTTAAAACAAGGTGGAAATAAAATAGTAGATAATCATGTGAGACATGGGAGATCAGAATATCAAGGTATTCTGAGGCTCTTGGTATTAGTATTGTTTGGGAGGCATCGACCTACTTTGAACTCTTAAGAATCCATTTTAAAGTTTTAAAGGCAACTCTTAGTGAACACCTGTTTCCAGAAAATGGGTTTCAGGAAAACTTGATAAAGCCACTGAGGCAGAAAAGATTAGAAGAACAAGGAAAAGCATGGTCAATAGAAAATACGAAATAAGGTGGTCCAATAACCCCAAGTATATCAATAATCACTATCCCTGAATGATTAAACTGAACTCTTAAGAGTAGCGAGTGTTTATTAAGTGTGTAGTACGTGCCAGGGCTAAGGGCTTTGCCAGTGTTAACTCAGTCATCGCAACAACCCTGTTGTACAGATAAGGAAACGGGACAAAGGTTAAGACGCGTTCCCACAATAATATGTGACAGTTTCTCAGGTTGGATTTTTAGGAAACAATCTAGCTTTATGCAGTTTACAAGAAACAATCACACAGAAAGCAAAAAGGCAGGAAAAGATACCAGCCAAAGCTAATTAAGTGTAGCAATGGTTGTAACAAATTCATGTGTATATTTTTTTTTTTTTTGCTCTGGATTCGTGGAAACTTGTTATGAGAAATTGGGACTTGGATTAGCTTTTAAGAAGAGATGCAGTTCCCATTAGCAGAAGAGTACAGAGAATGCTGGAGATGTAAAATGACGTCAGGGTGAGGTGAGGAACAGTCATTGCTGGAGGGAACTAAGGGCTGGCCATATAGGAATGTGGTGTGCTGCCACCTTCCCCTTCTCTTTCCTCTTGGTGTGCTCCTTTCACCAAATGCTGTCCTTCAACGGAAGGAGCCAAAGCTCCTCCTCTGATATGCCTTTCTCTCACCCCATTTTCACCAAAATCTCCACTCAGTAAAGGAAAACAATGTCATTGCATGGATATTCATTTAATGAATACCGTGTTAGGATGTAATAATAAAGAATGTACAAGAAAGAAGCACTCCCTGCCCAGAGGGCTGCCTGTCTGACGAATCCAGTTCTAGGAGTGGGTCGCTTTCCCTCCCCCAGCCCCTGCTCCCTCATCTTGTTATAAAATAGGGCATTTGAACTAGACTCTAGACTCTCAAGAGCTGGAGGGAACCTCATCTATCATCTAGCTCAATCTCCTCTTCTAACAGATTGGAAAACAGATTCAGTGGGTGCCTTAAGACATAGGATGTCTTCTGGCTGTAATGTTTCAAGTATCTAAGGCTCCCGTGGAAGTTCTGGCCAAGACGCTCCTGCTGTGTGCTTTGCCCACAAATAAGACCTGGACTTAGAGGGTGTCACAGAAGGCAGCAGGGGAAACCCACCGCTCCAGCCAAGGGGACAGGAAGGCAGCACTCGGATGTTTCTACATGGTGACTTTGAATACTTCTGAGACTAGAAATCCAGGGAAATCAAGGCCCAGCTGTCTGCTAGCTGTGGTGACCCTGCTCACTCCCTGGGTTGAGGGTCCAGGAACCTAGCAGCAGACTCACTGAAGAACTGTGCCCTCTTTTGCTTCTAAGGAGAGTCCATCCAGGCCTTGAGTTTCAGACAGGAAGTATTGAGGGTGAGGGCAATTGACCAGCTTCAAACTCCTCAAGCCCCCTTAGGTGAAAAAGGATAATCCTTGTAAGGGGTGAGAAAGAGGGGTTTGTATTTCCAGGCCTTTCTATCCAGTGGATTCTTAAACTATTCACTACCCACCCCTTCCAAACCCAGGCCACCTGACTGTCAATCACTTTTCTCTTAAGAGGCGCTGTCTCACTATGTTGCCCAGGCTGGAGAGCTGTGGCGATTCACAGGTGCCATCACAGTGTACTGCAGTCTCAAACTCCTGGGCTCTAGTAATCCTCCTGCCTCGGCCTCCTGAGTAGCTAGGACTGCAGGCAGGGGCCACCATGCCCAGCTCTTTGATCGCCTGTAACAGATTCTTTCCCCATCACACCTCTGCTGCCCCCCAGTCATGCTCTTGCCCTCCTGTACCACCACTGAATCCCTGCTTCAGGTTTCCCGCTCTGACCTCCTATTCGTAGCTGTCCCCACACCAACAACTCTTTGACCCCATCCCCCTTCCAGTGACCTTCATTCCTGTAACCTTGCTACTTTTTCACTGTTTATCATCCCGGGCCCCACATACATGTCCTTACATCCATATTATCCAGTTCAGATTCCATGGCCCATCACAGCCATTCCCTTGCCTCTCCCCTCCACCACATTTGCCTAGTCCTCATGGTTTTCCTGCCACCTATCTGGTTACTCTTTCTCAGTCTCCTTTGCTCAAGCCTCTTTCTCTGCTTGACTTCTAACCATGAATGAGAAGTGCCCCAGAGACTAGTCTCTGACTGTCTTCTCTAGCTATGTCTTCTCCCTAGTTGGTTTCATCTGGTCACGTGGCTTTAAGTTCTATCTCTATGCTAATGATTCTGAAAAGCATTCCGCTCTGTCTTTAACCTCTCACTTTCCTGTAAAGCCTGCTTCCCACTTCCTGGTTTTTCGTTCTCCCTAATGCTTTACTGCTCCGCAAAATAATTGTCTACATTCCCCATCGTCCCCTCCACTCTTCTATGAAAATGAGTATTTTTTTAAAAAAAGTATCCCTCTCCCCTGAGTTTCAGACTGATTTGCCTGACACGTCCACTTGGCTTAGAGGCACCCCAACCTAACATGCCCAAAGGAGAACTCTTGATCTCCTTCCCTATCCCAAGCCTGCTTCTTCCCAAATCTTCCTATTTCAGTCCATCACACCCTCATTCACGTAGTTGCTCAGGCCAAAAACTAAGTAATGAGTTGTTGAACAAATATCTGGGGTTTAATTAGGAAGCAACTATTTGTATCTCTTCATAGCCCTTCAAAATGTATTCAGGGGGTTGTCTACCCCTAGATGGAAATTCCTGTGGTCCCATGACTTTTGTGATCACTCTTAGGTAATACAAAAAAAAAAAAAAGTACCTATAGTCCAAAGTTAAAATACCTGGTCTCATGTAGTGATAAAAGTCTGACCTTGATTTATAGTTTTCTCCCTACCCCAGCCAGAGCTTGCTGTAATCTGGCTTCTTGCAGTGGATGTGGCTGGCTGGTGGTCAGGTGCTTGCGCAGTTCTCTCCCTACCCTATTCTACTTCATGCTTTCACCCGCCCTCCAGCATCTGGCAGTTGGTTCAGGTAGTGGAGAGAGAGAGGAGAAGCAGGGGAACAGGGAAGCTCTTTTCTGAAAGTTACTGTCATAAGATGGCTCACCCACTGGGCCCAGCAGGTAGTTAAAGCTGACTGTTATGGTTCCAGCCCCACTGAGCAAGTTGTGCCACAGAGCTTATAACTCACGTGGGAATTTTCCTCCACGTGGCAGCTCTTTTCTTCAATGTGTGGTTTTCTCTGGTCAATTCTACACAGACTCTGAGGATCCCATTGCTTCTCTGGCCAGTGCCCCTGAGGATTTACAGTGACCCCAGGCCAAATCTAGATCTAGATCTAGAACAGCTCTGGATTTCCAGCTTGTGAGCTGAACCTCAGTTCCCTCTGCCCCTCAAACTGCAGGGAATGTATAGTAAGTTCTCTGAGCGGTCCTGCTGAAGGCCATTTCACTTCATTTAAAGTGAAGGGGCAAGTACCTCACACCCTCCTCTCTACGAAGAGAGGGATGTGGGACTCTCTATTTCAAAGAAATCACAATATCCACACACTTCAACTCTTTTAATACCTTCCTGGTGGTTGAAGTATTCACCAGGCAGCTGGTTTTTAGCTGAGTCATTTAGCAAGTCCTACCTGATTTGTCTCACCATTCCTTTTGGCATCTGACATTTATTTTCTTTCCTCCAAACCAAAACGTTTTAATATCCTGTTACACACAGAGCTCAACTTTGTTTCTATGAATTTGTCTGCGTTTGAATTTGCCTATACCTCATATAAGTTGAATCATACTGTCTTGTCTTTTCTGACTGGCCAATTTCACTTAGCAGAATGTCCTCAAGGTTCATCCATATTGTAGCATATGACAGGATCTCCTTTTTTCTTTTTTTTTGAGATGGAGTCTGTCACCGAGGCTGGAGTGCAGTGGTACGATCTTGGCACACTGCAACCTCCACCTCCTGGATTCAAGCGATTCTACTGCATCAGCCTCCTGAGTAGCTGGGACCACAGGCACCTGCCACCATGTCAGGCTAATTTTTGTATTTTTAGCAGAGGCAGGGTTTCACCATATTGGCCAGGCTGGGCTCGAACTCCTGACCTTGTGATCCATCTGCCTTGGCCTTGCAAAGTGCTGGGATTACAGGTGAGCCACCAAGCCCGGCTGACAAAATCTCCTTTTTTAAGGCTGAATAGTATTCCATTGTATGTATATGCCACATTTTCTTTGTTCATGTATTGGTGGACATTTGGGTTGCTTCTACCTCTTGGCTATTGTGAATAATGCTGTAATGAACATAGAAGTGCAAATATCTCTTCAAGATCCTGTTCTGAAGTATTTGGGGAATATACCCAGAGGTGGGATGGCTGGATCATATGGTAATTCTACTTTTAATTTTTTGAGAAATCCTCTTACTGTTTTCCACAGAAGCTGCACTATTTGCATTTCCATCAGCAGTGCACAAGGGCTCCAATTTCTTCACATCCTCACCAGCACTTGTTATTTTCTAGGTTTTATTTATTTGTTTATTTATTTTATAGTGGCCATTCTAACAGTGTGAGGTGATACCTCTTTGTGGTTTTGATTTGCATTTCTCTAATGATTAGCGATATTAAGCATCTTTTAATATGCTTGCTGGCCATTCATTTATCTTCTTTGGAAACATATCTTCTCAAGTCCTTTGCCCATTTTTTAATCAGGTTGTTTTTTTCATGTAGTTTTAGAACTCATCTTTGATCTCTTGTCTTTACCCAACACATCTTACCATCACCAGGATTCTTATTGGTGCACCCTTCAGAATGTATCCTCTATCTCTCCCCTCCTTAGCCCCTCCAGCGCTACCATGTTTATTTCAGTCACCATCATCTTTCAATGATGCTACTGTTCTAGCTTCCTAATTAGTTTCTCTCTCCATCCACATTTATCCCACCATAGTTGAGTCTTCCCCAACAGCCGTCTTTCAGAAATGTAGATCAAATATTATTCTCCTCCTTCAAGTCCTCTAATGGCTGCCCGATATATTTCAACTCAACCAAATTTCTTACTACGATGTAAATGTCCTGGATGGCCCAGACTCCATCCACCTCTCCAGCCTGTGCCCTTCCACTCTCTTGCTGTTTTCTGGGCTACAGCCACACAGCCCTTCTTATGGTTGCTAAACATGCTAGGCTTGGTCCTGTTTCAGGGCTTGACTCTCACGCTTCCTCGGTGTGGAATCGTCTTCTCTGGGATCTTCTCATGGCTGGCTGCTTCTCTTCATTTGAAAGCTGCACAGATGTCACTTTCTCATTAAAGCCTTCCTGGACCTGTCTTTCTAAAAGACTTCCTCACTCCTCCACGTCAATACCTGTTCCAGACTCTGTTTTCTTTTCTTCATTATATGCACTGTCCAAAGTTATTTATTTATTTATTGCTTTTCTTTCCCTACTGGAATGTAAACCCTGTGGCGGGAGGGACTCTGCCATGTTTGCTACTGTCTGCCAGGCCTAAAATAGTGTCTGGTACACAGTAGGCATTCAAAAACTGTGAAAAGAAAAAACCAAAGGACTAGTTGTTGATTGACTGTCTTCTCTCCCTGGAATGTGATGTCTGTGAGATCAGGGACCTTGCTTGGGTGGTGTTCACCTCTCCATTCCAGTGCTCTGAGCAGCATTGGAGCATATTAGGTGAGCAGCAAATCAGTGTGGAATGAATCCTCTCTGAGCAAAGAGATCTGGTCAAGTGAGTCAGGGACCCATTGGAGCAATCTCCTCCTTTCTTCAGTTTCTGCTCTTCTCAGCTGTCCCAGAAATGCTTGGTTTAACTGGATGAAAATAACACCAACTGTATTAGTTATGTGAACTACTCACTATTTTCTCCAGTTCCTATAACTCAATGTATGCATGTGTCTTCACTGAAGTGTACAATAATCTTTATTGTAGGTTTATTGGATACAAAACTAAATGCTTTGTCTGGATGAAATGTGTTACTTTTCTAGTGTGGACATGCTCTCCCAACTAAAAAATTGTTACACGGACCATCGATAAGGACCTAAACTATGGGAATAATTTTCTATTTTCATTTAATACTTATCTTTTGTCTTATTTCTTTGGGCCTAAATTTAATTTTGCTTTGGACCTTTGCTTTAAACCTCCATGTCAGAGGCACAACATCTTTAAATCTTCATTTGAAGATGACTAAGAGACTCAGTGCTTAAAAGCTATCACTCCATATTCCTGGGTACCTTCACAGGTTTTGTATTAATAGCTTTCCTTTCTGTTGAACAGATTATCCTGCATCTCTGTGTCATGTTGAAATGCTCAGCACTGACATCCCTTTTCTCAAGAGGCTTTACAATAAGAAGAGCAGAGGTTTGGCCGGGTGCGGTGGCTCAAGCCTGTAATCCCAGCACTTTGGGAGGCCGAGACGGGCGGATCACGAGGTCAGGAGATCGAGACTATCCTGGCTAACACGGTGAAACCCCGTCTCTACTAAAATACAAAAAACTAGCCGGGTGTGTTGGCGGGCGCCTGTAGTCCCAGCTGCTCGGGAGGCTGTGGGAGGTGGAGCTTGCAGTGAGCTGAGATCCGGCCACTGCACTCCAGCCTGGGCGACAGAGCGAGACTCCGTCTCAAAAAAAAAAAAGAAGAGCAGAGGTTTTTGTTATGGGTACAAAGCTCTGCTTTTGTGAGCATGTTGATTCATTCTCATCAGGGAACAGATGAGGGGTTGTGTGAAGGACTGGGGCAATGTTATCAAGGAAGAAAAAAAAAAGAAGCAACCTGAGATACTGTTTTAGCTTTCTTGACTTAAAGTTCAAGATGTCATAAAATCAACCTTAAAGCCTACGTAGTCCAGTGTTATTATTATATAGATGGGGACACTTAGTTCAGGGAGGAAAAGGGGTTCTCCCAAGGCCACACAATTGAAACACAAAAGTCAGAGTCAAACTGAATTCTATCTGGACTTGTGAAGGGCTGATTACCAAAGTACAGTGAAAACTGTTAATGGCTCACCATGGGATCTTGAGTGAGTCCTCTCACCTTTCCATTTATGTTTTTAAATCTGTAAAATGGGCCTATCTGGAGAAAAGTCCAGATGAGTATTATAGTTATCACCAGATTATTTTTATTGGGTGTCCAATTGTATTTTGGCTCTTACAGCAACTGCAATAATATAATCATAATACCTTTGCTTAGTTTATTTACGTGATAAAATATTTTATTTTTAAGCAATACATCATCATGGTTTATTATTCATAAGGCACAAAAGAATATACAGCAAAAAGTCTTCCTGCTGCCACAGCTTTAAAACCATTGAGTTCTTGGAGGCAACCAGTTTCTACCAATTCTTAGTGAATTTTTCTAGAAATGTTTTATGCACATGCAAGAAAATATGCAGTCCTCTTTTTTTTTTTTTTTACAGAAATGGTAACATACTATATACATTGTTCTGTTCTTAATTTTTCTCTTTTAACATTTTATCTTTTTGTATATTTTTTTGTTTCCTTTTTTGTTTTTTAATGCTGAATAGGATTGTTCTGTATGGTTGTACATTGTTTGAACCAGTTTCCTACTGAGATATGTTTAGATTTCCAATCTTTTTCTATTATAAATATTGCTAAAATAAACATACATATGTATATATATGTATGCACATTGTGTATGTGTATCTTTCTGTGTGTGTGAATCTGTAAGATAAATTCTTAAAAGTGAACTTAGTGGGCCAAAGATTTTGATAGCGTGCACCACTTTAATGCCTTGGATTTAAATACTGCTTTTGACTTTCCCTTTTTGAATGATTATTCAGTAGCCTCTGTCCTTTTGAATCAGAGGCTTAGGATCTGAGATAGCAAAAACAGATATGAATATGTATCTGCATAATAAAAACAAGGGACAGAGAGTTCCAAGACCCACATCTTCGAAGGCTCTTCAGAAGAAAATAGATGTTAAAGTGCTTGGAAGCCTGTGGGCAGCTCATGCTGTCACTGAAGGCGGTCCTTGCTTCTGGAACGCCCACTTCCTGAGCCTCTAGAGGACTGGCAAACTGCAGAGGATGCCCTGCAGAACCCAAGCTGTACTGTAAAACCCTCGATCTCGGTTGTCTGTAAATGCCAAGGCAGACTGTAATAAAATTAGTATAAAAGCAGTAAATATTTGTTACATGAACGAATCTTTCTTAGGTACCTTCCTCTTAGACTCTTGGAACATTAGGACTAGAAGAGTCCGTGGAGACCCTCTAGTCTACCATTTGAGAGGGTGGGAATGGTGCAGCTCTTACATCTAGTATTGGAACTATTGAACTTTGCCCCTACCACTCTATTTATGTGGAATTGTGTATTTGGTTATGAGTGCCACATTTTAGGGGGGAATGTAGGTGAAAAGGATCCTATCCAGCATGTGGGGGAATACATGAAAAACCCATATGTGTTAGGCTTGGGAGGGGAGAGGGAACTTTAGAAAGGCCATATACGTGGCACTTGTCTTCATAGCCTCACAGTGAAGAAAATATTCTAAGCACTTCAAGAACTATAACTAGAGCCAGTGGATAGAAGCTATAGGGGTATGGATTCAGCTTAGTATGGAACATCTTTCTAATAATCAAAGACATGTGAACTCCTGGTGATGTGGCCACATCCCAGTGGTAGCAATGTTTAGGCAGAGGCCACGTGGCCACCATGGAGAGATTAAGTTCAGGGGAAGGCCACACTGGGGGAGATCAGACCAACTCTCATCAGATCACCACCAATTCATATTCTGTGCTTAGATTAACATCCAAATGGAGCTTTGCCTTTAGTGTAAACCTCCTTTATTATACTTTATCAACTATATTTCTTTGTGTTTTTATTATACATGCTCCTTGACTTACGATGGGGCTATGACCCAGTAAACCCATCATCAGTTGAAACTACATCTAATACACCTGACCCCCCAATGTTTTAGCTTAGCCTAGCCTGCCTTGAACGTGCTCAGAGCACCGAGCAAGTGCCATTTTAGCAGAAGGTAATTAGGTACAGGGACATTATTGTCTTAGTTTTCTGTAACTGCTCTAACAAATTACCACAAGCTTAGCGGCTTAAAGCAACACCTATTTATTACTTAGAGCTTCATGAGTTACGAGTCCAACATGAGTCTCACTGTGCTAAAATCAAAGTGTGGACAGGGCTGCATTCCCTCTGGAGGCTCTAGGGGAGAATCTTGTTTCCTTGCTTTTTCCAGCTGCTAGGGGCTGCTCACATCCCTCAGCTGTAGCCCTTCCTTCATCTGCACAGCCAGCAACAACCAGCTGAGTCCTCATATCACCGCACTCTGACCTCCTCTTCTGCCTCTCTCTTCCACTTTAAGGATCTTGTGATTAAAATGGGGCCACCCAGATAGTCTAGGATAACCTTCCTATTCCATCTGCAGCCTTAATTTTTCTTTGCCATGCAACCTAATGTAATTATAGGTTCTGGGAATTAGGGTGTGGCCCCCTTTGGGGCTCATGATTCTGCCCACCTTAGTTATGCATTTGGTGTGTTATTTCCCTGCCCAGAGACAGGGATATGGGAGCATCATCTGCACTTGGGTTGCACCTCTTAGTGGCTTACCCTTGGCAGTGATCATTTAGGAAGCTGGACCTGCTTTACTGACAGAATTTCTAGGGTCATGTTGGGGTTTTCTTACCCTTGGGCCTCTGCTGCTTCTGGGCTTGCCTTGTGAATGTATGTGCTCTGTTTTAGCACCCACTTCTTTGAATATTTGAGTTAGCACAGAACTTCACTGGAGCCTGCCCTGACCAGTCCTGAGGGCATGTGCTACCAGTAAGAGGGTGGCACAAGTGGGCTGTGCTGTGTGAGCTCCCATTAATCAACCCGGAACAAATGAAACAGAACTGCACACACACACACACACACATATGCACACATGCACATATGCACACACATACACAAGCACACACACATACACACGTGTACACACACACGTGTACACACACCACACACACATACACACGTGTACACACACACGTGTACACACACGCACACATGCACATATGCACACACATACATACACGCACACACATACACACGTGTACACACACACGTGTACACACACACATGCACACATGCCCATATGCACACACACATACACGCACATACACATACGTGCACACACACACGTATGTACACACACATATACACACACACACAGGCATTTCTGTATGATCATTACACACACAGACCATAAAATCACAACTACCAAGAAAATTGTTTATGTGTTTTGCTGGACTCTCCTTTCAACACCCCGTCCTGCCCCAGGGGTGGGTTTGGGGATACTATGGTGCAACCCCAGACATGGCCATTCTTCTAAATATTTCAGGCCAGGCTCGATGGCTCATGCCTGTAATCCCAGCACTTTGGGAGGCTGAGGCAGGAGGATCACTTGAGGCCGGGAGTTCAAGACCAGCCTGGTCAACATGGTGAAACCCTGTCTCTACTAAAAACGCAAAAATTAGCCTGGTGTGGTGGTGCGTGCCTGTAATCTCAGCTACTGGGGAGGCTGAGGCAGGAGAACTGCTTGAACCCAGGAGGCAGAGGTTGCAGTGAGCCAAGATTGTTCCACTGCACTCCAGCCTGGGTGACAGCCAGACTGTGTCTCAAAAAGTAAAGATAAATTTAAAAAGTAAACATTTCTACTCTGACAAAACAAAGCCTAAAATGTAGACATTGAAAATTAAGGCCAAAACAAATGAAAAGAGTCAAAGGAAAAGCAGTAAGCAGGCACTTAAACTCTGACTGAAGTTTCAGGTTTCTCTGTAGCTAAGGCAAACTGGGAGCTGTGTAGGAATACCTCGTTCTCACCGGCTAACTCTCCGCCGAGGTTTCGGTTTTAAGTTTCCAGTTTTCTGTAGATGTTACTTATGCAGTGTCTCATTCTAGTTAAAGCCGTGGGATTTGATGGTCACAGATGAGTGGTTTTGTCACTGGGCTCTGTCCTTCAAGCCTGTCCCCTGTCACAGAACAGCTAATATTGGAAAGTGCCCCCTGCGGGAGAGGTAGGTGTGCCCACATTCTCACATCTAGCCTCCGGCCATGCGTTGCAGGTCCTGACTTGGGCCTCGCTGGTGGCGGCCCCTCCTGACCCTCCTGTCAGCTGCTCACCCTCCCAAGGTGACGGTTTCATTGCTGAGGTCCCTTTTATGCCCCTCTTTTGGAAAAGGATGAAGTTGAATTGGAGTGACATGGCAGTCTTTTGGACTCGGTTTCCAGTTTCACTTCTCCAATCTCCTAATTGCCACCTGGCCATGGCCCGGGGCTTTTAGAATTGATTGGGCACCATGGCGTGGGATTGCCTCCGTGTAGGTGCCATCCAGTCTGTGGTTCTGGGAGCTCATGTGAGTTCCTTAAGGGAACTGATTACCAGGTAGCACTTCTTATCATTAGCATTTTCTCCCATCTGCCAGCCAAACTCATTTCTTTTACACCTTAGATAATGTAGTGTGTTTTAAAATCCAGCCCAGATGTCCTACTTTCGAATGATTTCAAACTGATGCAAACTGATGAGGAAGCCAAGTGTCACAATCAGGAATGGGACGGTCAGGTCTTTTTGGACAGAGCCACCTCCCCCTGCCCTCCCTCGTGAATACCCCCAGTCATCACCCCCAACCCCTCTGCATCCTCTACATCAGTCCCGGTTCTTCCAGAGGCAGATGCCAAGATGAAATTAGACTGGTCAGAGATTTATTGAGAGAACATCTGTGTCGTACAAAAAGGAGAGGGAGCAGGAAAAGGTGGGGAGAGCCTTCCAACCACTTTTGCAACCCTGTGGAGAGAGAGAGGAAAGGGAGGGTCATGCATAGGAGGACCCTCGGGTGGTGGTGCAGCGCTGAGACAGCCTTGGCCAGACGGATGGGGAGTCTGGCAGTTACAGGGCCCTTCCTTTCCTAGGTGCAAATTGTCTGTCCAGCAGCTTTATCTTCAGATAGGCTGATGCTGTCACTTCATACCTTATTGCTTCTCCGTTACCACTAATCAAACTCCCACAGAAGGGGAGGCCAAGACCCCGTGGGAACAGATGCTGCATCCTCACAGCAAGCCTGTTCTATATGTGTTTTGCTGGACTCTCCTTTCAACACCCTATTCTGCCCCAGGGGTGGGTTTGGGGGTACTATGGTGCAACCCCAGATATGGTCATTCTCCTAAATATTTCAGGCTGGGCACGGGTGCAGTCATCTCCAGTCCTCCCCCGTGGACCTGTAGCTCTGCTCACCCAGGGAACTGATAGTAGAATAGAAAGAGCCCTGGGTGTGGACAGAGTGAGAGCAGGGTTTGGACTCTAGCTCTGCCATTTGGTCTAGCACATTCATCCGGGGCTCCCACAGGCTGTACCCCTTTCTAACACTAGGAATTCAAGGACAGCTCAAGCACAGCCCTGGCCCATGAGGAGCTCAATCTGGAAGGGAGACCAGCAGCCTTGCAGCAAACACAAGGAGAGCAATGTGATGAGGACATTGATGGACATACTATGTGTTCTTCCTGTGTATGCTCACCGTGGCAGGAGCACAGCCTGGTATCTCTTGTCTCTGTTAAGTATAAGTGGGACCCTCGAATCAAGAAAAATGTTTTCAGTGCCTGGCAGTAAAGCGGAGGGAGGCAGCTGTTTCAGAACCAAAGGGCACACCATCATGGGGGTCCTTCCCCCTCAGGTTTGCCCATGGAGCCTGAAGAGACCTAACATGGTCCCTGCGGACAGCCTCTTGGGAGCCCCCACTGGCCCCTGTGTACAATCAGAGGTCCTGAGAGGAAAATGACTGCTCCTGACATCCTGGCCCTGCTTTCCTGGTCCGGAGAGTCTCTGCTTTCCTTATTCTGAGCTGGGGCAGGAAGGGAAAGAACCAGGAAGGGGCCCTTCTTCTGATAGAGGAGGACCCTGGCCTATGTGGGTGTCTGAGGGAGGTGGAAGGCAGCCGCCTCCGTCCATTCTGTCCATGTTGGTAGCACAGCTGTTCTGAGCCCAGAAATGAGATATTTGCTCTACTTCCTCCTCAAGGGGTTGGTTAACTCATCTCAGGCTGGAGGGAACGTGCCCACTTTGGAGGCAGGAGTCACAGTGCCTTGTGGAAGATTTGCTGAGGGAGACCTTAAGCGACTGTCACTCAGTCATTCAAGGCCTGAGCTTTCCCAGTCATAAAAGAAGGGTGAGTTGAGGACTTTCTGAGTTCCTTTGAGCTCAGCCATCTAATGTCCTCACCTGGTCTAGCACTGCTCTAGGCTGGAGGTTGGGTGAAGGTGGTGGTCAGGGCCTCCAGCAGGACTCTCTGAGCTGGAACCTATTACAGGCTTCTCTGTTGCTAGCATCGCTGGCTTCCTGTGTGTGCCTCCCTTGTGAAATGAGAGCTGGGGTCCAGCCCAGTTTCCAGCTGAGAGGCCTCCTGGGAGTCTCTGAGTATACCACCACACGTGGAAAAAGAGGAGCTCCCTCCCATTCAGCTGTCAGTCGGGAAGGGAACAGGCTCCAGGTGTTTCAGAGGCTGGACTGGAAACACTGTCTCTGAGGCTGGGCAGCTCAAAGGTGGGAAGAGCCTCCTGAATATTAAGAGAGATAAATAGTAATGGGGCTGGGTCAATAAATTTAAATTAAAGTCTCGCATTGTCACCCAGACTGGAGTGCAATGGTGGGATCTCGACTCACTGCAACCTCTGCCTCCCAGGTTCACACAATTCTCCTGCCTCGGCCTCCTGAGTATTTGAGATAACAGGTGCACACCACCACACCCGGCTAATTTTTTGTATTTTTAGTAGAAATGGAGTTTCACTATATTGGCCACACTGGTCTCTAACTCCTGACCTTGTGATCCGCCTGCCTTGGTCTCCCAAAGTGCTGGGATTACAGGCGTGAGCCACCACACCTGGCCCAGTAATTTTTTATTGGGTGCCAGCCATTGTGAGTTTTACCTTGTCAGTAGCTGAATGTTTTGTATTCTTATAAATAATCTTGATCTTTGTTCTAGGGCATAGTTGAGTTATTCAGAAACATTTTGAATCTTTAGAGTTTTGTTTTTAAGATTTTTTTGGAGTCTAGAACAAGGATTAGTTTAGGGCTAATTATACTCCACCATGGAGGCATGACCTTCCCAAATACTCTACTGAGTGCCCAGTGAATGGTGATTTTTTGCAGTCTGGCTGGTGGGAACAGGCTGTGTCCAGTTGTGGGAATGATCAGTTTCCAGCTGTGTGTAAATACTAGACACTGTCACCTCTAATCCTTTCAAATGGTTCTTTTCCCTGCCTCCAGCAGTTTTCCTACACATGCTCATAGGTATTCTCCTGAAGACCCAAGAGAGACCTTCTGCTCATCTCCAGGGTTTGCTTTCTCTGGGGAAATCTCCCCTCTGGTCTCTCTCCTGTCTCTCTAGCTGCCACGGTCTCTCTGGACTCTCAGCTACATTTCCTTAACAGAGTTTGCCAAGCTCTGCCTGGGTTCCCATCCCTGAGTCGTGACCTGGAGACTCTCTCAAGGCAGTGAGCTGGGAAATTGAAGGGCTGACTCGCCTTGCTGGTTTTCTGTTTCTTAGGGATCTGTCCTTCCTTGCCTGATGACCAGTTTCTTAGAAAATTGCTGTTGCACAAATTTTGAATGGTTTAAAAACTTTTTTTCCGGGTAGGAGAGTTTATTAGGGTTCTGCAGAGAAATAGAACAAATAGGATAGATGGATGGATGGATGGATGCATAGATAGCTAGATGGATGGATGGATGGATGGATGGATAGATAGATAGATAGATGCTGAGATTCATTATAAGGAATTGGCTTGCATGATTATGGGGGCTGAGAAGTCCCATAATCTACCATTTGCAAGCTGGCGACTCAGGAAAGCTGGTGTTATAAATTCCAGGCTGAGCCTGAGGGTCTGAGAACCAGGGGAACTGATGCTGTAAGTCCCAGGCCAAGGGCAGGAAAAGACCAATGTCTCAGCTCACACCACTGGGTAGAGATAGAATTCAACTCTCCTCCACCCTTTTGTTGTATTTGAGCTCTGAACAGATTGGATGATGTCCACTCATACTGGGGACAGCAATCTGCTTTACTCAGTTCACCAAGTCAAATGTTAATCTCTTCCAGGGGTACCTTAACAAATACACCTAGAAATAATGTGTAACCAGGTATCTGGCCCAGTAGAGTTGACACATAAAATGAACCTGCTTGAGTCTATCCTTTGTCAACTTGGCACCCATAAGGATCTCTTTAAACCATACTTAATCTCCAGATAAAGACAAGAACAAGTTCATAATTCCACCTAACATGATGCATCTCTCCTGCGTTCAATAAAAAATGCACTAGCCCTTTCCTAGAAATAAGGTATAATCCTTGATATCTTTCTCCTTGATATTGCCTAACTAAAAATACTATGATGTAAAATTAACAATCTTAAATACTATGATATTAAGTCAAAATTTCTTATGTTACATGCTAAGGGAATAAGAGAAGAAAGAAAACTAAGCTATTTGCTTTATATTTATAATTAATATAAATAATAAATACAATGCACACATATTCATAACACAGGAAGGAGGAAGTACTCATGATAATTACAATTCTTGTGTCTGTAACTGGTCACATGGCCATAGCAGGTATTTATAACTGCCTTCTTCCACTCTGTATTCTCTTTGCCTTTAGCAAGCATCCTAGTTGGTAATATTTATTTACCTAGGGGAGTGACCCAAATCTTCATTCCTGAAGAATCTCAGCCATTCGTAGCCCTGCCTCGATTGGGTTGTTGTAGTTATTCATTGACCTTAATCACAGGGCATGGAATACTAAAACATGCCCCAAGGAATTTCCTGTATTCCAGACAGAGTCTTCTTTACCTCCATTGTGGAGTAGTAGTCCAATTTGTCCTTGATAGTCTGGAACAACCATCCGAACTATCACTGTAACTCCCTCCTCACCTGTTCATTCACGGGCATGAAGAACCCAGAGTGGCCAGGTGGCAGTCTTAACTTCTAGTTCAATGAAATCATCGTTGTGATTCCTGGTGGAATCATTCTCCCTCTGAAACTAAAACTTCTAGGAGAGTAGAGTATAAGGTCACAGGTACATGAAGTAAAACTTTTGCTAGTGGATTGCTAAGGGTAATAGTGAGTGGTGCCACCCCCATTTCCACCTCTTGACTTCTGGATCCTTGAATCCTAGCTATGGGAGAAAGAGCACCATATGTTGGATGCTGACTCAGAGCTATACAAGCTTCTGGAGAAACTTGCCTCCACCCTATAAAGTATTGCCACCTAGCTGATGCAGTAAAATCATCTGCAAAAGGCCATCACACTACATATGCCACCTGCTTTAGGATGGTGGGGAACACGGTAACTTCAGTGAATTTCATGAACGCAGGCCCAGTGCTATACAAGAAAGGCAAACCGATATCCAGAGTAAACGTCTATTCCATCGAAAACAAAATGCTGCCCCTTCCATGATAGAAGTGGTCCAATGTAATCAACCTGCTCCTAGGTAGCTGGCCGACCACCCCCAGGGAATTGTGCCATACTGGGAATTCAATGTTGGTTTCTGCTCCCGGCAGATTGGACACTCACTGGTTTTCGTAGCCAGATCGACCCTGGGGTTTGGAAGTCCATGTTGCTGGGCCCATGTATAACCTTCATCCCCGCCATGAGTGCTGCTTTTTAAAATGAGCCCACTGGGCAGTGACAGAGTTATCTTAAAAAAGAGGCTGACTAAGCCCGGCGCGGTGGCACATGCCTGTAATCCTAGCACTGTGGGAGGCCAAGGTAGGCAGATCACTTGAGGGTCAGGAGTTTGAGACCAGCCTGGCCAATAGGGTGAAAATCTGTTTCTACCAAAATATACAAAAACAATTAGCTGGGTGTGGTGGCGTGTGCCTGTAATCCCAGCTACTCGAGAGGCTGAGGCAAGAGAATTGCTTGAACCCAGGAGGTGGAGGTTACAGTAAGCCGAGATCATACCATTGCACTCCAGCCTGGGTGGCAGAATGAGACCCTGTCTCAAAAAAAATGAAATAAAATAAACTAAGAGGTTGACTAATATCTATAGAATGAGTCACCCTATTCACTTGATTATTAAAATTTGCCTCTGCTGATGTCACCCTTTGGTGAGCACTCACATGGGACACAAATCTCTTCATCTTTTGCACATTCAGAGAGGTTTATCCATATACCTCTTCCCCAGATTTCCTTGTCACTAATTTTCCCATTGTGTTCTTTCCAAGTCCCTGATCATCCAGCTAAAACATTGGCTACAGCCCATGAATCAGTATATTATCACATGTCTGGCCATTGGTCCTGCCAAGCAAAGTGCACTACCAGGTGCGCTGGCTGAAGTTCTGCCCACTGGGAAGATGTCCCTTCACCGCAGTCCTTCAGGGATGTCCCAGAAAGGGGTTATAGTGCTGCAGCATCCACTTTTGGGTCGTGCCTGCATATCGTGCAGAACCATCTGTAAACTAAGCCTGAGTCTTTTCTTCCTCTGTCAGCTGATCTAGGGAACTCCCCATAAAGCCACAGGTACAGGCTGGGAGAAAGAAGGCAACATAGCAGGAATAGGAACCGTGGGCACTTGGGTCACTTCTTCTTGTAACTTATTTGTGCCTTCACAACCTCCTCAGGCCCGCTCACAGATACCCCACTTCCATTTGATGGTTGAGTCTTGCTATGTCCACCCAACTTTATGGCTTGGTGGGTCAGATGACACCCAGCTCATGACAGGCAGCTCAAGTTGCATGGTAATGTGATGGCCCATGGTCAAGTGTACAGTCTCTACTGAGGCCCAATAGCAGGCCAAGAGCTGTTTCTCAGAAGGGAGTAGTAATCTGCAAATTATGGCAGGGGCAGGCCCTTGCCATGAAACCCTAACAGTCTCCACTGTGATTCACCTATAGGGGCCTGCCAAAGCCTCCAAGCAGCATCCCTGTCTGCCTCTGACACTTTAAGCACCACTGGATCTGCTGGGTCATGTGGCCCAAAGGGCAGAGCAGCTTGCACAGCAGCCTGGACCTATTGCAGAGACTTGTCTTATTCTGGGTTTCACTCAAAACTAGCAGCTTTGGGGGTTACTCAGTAAAGGGGAGAGACACACCAAAATGAAGAATATGTTGCCTCCAAAATCCAAAGAAGCGCATGGGGCTTATTTTGGTTGTAGAAATGGCCAGATGCAAAAACATATCCTTCACCTTAGAAGGGCTATCTTGACATATCCCATACCACTGGACGCTAGAAATTTCACTGAGGTAGAGATCTCTGAATTTTAATCAGATTTGTTTTCCACCCTCTGACACATAAATGTTTTACTAATAAGTCTAGAGTAGTTGCTACTTCTTGCTCACTAGCATAATGTCATTGGTGTAATGGATCAGTGTGGTACCTTGTGGAAGGGAAAGGCAAACAAGATCCCTGCGAGCTAACTGATGGACATACGGCTGGAGAGTTGCTGTATCCCTGCTGCAAAATAATGAAGGTACATTTCTGGCATTACCATCTGAAAGCAAACTGCTTCTGGTGGGTCTTATTAACAGGGGTGAAGAGAAGGCATTTGCCCTATCAATAGCTACATACCAGGTACCAGGGGCTGTATTAATTTGCTCAAGAAATGAAACTACACCTGTTACAGCAGCTGCAATTAGAGTTATTACTTGCTTACAATAATCCACTGTCATTCTCCAAGATCTATCTGCCTTCTGCACGGGCCAAATAATAAGTGAGTTGAATGCAGATGTGGTGGGAATCACCACCCCTGTGTCCTTCATGTCCTTGATGGTGGCATCAATCTCTACACTCTCTCAAGGTAAGGCTTTTGGTTTACTATTTTCCTAAGTAGAGGCAGTCCTACTGGCTTCCACTTGACTTTTCTCAACATAATAGTTCTGATTCCACAGGTCAGGGAACCAATGTGGGGATTCTGCCACCTACCAAGTATGTCTATTCAAATTTTGCATTCCAGAAAAGGAGAGGTAACCACAGGATGAGTTCAGGGACCCACTGGACTCACTGTGAGACGGAATTGAACTAAAACTCCATTGATCAGCTGACCTCCACAAGCCTCTCCACTGTGGTCTCTTGGACCACAGTGACATTTTGGGCCTCCTGGAATCAGTGTGAGTTCAGAGCCAGTGCCCCCTAGTCCCTGAAAGGTCTGATTATTTCTTTTCTCAATGCGTAGTTACCTCTGTAAAAGGCTGTATGTAGGTCCCTTGGGGAAGGCTAGGAGAAAAATTAACAGGATACATTTCAGGTAGTATGCTGGGGGCCCATCTTCCCCTTTATCCAAGGGGTTCTGGGGCTGTAAGCTGGCTCAAGTCTGGGAATTGATTGAGGGGCTATGACTCTCTTCTTCTACAATTCATGTTAGATTTTTGTTCACTTAACCTAGAATTTTCCACTTATACACATCAAGTAAAAATTTGGTTGGCTTCCTATCTATTTCACTTCTAGGAACACCACGGTCAGCTAGCCAACACCACACACGCTCGCACACGCGTGCACACACACACACATGCACACACATTCTTGGGAATTTATAATTCTGAAGGAACATCTCCCTCAGCTGCTTCTGCCAGTCTGAGGGGAGCGGTGGGCATGGGGCTGGGGAGGGAGGGGCCAATGCGTGCATCTGCGTTACTGCAGACGTCCATGTTACTGCAGGCGTCCATGTTACTGCAGGTGTCCACATTACTGCAGGTGCAGATTGGAGCCCCCGCCCTGACCCGCACCAGATGCTGCCATCTCCCCTGCTCAGTCCCAGGACAGTTATTCTCAGCTTTCCCCGGCACCTCCCTGTTCCCACCAGATGCGGGAGCACAGCTAGTTCCTGCTGCACAGTGCTCCCAGCTTCTGAATCTTTAAACGTTTGTTTTTAGAGATGAGGTCTTGCCATGTTGCCCAGGCTAGTCTTGAACTCCTGGCTTCAAGTCACTGGAGTCAGGCCCTGCAGGAAATTGGTACTGCTAGGATGGGGTCAGGCAAGGCAAGTCCCATCCGACAGACTGTGGCCTGCCCAGAGTATGCGCTGCACTTGGTATTTGGAATGACGAGGGGACTGAGGACCATGGCGTGAACTGGGAATATTTAACCTAGAAAGACTGTTCTTAGAGACACTATTACGTTTGAGTAATAAAAACTAGTACTTACTGGGCTCTAAGTTTATGCCAGGCATAGTGCTAAGTGTATTATGTGCTTAGAAAAATTCTCAAAGGCCCCATTTTACAAATGTGGAAACTGAAGCACAGGGAAGTGGAAAATCATTGTTACTCTACCACAGTATGAACTCCCATGGGCAGGATCCACCAGTGGATGCTGAAGTGAATGGGCAGAGCTAACTCACGGAGCTGGGGGTGGCAGGACTAACCTCTGAGCCCAGGTTTATCTGATTCCGACTTTTTAACTGCCACATATGGGGAAACAGATTTTTTTTTTTTACACCTAGTGGTAACATTTGGATCCACAGGTGGCAGCTACAGGGAGATGTGTTTTCCCTCAGTATAAACAATATCTTTCTATTTCCACCATTCGAAAGTGGAGTAGGCAGGCAGCTTTGATGGGTAGTGAGTTCACCATCAATGGTGGCAAACAAACTGAGCATGTGGCAGGGACACTACAGAGGGGATCCAGCATTGATTAGACGATCAGGATTGCAGAGTGACCTCTTTGGGGTCATTTAGAAAATGCGTGAGTGGAAGAAGGGAGGAAAGTACCGGCCAAGGGAGACTCTCTTCAGGACTAGACTTCACCTAGTCCTGGGCCAGATGCGTGTGCAGCTCTGTAGCGAAGTGCTCCAATGTCTCTTGCATTGTCCAGGTTGAAGGTGGTTCAAGACAGCCGTGGGCTCCAGTTAGTTCTTGTGGGTTCAGTCACAATTGTCCTCTTGGGCTGTGGGACACCTATTGGGTCCCTGTTTTTCCTTACTCACCTCTACCTCACACCCTGATTTCCCTCCTGATTGCCAGCCTGGCGGACCTATAATGCCTGCAGGCCCAACACCAGAAGCAAGGACCACAGTTTTGCCCAGACTTCTCTTTTTTTAAATTTGTTTTGAGAGATGAGGTCTTGCCATGTTGCCCAGGCTAGTTTTGAACTCCTGGCCTCAAGTGCTTCTCCCACTGAAGCCTCCCTGCATAGCCTTCTTAACCAGGTCTTACAATTGCATAAGGCCTAATCCCTTTGTCAAATGCCTTGTTCTGTATCACTCATAACAATTCTGCTTCTCTCACTGAACTCTTTCCTAACTCACACATACCTGTCTTCCTCCACACACTGCCAGTCTTGTCATTCTATTCTACCCTGGCGTGTTACTGACTTTTATTAGTGCCTTGCCATTACCTAGAAAATCAAGTCCACATCCCTGAGGGCGGCATTCAAAGCCCTGCATCGGCTTCACCAAAGCCTATCCTCTTAGCTGCTACACTGAACTGCTTTCCGGAAGGCCTGGGCATGAATCTGCCTCTGTCTCTTATTAGCTATGAAGCCTTGGGCTAGTCAATTTCCACTGAACATCAGTTTCCACATCTATAAAATGGCAAAACCATCCTGCAGGACTGGTGTTCTGCCCACACCACAGTTGTTTACTGCCTGTGTGTTCTCTGATGGGTTGGTGCCCATTTCTTGCCAGTTCTTAGACATTTTGAATATCACCCTGAATTATTTTTCTGTTGCTGCCTAACAAATTGCCACAAACACAGTGATTTCACAATCATTTATTATTTCACAGTTTCTATAGTTCAGAGTCTGGGCACAGCAGAGCTGGATTGGCTGTTCAGGGTCTCACAAGGTAACATCAAGGCATTGGCTGGGGCTCCATGTTGATCTAGAGGGTAGGGTCCTCCTCTGAGCTCATTTGGGATGCGGGCAGAATTCAGTTCCTTGTGTCTGTGGGGCGGAATTCCCTGTATTCTTGCTGGCTCTCAGCTGGAGGTTGATCTCAGCCCCTAGAGGCCACCCTCAAGTCCTAGCCATGTGGGCCTCTTCTAGCCTGACAACACACCTCTCCAAAGCCAGCAGGAGAATCTCTCTCCAGCCTGCTAGGACAGAGTCTTACATGACACAACCCAATCAGGGGAGTGACTCCCCATCACGTTCCCAGGGCCTGACCACAGGGGAGGACCCAAGGGGAGGAGATTTTACAGAGCATGTTCATCAGGAGCTGGGAATCTTGGGGCTACCTTAGAGATCTGTCCAGCACAAACCCCATTACCTCTCAGCACTGTGAGTTTAAAAAAAACAAAAGGACTTAGCATAGGGCCTGGCATGCTGTTTGTCTTTTATATATATTCATTCAATCTCTTTCTCTGACTTATTCATGATTACTTGAGGGCAAAGAATCCCATCTTGTTGTTTTCTTTGTATCTGCAGCACTGGGCACATGGCACGCCCAGGACCCATAGTCCCTTGCAGGTGGAAGGACAGACACAAATGGAGACAGGGAAGGAGGAGACAAGGAGCAGGGTGGGGGCTGGAGGGCAGGCTCGGACATAAGCAGGCAGAGGCTCTCTGTGGTGACGGAGGGCACGTTTTGCCTCCCTCTGCTCTCTCAGATCCCATGCGGTGTCACCCTCAGCCTCGGTTGCTGCTGCTACTAACAAATGAGCTGTTCTTGCCACCCCCACATGAACCTCTGTAAAGGATCCTGGAAGAGCTGCTCCAGAAAGGAGGTGGGGCGCCGGGCACCTGCCCAGTTAGCTGAGCAGCCTCTCTGGTGCAGAGGCTGTCTCCTCTCATCCTGCTCTTTCCCCCAGAGGGGCCCAGTGGGACAGTCCTGAAAATGTGATGTAGAAATCCCAGCTGAGGTGCCCTCCAGAATCCAGGGCTCCAGCTGTGACTACTTCAGCAAGAAGGAGCCTTGTACCAGGGAAGGTCGGGTAGGGGGCGGGGAAGAATTGACAGGGCTGGTATGAGGAATTAGGGCGCTTGGGTGACCAGGTGCAAAGGGAGTTCTGCACCCACGCCTTTGCTTATGTCCTTCCCCCAGAGCCCAGTCCTTGCCCACCTCCTTCATGGTGCTTTTCTCCAGCACCCCTGAATGAAAGCAGCCGGCTCTTCTTGTTCATGGGCAGTGGATTTCAGTGAAGGGCTCTGGAGCAGGGTTCAGGACCCCCTATGTCCTGCCTTGTCTAGTGACATGCTGTGCGGATGGGGGCATGTCATTTACTTCCTCTAGGAATCAGATTTCTGTACCCTTTAAATGAAGAATCTGGAGTCCAGGACCTCTGTGGTGTCTGTCAGTTTCACATTTGGAGAGGCTTCAATTCCAAAGACCTTTGGAATTCTGGTTATCTTTGGAATAAGATAACCTTTATCTTATTCTGGTATCTTGCTCTTGTCCCTTCTCCTGCTGGCCTTGAGCTAGGGCTGCAAATGGCCTCAGCGCTTCCATGTGGGCTGAATTTCATACCACAAATGTTTGCTGAATGAACATCATGCCTGGGACTACTGGTTCTGTTTTTAGGAGTGTGCCGGAATTTCTAACCACACTGTGAGCTTCCTGAGGTTAGGGTTTGGAGTGTGCCTCACCTCAGAACCCAGAGGAGACTGAGAAAGGACCCAGGGAACACTGGGGATGAAAACTTTCTATACACTGTCCATCTACATAACAAACAGAACCCATGCGTGTATTTTGGAAAACACAGACATCTGCATTCTGTCCCCAGAGATCCTGATTTAATTGGCCTATGGTTGGACCTGGGAGGTGATGTTATCTGGAAGCTCCCCTAGATAATTGAGCTGGGGTGAGAAGCCCTGGGCTCAGTTAATACCTGGGAGCAATTCCACTCTGCCATTCTGTGATTCTTGCACTCACCATCTGTGCTGTTGGTACAGGGCAGAGGAGCCGTATGTGTAAAAACAACTTAGGGCTTTACATGTTTTACTGGTAATAGGAGTTGTGAATCTTATTTATGCAGCTCATATTTTATGCTTGGTTCTTTGTAGACATTCTCTTTTAATTGAGTCTTCATAGCAACTCTATGAGATCAATTTCATGATTGCATCTTAGAGATGAGGACTCGGGAGCTCAGAGAGGGGACTTGATCTGCACAAGGTCACACAGTGAGCTAATAAGTGGCTGAGTTGGGATTTGAATCCCTATCTGTCTGACTTCAAACTCCATGCTCTTTTCAAATGGAAAAACTCAAGATAAGTAGTCATTTAGGTAGTTTTTTTGAAATATGCAATTTGGAGCTACTTTAGTACCTAACCAGGGAAAGAGAAGTCTCCCTCTTTTCTGTTTTGGTTATACATTATCCCTAAAGCTTCTGGTTCTGCTGCCTTTGAAAAAATGCTCTCTCCTTGAACCAAACTTTAAACCGGCTCCTCCGAACCTGCTTCTCAACTAGGCCTGGACATTTGTGCTTTTGCGTTTGTCTCTATGTTGCCTTGAATGGTTAAAGAAAGTGTGGCATGGCTGGCCGCGGTGGCTTATGCCTGTAATCCCAGCACTTTAGGAGGCTGAGGCGGGCGGATCATGAGGTCAGGAGTTTGAGACCACCTTGACCCACATGGTGAAACCCCGTCTCTACTAAAAATAACAAATTAGCCAGGTGTGGTGGCATGTGCCTGTAATATCAGATACTCAGGAGGCTGAGGCAGGAGAATTGCTTGAACCCGGGAGGCAGAGGTTGCAGTGAGCCGAGGTCACTGCACTCCAGCCTGGATGACAGAGCTAGACTCTGTCAAAAAGAAAGAAGGAAGGAAGGAAGAAGAAGGAGAAAGAGAAGGAGAAAGAGAAAGGAAGGAAAGGAATTAGGAAGGAAAAGAAAGAAAAAGAAAGAAAGAGAGAAAGAGAGAGAGAGAGAAAGTGTGGCATATATGCACAATGGAATATACCATTCAGGCTTAAGAGAGAAGGAAATGAATCCTATTGTTTTCAACAGCATGGATGAACCTGGAAGACACTATGCTAAGTGAAATAAGCCAGTCACAGAAACACAAATACTGCAAGACCCTGTTTATATGTGGAACCTAGAAAAGCTGAACTCATACAAGCAGAGAGTAGAATGTTGGTCACCGGACGATGGAAGAGTGGGTAGATGAGGAATGGGAAGATATTGATCAAGGGGTGTGCAGTTTCAGTGAGATAAGAGAAATGAGTTTTACTGATCTATTATACAGAGTAGTGACTATAGTTAATAATAATGTATTGTGTATTTCAAAATGGCTATAAGAAGGCCAAGGCAGGAGGATTGCTTGAGGCCAGGAGTTTGAGACCAGCCTGGGCAATATAGCAAGACCCCCAGCTCTACCAAAAGAGAAAAAAAAAGTTAGCCAGGTCTGGTGGCTCATGCCTGTGGTCCTAGCTACTCAGGAGGCTGAGGTGAGAGGATCACTTGAGCCCAAGAGTCTGAGGTTAGAGTGAGCTATGATCATGCCACTGCACTCTAGCATGAGTGACATAGCGAGACTGTCTCAAAAAAAAGAAAAGCTAAATGAGTAGATTTTAAGTAATTTCATTACTCAAAAAATGTTAAGTATGTGAGGTGATGGATATGTTAACTAGCTTGATAGAATTGTTCTGCAATGTAAACATATATCAAAACGTCAAGCCTGACCCACATAAGAAGACCCCATCTCTCCAAAGGAAAAAAAAATTAGTGTGGTGGCACGCACCTGTGGTCCCAGCTACCTGAGCGGCTGAGGTGGTAGGATCACTGGGGCCCAAGAGATCGAGGCTGCAGTGAGCCGAGATTGCGCCACTGCACTGCAGCCTGGGTGACAGAGCGAGACCCAGTCTCAAAAAAATAAATAAATAAAAATAAAAACATCACATTGTACCCTATAAATATATACAATTATTGTTTGTCAATTAAAAACAAAATTTCAAAAATCTTACTAAGTCAGTTTAGTGAGAATTCCTCATACTTGGTATCTGATCAAATTCTTTATCCTCCACCCGCAGAATCTGATCATCCTGGCCTACCTTCAGTGAGATGTCGAGTAGGTTTAGCCAGAATCCACCCCTACCCCTGATGTTTCCACTCACTGACCATCCCCTCACAACCTGCTCCTCGGCTGTAAATCCTCACTTGTCCTTGCTGTATTTGGAATGGAGTCCAGTTCTAAGGTTCAAGAGTTCTAAGAGTCCTGAGGCCTCATGTCTCCTATCGAAATAGTTTCTGAATAAAATCTGCTTTTATGGCTCTAATTACTGTCTGGCTCTGGTGTTCTTTAACACTTATATTTGCAGAATGCTGACAAGCTAGAACGTTTTTGAATGAGTGAGGTCAACCAGGAGACTGAGAGGATCCTGCTGTCACATGGAGAACCATGGAGGACTTACAGGCTTCAGTGCAGAAGCAGAGACAAGGAGGCAAGAGAGCTGTCTTCACATGCGTCTGGCTGTGCAAGAAGAGAAAGGAGTTCTAAAGCAAAGGATCTGGTCATCCTGAATATTGTCCGGACAGCTCTTACCAAGTAGGAGTGAACAGGAGCTGATTTATACTTAATTTTAAAGATGAAGTCAATGCTGAGGAATGGGCCCCTTTCCTGCATGCTCTGATGCTTCTGGGACATTTGCTGTGGGATGACCCTGGCCCTCTTCCAGTGGGGGGCTGGGGGAAACGCTGCAGGGGATGCTCACTGTGGCCCATGTGACTCATGGTGCTGCTCAGTAACATGTCAAGGATGCAGATTCTTTCTATGCATGCTTGAAACTAACAGGCAAATGGAGTGCCCAGCCTCCCAGCAAGCTAGGCACACATTTGGTGTTTCCTTAAACTGTTGGGTGTGCTAGATGGGTACTTGGATCTCACTTGATGCAAAAAACTCTGGTGGTTTCAACTAAACAAATACAGAGCACCTATCAGGTGCTAGCTAGAGAGCCGGATGCTGGGAACCGGAGTAGGAACTGGGCATATTGGCTGTCCCATAGAAGCTCACAGTTTTGTTTTGGGAAGATGAAAAACACATACTTGACTAAAAGAGGAGACTGACAATGGCAAGTGTGACAGTGACGTGGGACACAGGACAGGATGGGGTCCTGAGTGAGGAAGGAGTTCCCAGTGAGTTCCACAGACACAGTGATGTTCCCCAAGTAAGACCCACCTAACAAGAGACTTTCTTCTGCCTGCATAGACTGGAAAACAGACTCACTAAAAAAAAGACTGTCATTCAGGTGGGGTAGGTGCTAAAGATCTAAAAGTGGTAGATGTCAGAGATATGCTTTTTGGTTGTATGGGAAGGGAGTAATGTCAAGGTATGGGGTACCTAGGTGTAGCAATGCTTTCATTAAACCGTATATTCCCCTCTGTCTTTCTAATAGAACTCTGCTTCCATTTGGTTAATCTGCCCTTCACATGGTCATGCCCTTCATGACAGCATGGCTATTTCATTCCCTTCAGCAGTAACTAGTTTAGGCATGACCATTCAGTGCAACTATGGTCAAGGAGATGTGAGAAGAAGTGTTCTAGGGGGCTTCTGGGAAAGGCTTTCTTATTGTTAAAAGGAGACAAACTCAAGGATGGAAAGTCTGTTCTTCTTCTGGACATCACTGTGTCTGGATGTGATGCTGCCAAGGAAGCAACTATCTTACTGCCTTGAAGGGAGTGAGTCCAAGGGCAGAGCCTCAGACTAAAGATGGCAGAGCACAAAGATGGAGAGAATCATGTCCTTAAAGATGGCATTGAGCAGCTGAATTTGCTCATCTAGCTCTGGAATTCTTATGTTAAATAATACATGTCTCTAATGTTATTTTGAGATGGGGCTGTCTATTACATGCAGCTGAGAGCATCATACCCTAAACAAACGAAACCGAGAGAGGACATTCAGAGGGGTATCACACACCCAGGACTTTTCCACTTTTCCTGAGTGTGAACGTCCCTCCTCAAAATGGATCCCTGCTAGTGGGACAGCCGGCCATCTTCTTCTGCCCTCAAATGTTTTCTAGCCTAGGTCCAGACGGGGGCGATCAACTGGAAACCTCTCTATTTTAGACAAATTCCCTTTTTTTTAAGACCAGCTGGAATTGCACAGGAGAGTTATTAACTACCACTTAATGTATTAAAATCTGCTGCTACTCAGCCCAAGGTCTTCCTGCATAGAGCTGGCCAAGCAAGGAGCTGCTCTGTTACCAACCAACGCCTACAGGCAAAGTGTCTGCCTTTGAGACTTTAGATTTCGTGTTGATTTTTGAAAGCCCTCTGTCTCTTCCAGTGAGCAGGACACAAGCCTCTCATTGTAGCTTAGTTTCAGTTGGAAGATAACCATCTGTATTTTCTGGAAGATAGCCACCTATATTTTCCAGTTCCCTCTGGGGCCTCCAAGAGTGAATTCTGGGTAAACCAAGGAGCCTATATTTAATGTTGGGCCAGCTAACATACCCTTAGCATTTAGTTTAAATTCATCAAAAACTTAAAAAAACTACACTGTGGTTAAAAGACTAACTTATTTTTACTTAGAGGTATCTGGATGCTCAGAATTTCACCTTGAGAAGTCATTTCCTTCTACACAGGACCTGGCTCCCAGAAGAGCCTTGAATATTTGTGTACTCTATTTACATGTCAATATCTCGACCACACTTAAATGCAGCCAATGGGGATCTTGTTTATTTCTAATTACTCACATTATTACAATCAGTCATTTTTTAACATTACAGAATTTTGGGAAATTAAAAAATGAAGTCAATCTTAATCACTTCATCTGATGCGTCAATGAATTAATTTCATCCTGGCTTCTGATCTTCCAGTGTCAGCCACATACAAGTATATTTGTATGCTGCAATTCTAGTATGCATACATTTTTGTCTCTTGATTTTTTTTATCTTATTAAATTAAAAGACTGTCCATGTTGCCACAATGTTTTTATAATAATTTTAATACTTGCATAATAGGATCAGCAAATAGATGGAATGGAATAATCTAACTTTGTAAAAACACTGGTAGTAGTTTAGGGAACTGTTGTTCCTCTCCTCCTCCTTCTCTTCTGTTTTGTTGCCCATCTCTCCCCTGGGAGCAAGAATTCAGGAATGAGTGAACCCATCCCCAGCTCCAGGGGCAAGTTCTAACTGGTCTAAGCCCATCATGGTGGTTCCATTCCCCTTGCTGGAGATTGGTTTAGGTGTCTGCATGTGTTGCTAGTCTGCAAAGGGACATGAAGGGGACTTCTGGGAAAAGTTTTATCTTTGTAAAAAGAAACATGTAGGAAGAGATGTTCCCTCCTTCCACTGGACACCATTGCATCTGCACGTAGTGCCTGTAAATGTGGCAGGCAAATGTTACCCAACCAAATCAACTTTCTCTCCCGTTGGTAAACATTAAAGCCTATTGTAGGCTGTAGCTATAAAGCCTATTATTAGAAAAACCTCACTTTCTTGGCATTTGGGGTGCTTAGACCTGGAATGTTTTCTTGGACAGTAGGATTTCTCACCTTAGCAAAAGTGAGACACCAAACTCTGAGACACTTCCCCAGGGTCTTATCATAAATGTCCCATTTGCCATTGATACGAAAGGATGAGGAGTAAACCGGGTCAGCCAAGTTGCTATTTTTTTCTGTTGTCCCAAGTGAGTCAGGGCACAAACAGTCTGATCGCTGGGAACGAGCTGACAAGTGTGACTCAGAGCCAGAGACAAGGAAAGAGACAGGATGCTGGGTCCCTAAGATGCCCTAGAAAGAGCTTCATCTTGAAGGGCCAAGAGCCCATAGGAGATAATCCTCCTTAGTCTTCTCAGGTACGGAACCCTTACTCTAGACCTAGGTTGCAGACTTGCACTCCTGTTTTTCTTTAGTGGACCCAACTTTTGGATAGGCTCCATTCAGACTCAGTTCACAACCCTTAGGCTCTTGTAAGACTATAAGATTTAGGCTAAGAGGACCTGGATTAAGATTCCAATTCTATTATTGGATCCATCTCAGGATAATTGTAATTTTGGGCTACCTTTTCTGATTTTCAATTTGTACAACTATAAAATGAAGTTGGTGGAAATACCTCTATCATAGAATTTTTGGGAATGTTAACTGACAGAATATGTATGAAATTGAGTGTAGCAACAGCAATTTATGGGCCACTTACTATGTGTTAGGCTCTGTGAGTAAAAAGATAAGTAAGAATTCTTTCACGTTCTTAACAAGCTTATAGTCTAATGGAGAAAGCAGTTTATAAAATATTGGCTATTATCACTACTCCCCAGGATCCACATATTTGAAGGTCAAGTGAGGATTTTCTTGGCATCTGATTGTCTTAGTCAGTTTGTGCTGCTATAACAAAATACCACAGAAAATACAAAATTTCTCTGCACAATAGACATTTATTTCTCTCAACTATGGAAGCTGGGAAGCCCAAGGTCAAGGTGCTGTCAGGTTTGTTAACTGGTGAAGACAGCTCTCTGCTTCCAACATGGTGTCTTTTTGTTGCATCCTCTGGAGAGGACGAAGACTGTGTTCTCACATGGTTAAAGGTAGAAGGGCTAAAAGCGGATGAGGGCTGTGTGAAGCCTCTTGTAAGGGCCTTAATCCTGTTCATAAGGGAAGAGTCCTCATGAGCTAATCATCTCCGAATGGCCCCACCACTTAGTACTGTTGCATTGGAGATTAAGTTTTAATGTGAATTTTGGAGGGGATACAAACATTCAAACCATAGGTTACCTATTGCGTCCTGCCAGGGCAAACAAGAATTCAATACTGCAAGAATGCAGATTGCAAGACCTCTGTGGGCTAGGACCTTATCTGCAGGGTTGCGTGGGCATTTCTTTCATGACTTTGTTTTTAATGGCTAAGTTTGGGCAGTTTTACTTTTGAGCCGAGGAGTGATGACATCCTATTTCTTATTTCCAAAGTTTCATATCTAGATTGACAAAAGCAGGAATTGATGAGGTTGCAGGAGTCTGGAGTCGATGGAGAGAGGTCACAGGTCCATCCCTTCATGGGCTACATAGACTCTGAAGGGATATGTGGCACCAAAGAGAAGCATCCTTCTTGATGACACCCTAGGTGTCAGCTCCTTTTCTTCCCACCAGCTGGAGACAAGCCCTCCCCCTTGATAAAGGAAGTATCAAGATTTATTTGTTTAGCAAAACGATCTAGTTAGGTTGTTTCAAACCATTTTGTTTTAAAAAGCAAAATCCATTTTTTCAGTGGAAACACCTGGACATGGAATATGTAAAATGGATAACCATGGAGTGCTCTTGTTTGATGCTAGCTTTGGGGAGCAGGGTATCCTGCCCACTGAACCCACCCTCTCCACGAAGACCCTTCTCTCCATGGAGACCCTTCAGGCATCTTTGTGGAAGCCACAGGGCTCTGAAGAACACAGCTTGACTTACTTCAGCGAGATGGTGCAGGTACGGTCCCTGTGTATATCATACCTAGTATGAATTGGGAACTATTGAGGTTTCCCAGCCCTAAGGAATCTCCCTTGCCAGCCACCTATTAGGTGCCAGAAATTCTGTCTCTTGGGGGCTTTAGACTTTTTTGGTCTTCACAAAAATGCCCTCATAGAAATGTAAGCATTTCTGGAAAAACTACAACAAGCCCATGACCAATTTCTACTCACATTCACTCATCCATTCATTTATTCAATGAATATTTACTGAGTATCTACTAAGTGCCAGGTATTATTCTACATATTAGAGATATGATTCTGAGCAAAACAGATGAAAGACCTAGCCTCTTGAAGTCTGCATTCCAGTAGAAGGACAGTCACTGACAGCTGGGCCCTAGGGGACTGGAGTACAATGCTGTAGGTAGACTATGCTCAGAACATGTTGCAGACATGTGGTGCTCATCTCCATGCTGCTGGCCCTACTCAGCTGGAGCTAAACAATGTTCTGAGTTGAACCAGCTTGGCAGGACATTTTGGACAAACATTGGAGTCAGTTGGTTTGTACACTGTCTTGAAGTCCTTTGGGTTTGGTTGTAAGGACTCAGGGGCCACCTTGGGGCACAGAAGAGAAGAGGTGGGAGGGGTAAGGAGAGGCCACTGGGGACCTCACTTGAATCTAACTAAGAGCTTCTCACACTTTGCTGCACATTAGAACATCTCGGGAGTTCTCAGAAATCCAGACGCTCAGCTGATCTCAGACCTATTACATTAGGTTCTGTGGTGGTGGGTCCTGGGCCTTGGTAGAGCCAAAAACTCCTTGGGTGAGTACAGTGCACAACCAAGATTAAGAACCCCTGAACTAACTTGTATAATTGGTCTATGTAAGATTCTTCTCTTGTTGAATGTTCTCCTGGGCTATAAGCACATTTGAACAGTGTATTAGTTCATTCTCATGCTGCTATAAAGAACTGCCCAAGTGTGGGTAATTTATAAAGACAAGCGGTTTAATTGATTCACAGTTCTGCATGACTGGGGAGGCCTCAGGGAACCTACAATCATGGCAGAAGGTACCTCTTCACAGGGCGGCAGGAGAGAGAGTGAGAGCCAAACAAAGGGGGAAGCCCCTTATAAAACCATCAGATCTCATGAGAACTCACTCACTATCACAAGAACAGTATGAGAGAAACGACCCCCATGATTCAATTATCTCCACCTGGTCCCATCCTTGACGTGTGGGGATTATTACAATTCAAGATGAGATTTGGGTGGGGACACAGAGCCAGACCTTATCAGACAGTGTTCTCTATCTTTGGCCTATATTGGACTCATCTGGGGGAATTTGGTGAAAACAGGCCAAGCCTCTTTCTCCTACATCAATGAGCTGGGGCCTCTGAGTTCTTTATCTGCTCTCCAGGTGATTCAGGTACACATCAAAGTAAGAGAACGTCTGACAGCAGGGAGAACAAGGATCACTGGCCAGAGGCAGCTCACTAATCTGTGACCTCTTGGGCCTAGAGCCAGGAAGGAAAATAAGTATTCCTATATAGGTTTCACTGTTGTGAAACTCTACATGCTACATTACTGCATTGCAACATAACGCCTTGTAAGGTATTATTGCCTCCATTTTACAGATGAGAAAACTGAGGCCCAAAGATAGACAGTAACTTGCCTGAGGCTGCATAGGATTCAAACCCTGATGTGCCTGATTTCAGATCCTGGGGAGACAGAGTTCTGGTTTCTCTTCTGTGACCTGGAATCTGTTACAAGAAGCACTAGAGAGTTCTGTTATCTCTTAGCTCAGATGATGCTCTCATTGTCCTTTAGAAGTGCTGCCAGAAGTTCATGCTCAGAGGCTATTTTGTGCTCACAGGAAACGGCTCTTTCATTCATGCCCCTTTTGTTCTCCTGAGTCAGGGATCTCAGCTGCCTCTTTTCTCCTCGAACCCTGCAATTAACCTAATTGTAAATCGAATGAACAGATTTTTCAGTGACATAATGCAGTTTGGAACTATATGGGCTGAGTCTATTTTCCCTTTCCACTACCTCTGCAACTACAAAAATCCTGTGTTGACTATAGAGATCATGTAACGTTTCCTTTAGTTTGAAATTCTGTCTGACCTAAGTACTTTAGGCAGTTATCTATGAACATCTAAACTAAGAAATGGGGCAAAAGAATGGAAGATTGTTCCCATTCCCATTAAAGAAGACATTCTCTTCTGTGTTTAACATGGGCAAAATAAAAGTCTGTTTATTAGACTTCAAACACATATTTTCAGAACACATTTACTGTATGCAGCAAAGTTCAACTCTGTTTTGTGCCTGTACATATAAGTATCAAAGGAAGAGCTTTTATTCCTAGTTCCTGACAAATATGAAATTGCTTTCAAGAAAACACATGCAAAAGCAGTTACGATTATGAATGGCTTTGGCAGCCACCATCTTACATTATTAATTTTGTAATACAGTCCACCTCCTCTTCATTCATATTTGATAGGAAGCCTGTTTGGTCAAGAAGGAAGCCCAGTGCAGGATTTATGAAGTTGTGTGTAAGGTTTGAGACCCTGTGCTTGTTCTGCATTCAGGGTTGTACTTTTCCTGCCCTCCATGACCTTGCTTGCCTTTGAGATAGCAACTGCTCTTTTGGAATTCATCAACAGGTATGATCAGTAACTGGCAGGGTGTTATCTAAAGGAAACAAAATAAGCTTTGAGCATCATTTGGAATCGGCCACATTTCCTCTGCAGTGGCAAGGTGCTGGGAGTACAGAGTATTCGTGGGAAAGGTTCTCTCCAGTAGCCTCTGATGAGAAGGAAACACATCAGCCGCAATACCCAGCATTTATATCAAGGTCAAGCTCAAGCTCAAGCTCAAGCTTGATACCATTCACAAGGTGTTTCCAAACCTATAGTCCATTTGAATGCATGATAATCCTTAAGGTGGACAGGATGGCTACGATTAGATACCTTTTCCCGATGGAGAAAAGAACCTCAGAGAGGTTATTTAGTCTTTTTTAGCCTCGTCTGCACAATAATCCCTTCACTCCCTTGCCCGCTGCTTACTCCCACAAGCAGCCCTTCTCCTGCCCTGTTCCCCAGGCCTCTACCCCCTATTGCATTTTTAAAGGCCCTTGCATTTTGCCTGCGGCTGACTGGCACCTACCAATGCATAACTTTGCATTTCCTGGCTATGCTGAGGTGCCCAGGGTGCTGTTGGGAACTCACAGGAGCTCAGTGAGGTATTTTAAAATTTTGAGGGAAGCAAAGCAATGCCTGACATCTACCCAACCCCACATGAAAGAGGTTCAACAGATCACCCTACATTCCTTCAGATAATGTCATATCTTTGCAAAGCTAGGTTTTTAGTAATTGCAAGGATGAAAAAAAGTACTACTGAAAATCAACATGGGACAGGAGTTGAGGGTGGCAATGTTCAATATGATTGTAGGGCTTGAGAATTCTGCAATGCCCAACAGAGACACATGTTTTCTTAGGAAGTAATTGTGGCTCTTTAAGAGTGAAATAAAATAATATTTTCCTTTTAATTTATGTATACTATTTTTTATTAATAAGGACACATTTATTAAGTTGCTTATACATAACTACTTGGTAAACGGAATTGGTAGGTATTTTTTTTGGCCTAAGGGCATTGTAAAAAACAAAAAATTCCTGAGATACCAAGGACACCATGAAGCTAGCTTCTGGTGTAATGAAAATCCCTAAAAGTGTTGTTTTTCTTGCTTTTTTTTTCTTTTAATGACTTTATATGACTTTATATTTGAAAGGCTTTTAAACCCCAAGACTGAACAACTGCTAGAGGGATTTTGCGGCTGTGACCAGACAGCTGGAGAAACACTTTCAGGAGGGGGTTTTCCTAGCTCTTTTGAGCCACAATTGGTTGTCCATGATCAGATTTGACCCTGAATGCACGCAGGTTGGCCTGAAACAACAGGACAATGACTCACCCAAGAGTGGATAGTGAGTGAATCGGGCGTCCATCATCTCCAGGCATCCAGGGGACAAAGTGACAACCCATGTAGTCCATCTGTCTCCGACAGAGAAGACAAAGCATCAATCTCTGTTCAGTCTTTTTACTCAGAGATCTTTCTTCAGTGTCCCTCTACACACCTTGCCTCCAAGAAAAAATATGGGCAGCCTGGAATAGTGGGTGAGACCTGGAATCTGTGTCAAATGTTGGCTGAGCTCCTCAATGACGCACACTCAGCTGCTTCCCATTTCCTGGTGCTGCCCCACTCCAGAGAGGCTCTGGCGTCCCTCCTTACTGGTCGCCATACTGAGATGATGGGGATCAAGGATACTGACCAATATTAAAGACATGTATGAGGTAAAAAGCACTCAGGGAAGTCTTAAGTGCCTGACATTTCCATATTTCCACCTAAGGAAGCAACCCCAGGGCCATCCCTTGGCATTGGTTGCCAGGCTGTGAGTGTTGGCTGATCCTGGTGGCCACAACTGGGGGACTCATGATTAGTCAGTTACTCCCTGCGAATGCTGGGTGGGACTAGAACCAACCACTTGCAGTGACATTGAGATTTAGAGTCAGATATTCCTGGTTCAAATCCTGCCTCTACTTTGTACTAGCTGTGTGACTCTCGGAAACCTATCTAATATTTAACCTATCTAATATTTGTTTTCCTCACTTGTAAAATGGAAATAATAATAAGCCACCTGTGACAATTCACTGGAAGTACTTGGCGTGGTGCCTAAATTAAGCCTTCCTTATATGGTAGCAAATGATCGTCATCATCATCACCATCTTAGTGGAAACAACCAACATGTGAAGTAGGCTAAAGAGAGGTTCATCTTAATTCCCATTCTGCAGATGTGGAAACGGAGGCTCAGAGAGGTTAAATCTGACGTGCTTTGGGTTACATACACAAGTATAGCTGGGACTTCAAACCTGGGTGTTCCTTAACCTGGCACCCCCTTGATTGCATCCTGCTGATCCTCACTTCATGGGCCTCTCCTTCCCATCTTCTGGCTCACTCTGACTATGGAGGTCATAGGTAACCCTTACTAAGTTTATGTGTATGTCCTGCTGCTCTCACCTCCTGGATCCTGCACAGCAGACAGCCAAGTGTAGGCTGGGACAGTTCCAAGCAGGAAAAGGGATGTTGGCTGGATGTGGTGGCTCATGCCTATAATCCCAGCACTCTGAGATGCCAAGGCAGAGGATTGCCTGAGCCCAGGAGTTCAAGACCAGCCTGGGGCAACATAGTGAGACCCTGTCTCTACAAAAAATAGAAAATTAGTCACATGCCTGTAGTCCCAGCTACTCATAAGGCTGAGGTGGGAGGATTAATTGAGCCCAGGAGGTCAAGGCTACAGTGAGCCATGATCACATCACTGCACTCCAGTCTGGGTGACAGAGTAAGAATCTGTCTAAAAAAGAAAAAGAAAGAAAGAAAAGAAAAAAAAAAGAGAAAGAAAACGGGAAAGACTTCTTGGCTTGGGTGTGTCTCCTGAGCCCATACATAGTTGCCTACCTGTTTTTGTGACCCTTGGCCATCCTGGAAAAATTGATTTTGTTTCAGCGACTCAGCAGCCAGCATCCTGAGGAGTGAGACACATTTGTCCCTATGTCACCCCATTGCCCATAGCATCAGCCAGTAGTAATGAGCAGCTATTTTGAGGGCGGGGGATAGCTGTTTCCCCTTAACTTTCAGAGGGCTGGGATTCTGCAGGCAGAGACTTCGCTTCCCATCTGTCTGTCATCTGACGGAATAGGCTGTGACTTGGTAATACCTTCTCCCCACCCCAAAATTGTCTTACTTTCACCCGTCACTCCACCAGGAGGGAGATGGAACGTGCTTAGGACCAATCAGAGGCCAGTTTTGGGTCATCTTCTGCATCCATCTTTGCTGTATAACAGACCACTCCCAAACTCAGTGGCTTGAAACATCAATGATTTATTTCTCACCATTCTGCAGGTTGGTTGGATGGTGTTTCTGGTCCTCACTTGTTTGACTGGGACTGGATGGTCTGGAGTGCCTCGCTCACATGTCTGGGTCCTCAGCTGGGACAATGTGTTCATCATTGTCCTTTTTATTTTCTGTATTTTTGATGATTTGACATCTTGGAGTCTTCCTGACCCTGGAGAGACTGGTCCTTCTAGGGTTAGCCAATTTGTACAGATGGCAAATGACTCCCCCTTCCATATGCAAACTGAACAAGACAGAGCCCACAGCCCTAGCCACTCTGTTACGGAGCTCTGACACCCTGTGCCATTATTTTCCTACCCCAGTCATCTTACAGCCAAGTACCAGACAACTAAAGAGAGCCCTTATACCTCAGAGCCCACTGAAATTATCCAAACTAGCCCATCTTAAACCTGCTTACCCTTCCTCACCTGTTCCTTCCCAGGAAACCAATATAGAGGTTCTTGCCCCATTTTCCTCTCACTCCCTCTGCCCCTGGATTAACCCTGGTGCTTCCCCATGTGGTCTCCTGCAATGTGGGATGCTCTGTCTTTTGGGATCTGTGAATAACAAGCCATTTTTTTCCCAATGGCAGTCATCTCGTGATCTGATACTCTCACCGTCGCTGAGTAATAATACAGCCAAATACAGCCAACATTTAAAACAGACAGCAGCTGGGATGGCTGCATCTTTCTCTCTACACGGCCTCTCATGCTCCAGGGAGCTAACCTGGGCTTCTCCCTATGTGATCTCCATGTTCCCAGCTCAAGAGAGGGCAAACCTCAATGTGTCAGCACTTTCAAAACTTCTGCCTGAGTCACACTTGCTAATGTTCTATGGGGCAGAGAATATCACATGGCTGAGCCCAGATTCGAAGAATGGAAAGCTATAGACTCTTCATCTTAATGAGAGGAACGGCAAAGTCCCATCAAAGGGATATGCATATAGATGGGAATAATTTGTTGTCATTTCGTAAAGTCTACCATACGCTCTGCTCACCTGTGCCTTTCGGCAAGTGGCTTCTTATTCTTTAACCTCATTTTCAGTAGCTTCATAATGGAAAGATAATCCCTGATCCTCACAGGGCTGCTGAGACGGTCAAAACACCAAAACACCACAGTCCAGAGAGTGCCATGGTAATGTAAGGGTTTGCTGTTATCTGACATTCATACCATAGATGTCACATTTTGAGTTAAGAAAGATCCAGGTGTTTGGATCTTAAGAAATGATTATTCCAGCCTGGGCAACGTGGCAAAACCTCGTCTCTACACAAAATACAAAAATTAGCAAGGCATGGTGGCATGTGCCAGCTACTCAGGAGGCTGAGGCAAGCAGATTGATTGAGCCTGGGAGGTCGAGGCTGCAGTGAGCTGTGATCGTGCCATGGCACTCCAGCCTGGGAGACAGAAAGAGACCCTGTTTAAAAAAAAAGAAAAAAATATTTTTATTATCATAATCCTATAGCTTAGTTTCCTAAAATTTAGGTTGGAGAGATCCTGACAAGTGCTTGACAAGATGTCACCCGTCTTTATAAGAATGTGTTCTAGATGAGAACACATATACTTAAGGTATCAGTTGAAGTTCTTGATCCTATCGGTGTCCCACTTCTAGATCCTGGGAAAGAAAATCTGGATGGCCAAGTTTGAAGCAAGTGGATAAACCTGGTCAAACCATGCCAATCAAAGGGGCATGCCATGGGGACCAAATGCTGTTTTAAGTCTGTATTGACTCTACTCCTTTAAGCCAGCTGGACACACTCATAATCATGCAACCAACGAACAATAAAAGCAAGTGGTCAATACCCACTTACAGTCTTCTTGCCCCAGACCTTTCTTGTTGAGTCCTGACTTGCTCTGACTTCTCTCCAGGTCCTGTCTAATTCCTGACTCCTGGCTCTCTTGCATTTGTTACCTTGCCCTTGTACCCTCCCACTTGATGTTTTTCCTCTGGAATTTCCGAAGGCTTTTTGCTCACAGACACCTTCCAGCATTTCTGGATTTGCTTGAGATTCAGAAAGGCTCCTTGGGACTTCACCTGTGGCCTTTGTCCTCCCACTCCACTATGACATGCAGGGAGTTAGACCATCTATGTGTCTGTTTCTCTGATTAGACTAAAATCCCCTTGAGAGCAGGAACCATCTCTCTAAACAACCAGATATTACTTGTCACTTTGTTCCTTCATATAGAACTAAGGGAATCAAGTGAAACATAGAACCAAGATATTCTAGATTTGGATGGGAATTTGTAATAGATGTGTGTTGTTTTGTGGCTCCCAGCCTTCCAAACTCCTGTTTTTCCGGAATCCTTTGTTGGTGACAGGCACAGGCCTGTCTCCCTCTTTAGAGTGCTAAGGGGGCCAGATATTCCCTTTTCTCAGTCCCTGGCCTCTTGGCTATATGTGACCTATGCTTGGCCAACTAGATTCTCCCACCTTGAACTTTGAATCTTAAGGGAGTCTCACAGAGACAAGGGCCAGGTGAGAAATTCAGTGGTCATATGTGATTCATGCAGGAGCAGTGGGTAAGCTGAAGGCTCAGTGCAGGTCTCTAGCAGCAGCTGTGCCAGCATAAGTGATCTGACCGAGCTATTTCAGTGGCCCCACCTGGGGTGTGTATTGCCACCTGGCCTCCTAGTTTCCTGACTACTTTTTTGAGTGTGGTTCTCCATTTTTCTGATAGATTCAGAGACCAGTGCAATATCCTATTAATAAATGCCTTCTTTTGGTGCAGCAAGTCAGAGTAAATTTTCTGTTTTTTGTCTTTTCGTGTTTTGCAACTGAGAACCTGATTGATGCAGGCCACATATAATAATAAACACTAGCTTCCACTCACCAGGGACATATCACATGCCAGATGGGGCACTGAGTACTTCATATTGATGATATTTAATCCTCACCACAATCCTGGGTGGGAATTATTAGTCTTCTCAGTTTGCAAATTAGACTCAAGGCTTTTATGAATAATGTTCCTGTGAGTATTCTTGCATATGTCTTCCTGGCACTCATGTGAACTCATTTCTGTTGGGCGTATATGTAGGAATGAAACTCCCGAGTCATAAAGTACTGATATGTTTATCTTCATTAGCTAATGTTTAACTGTTTTCTAAAGTTTTTATTCCCACCAGCACTTGTGTGAGATTCTGGTTTCAGCAGATGACTGGATCTTGGCCAATTCGATATTTTCTTTTAAATATTAGTCCCCATGGCAGGCATTTAGTGGTATTTCTGTATAGCTTAATTTGTACTTCCATCATGCCCAATGAGGTTGAACATCTTAAAAAATTTATTTAGGCTGGGTGCAGTGGCTTACACCTGTAATCCCAGCACTTTGGGAGGGTGGATCACTTGAGATCAAGAGTGCAAGAGCAGCCTGGCCAACATGGCGAAACCCCGTCTCTACTAAAAATACAAAATTATCTAGATGTGGTGGCCCATGACCGTAATCCCAGTTACTCAGGTGGCTGAGGCAGGAATCACTTGAACCCAGGAGGCAGAGGGTGTAGTGAGCTGAGATCGCGCTACTGCACTCCAGCCTGGGTCACAGAGCAAGATTCTGTCTCAAAAAAAAAAAAAATATATATATATATGTATATATATGTATATAAATTTAACAGTACAGAGAGTTCCCGTATACCCTGTCCTTCACACAACACAGTTTTTCCTATACCTAACATTTTGCATTGGTGTGCTACATTTGTTATAACTAATGAACCAATACTGATACATTACTATTAACTAAAGTTCACAATGTATATTAAGTTTCACTCTTTGTGAATCTTAATTTGTAAAATTCTATGGGTTTTACCCATGCATAATGTCATGTATTCACCATTATAACATCATGCAGAATAGTTTTACTGCTCTAAAAATCCATGCACAATCTATCCATCCCTTTTCACATCCCCCAAATCTTTGGGAACCACTGATCTTTTTATATTCTATAGTTTTTCCTTCTTGGGAATGTTATATAGTTGGACTCATACAGTAAGTAGACTTTTCAGATTGGCTTCTTTTACTTAGTAATATTCACTTAAGTTTCCTCCGTGTTTTTTTTTTGTGTGACTTGATAGTTAATTTGTTTTTATCACTATTTTTATCATTTTTTAATAGTCTGTCATTTGGGTTAATATTCCACAGTTTGTTTATCCATTCACATATTGAAGAACATCTTGTTTGCTTCCACTTTTTGGCAATGATGGGTAAAGCTACTATAAACATTCATGTGCAGGTTTTTGTGTGGATATAAGTTCTTGTCTCATTTGGGTTAATACCAGGAAGGGTCATTGTGGGGTCGTATGGTAAGAACATGAACAGTTTTTTTTTTTTTTTTTGAGACGGAGTCTGGCTCTGCCGCCCAGGCTGGAGTGCAGTGGCCGGATCTCAGCTCACTGCAAGCTCCGCCTCCCGGGTTCACGCCATTCTCCTGCCTCAGCCTCCCGAGTAGCTGGGACTACAGGCGCCTGCCACCTCGCCCGGCTAGTTTTTTGTATTTTTAGTAAAGACGGGGTTTCACCATGTTAGCCAGGATGGTCTCGATCTCCTGACCTCGTGATCCGCCCGTCTCGGCCTCCCAAAGTGCTGGGATTACAGGCTTGAGCCACCGCGCCCGGCCCAAGAACATGAACAGTTTTTTAAGAAACTGCCAAACTGTCTTCCAAAGTGGCTGTACCATTTTTCATTCCTATCAACAATGAACGAGACTTCCTGGTACTGTCAGTTCAGGGATTTTAGCCATTATAACATATGGTAGTGTATCTCATTGCTTTCATTTGAAGTTCTCCAAGAACACAAAAATTTGAGCATCTTTTTATATGCTTATTTGCCATCTGTATATCTTCACTGATGAATTATTTGTTTAGATCTTTCTCTACTTTAAATTTGGGTTGTTTTCTTATTGTTGAGTTCAAGAGTCCTTTCTATATTTTGAATAAAAGTCTTTTATCTGATATGTCTTTTGCAATTCTTTTATTCCCCCAGTCTGTGGCTTATCTTTTCATTCTCTTAACAGCAGCTTTCATAGAGCAGAAGTTTTTAATTTTAATGAAGTCCTACTTACAGATTTTTCTCCATAAATCTTACTTTTGACATTGTATCTAAAACCCCATCACCAAGCTTAGATTTTCTATGTTATCTTTTAGAAATTTTATAGTTTTGCATTTTATGTTTAGGTTTATGATTCATTTTGGGTTAACTTTTGTGCAAGGCATAGGTCTGCATTTAGATTTATTTATTTTTTATTTTTGCATAGGGATGTCCAGTTGTTCCAGCACTGTTTGTTGAAACGTTATCCTTTCTTCATTAGAATTGCCTTTGCTCCTTTGTCAAGGATCAGTCGACTCTGTTTGTGTGGGTCTATTCCTTGGTTCTCTATTCTGTTGCATTGATCTATTTTTCTATTTTTTTTTCACCAAATACTACACTGTTTTTTTTTTTTTTAGACAAGGTCTTGTCTCTGTTGCCCAGGCTTAATGCAGTGGCATAATCTCAGTTCACTGCAATCTCTACCTCCCAGGCATAAACCATCCTCCCACCTCAGCCTCCCAAGTAGCTGGGACTACAGGCATGCACCACCACACCTGGCTAATTTTTGTAGAGATGGAGTTTCACCATATTGCCCAGGCTGGTCTCAAACTCAAGCAATCCGCCAGCCTCTGCCTCCCAAAGTGCTAGGATTACAGGTGTGAGTCTCTGCATCCAGCCCGCGCTGTCTTGATTACTGTATCTCTATACTAAATCTTGAAGCCAAGCCATGTCAGTCCTCTCTTTCTCCTTCAATGCTGTGTTGGCTATTTTGGATCTTCAGCTTTTCCATATAAACTTTAGAATCCAGTTTGTCGGTACCCACAGTATACCTTGCCAGGATTTTGATTGGGAAAGCATTGAATCTATAGATTAATTTGGAAGAATTGGCATTGCTGAGCACTTTTTGATTTATTTGTCATTTGGGTGTTCTTTTTTGGGGGGGCTGTGACATACCTATTCCAAACTCTTGACCATTTTTATTTTTTTGTATTGATTTGTATACATTCTTTATATATTCTGCAAAAGAGTCATTTGTTCTTATATGTGTTACAAATATCATCTATCATTCTGTGACTTGCCTTTTCAGTCTTCTGAATAATGTCTTTTGAAAAATAGAAGTTCTTATTTTAAGCTTTGCTCAATTCATCTTCCCCATTATATTTCGTGACCTGGTCAAGATCCCAAGATTACAAATAAATTCTCCCTGTTATCTTCTAGAGTAGAAGTCTGCAAACTTTCACTGAAAAGGGTAAGATAGTAAATATTTTAGGCTTTGTGGGTCATATGATCTCTCTCACAACTACTCAACTCTGCCACTGCAGTGTAAAAGTAGCCATAAACAACATGTAAATGAATGGGTGTGCCTGTATTCCAATAAAACTTTATCAAAACATCCAGTGGGCCATAGTTTGCTGAACCCTGTTTTAGATTGGTGCTCTCCAATATAACTTTCTGTGATGATGGAAAGGTTCTGTATGTGTGGTAGCTAAGAGCCACATGTGGCTATTTTGTACTTGAAATGTTGCTAGTGCAACGGAGAAACTGCGCAACTTTTAACTGAGAAACTTTTAATTGTATTTAGTTTTGGCTAATCTAAAAACTTAAACAGCTACATATGACTAGTGGCTACTATATAGGATAGTGCAGTTCTAGAAGCTTATTGCTTTATCTTTTCTTTAGAGCTATCATTCACTTGGAATTTATTTTCATGTATGGTGGGAAGTAGG
>NW_012118977.1:1606618-1633315 GCF_000951035.1 Colobus angolensis palliatus | reverse complement strand
TATCTTTGTTGATTTTGAACTCAAAGTGATGTGGGTCTCATAAAACTAGTTAGGAAGAATTTCTTCTTTTCCTATTTTCTGGTAGTTCTTGTAATATCTGGCATTATTTCTTTCTTTAATCTTTGGCATAATTTACTCATAATTTTAGGATACTTTGGAATTTCTACTTCATCTTAAGTCAGCTTTTATAAGTTATATTTTTCTCTACTGTGTCCATTTTATCTAAGTTTTCAAATTTATTGTAATAAAGTTATTAATACTATCTTTATAATTTTCAAGTGTCTCATGAATCTGTACTTTCGTGTTCTCTAAATTATCTATTTATACATTCTCTCTTTATTTTAACTAGTTTCTCTGGGTTTTTCTTCAAAGAACCAGCTTTGGCATGTTGATTTTCTATATTGTGCATTTATTTTCTAATTTATTAAGTTCTCTTATTTTCTTCCTTTTACTTTGCATTTAATTTTTTACTTATATATTGAAGTGTAGTATATCATAAAGATAAAAATGCACAAATAGTAAGCATATAATTAATGCATTTTCAGAAAATAAACATATCTGCTTGAGAAATAGAACTTAACAATATAAGCCCCCCATTGTTCTCTGCGGTCATTGACCCCTTTCTGTCTCGAAGATAACCACTATCTTGCCTTCTAACACCATAGATTAGTTTTACCTATTTTTGAAACTTATACAAATGCAATCACATAGGTACTCATTTGTGTCTTGCTTCTTTCTCTGAACATTATGTTTATGAGATTAACCCATTTCATTATACATAGCTAATAGTTATTTTAATTCTGCAAAGAATGCCATTGTGTAAATATAACATAATTGGTTTGTGTCTTCTGTTATTGATGGACATTTAGGTTGATTCCAGTTTGAGGATATTATGAATAATGTTGCTATGAACATTGTTGTACAAACTTTTTGAGTGCACAAATGTACACAGTACTATTGGGTACATAGCTAGGAGAGGAATTGCTGGATCCTAGGGTATACATGTGTTCACTGCCAAATGGTTGTCCAGAATGGGTGTAAGAACCTTTCCTTAGTAGCAGTATATGAGTGTTCTTTTCTCCATGTCCTTGTCCAATACTTGGTACTGTCAATCTTTAATTTTAACCTATCTGGTGGGAGAATAATGGTACCTCATTATAGTTTTAATTAGCTTTATTTTAATGACTAATGAGATTGAGCATCTTTTCATATGTTTATCAGACATTTGGATATCTTCTTTTGTGAAGTTCAAGTCCATTGCCTATGTTTTCCCCCATGGGTTGTCTGTTTCTCGTAATTTGTATAGGTTCTTTATACACTTTAGATAAGAGTCTTCTAATTTTTATATGAGTTGGAAATATCTTCTGCTCTTGCCTTTTTCTTCCCTTTTTGTTGATTTTTGAACAGAACATTTTGATTTTAATATAGTTTACTCGATGAATCTTTTTCTTCGTTGTTGATGCTTTTGGTGTCCTTTTTCATCAATCTTTTTCTATCCTGAGGTCAAAAATATATTTCCTGTGTTATCATCTGAAAGTCTTTTTGCTTTACCTTTCCCATTTAGATCTACAGATGACCTTCAACTTAGGATAGTGCTACATCTTGATAAACCCATCCTAAGTTGAAAATATCGTAAGTAAAAAATGCATTTAATACATCTAACTTATTGGACATCATAGCCTAGCCTAGCCTACCTTAAATGTGCTCAGAACACTTACATTAGCCCACAGTTGGGAAAAATCATTTAACACAAAGCCTATTTTGTGTTGAATATCTATTTGTTTTGTTGAATATCTATTTGTTTTGTTGAATATCTCATGTCATTTATTGAACACTGTACTGAAAGTGAAAAACAGAATGGTTGTATGAGTACTCAAAGCGTACAATTTCTATTGAATGCATGCCACTCTCACACTGTTGTAAAGTCAGAAAATCCTAACTCAAACCAGACCCACATCAGGGACTATCTGCACGAGGAATGTTCCAATGATGGAGCTGATTAGCAGAGGATTTCTCAGTCTCTGCACTGTGGACATTTTTGAGTGAACAATTCTTTGTTGTGGGGGCTCTCCTGTGCATTGTTGGATATTTAGCAGCATCCCTAGCTTCTACCTGCTAGATGTCAGTTGTGGCAATAAAAAATGTCTCTAGAATTGCCAGACGTTCCCTTATAGGGGTTGGGGAGGGGTTGCAAAATTCCTTTCAGTTGAGAATCAGTGATTTAACATATAGTGTAGAGGTCAAGTTTCATTTAGTTTCTCATATATTGCTCAATCAAATTTTTTTTTTTTTTTGAGACAGGGTTCTGCCATGTTTGCCAGCCTGGTCTCAAGCTGCTGATCTCAGCTGATCCGTCCACCTCGACCTCCCAAAATTCTGGGATTACAGGCATGAGCCACGGTGCCCGGCCTGCTCAATTGATTTTATTTCTTCCTTTATCATCTTTATAGCTTTTATTTGTTTTTCTTTATTGCACTGGCTTGAACCACTAGTACAATGTTGAATAGAAATGATAATTGGGGAAAACTCCATCTTTCATCATAAGTTTAATTTTTTTTACAGTAGGCTTGCTGAGAATATCCATTATCCCATTCAGAAAGTTATCTTCTATTCCTCATTTGTTAGGAGTTTTTTTTTTTTAACTAATTAATTGTTGACCTTTTAAAAATGCTTTTTCTGTATCTATGCAGATAATCACATGAATTCCCCTAAAGTTAATGTTGTATTGAAAAAATGTGTTATATTAATTGATTTTCCAACATAAACCCAATAATTAAGGTCTTGGGTTATATTATCTTCTTCCTCCAGGGAAGTCCACCTGACTCACAAAAGTGTCAAGAGTACTGTTTGGACTCTCAGACTCTTAGCCTCCTCTTCCAGAATTAACAAATTACCCTGGGGGAAAGTAGCCCCAAATGCTTGGATTATATCGTCTTTTAAAGCATGACCTGATCATCCTTTCTGCTTTATTAGTCCTCTAAAGGCTTCACATATTTTCTTTATTGAAACATTTATTAAAAAATAATTATTATTGTTGTCATCATGATTGTGTTCAGCTTTTGTAGCTGTTCTCAGTGAAGAGGTTGGTCTCAATGATATAATCACTCATTACTGGAAATAGAAGTTTCTTTTCTTAGAGAAATAAATATCAATTATACGATTATACAAAGTACGCAAAGATAAAACACACACACACATATATATCCATCTGTACTATGATGTTTTATTATACATTACAATCAAACAACCTATGCATCACCACATAGGTTAAGAATGAAACATTAAATGGCGTTGCAGTGAGCCAAGATCGTGCCACCGCATTCCAGCCTGGGTAACAGAGTGAGACCCTGTCTGAAAAAAGAAAAAAAAAAAAAAAGTGAAAAATTTTTATTATCATTTCAAAATTGTTTTTATTTAAGAAAGAAGAAAATTATCACTTCTAAGAAGAAGCCTCTATGTGTCCCACTCTGATTACATTTTTCTCTCTCTGCCATCACTAACTTTTAGCTTCATTTTTGTGTTCAGCTTTCCTTGCTCTTCTTTACTAAAGTTTTAGAACTTGTACTTTATTCCCAGTTATATTTAGTTTTGTCTGTTTTTGAGCAGCACATAAATGACATCCTCTAAGTTTATGCTTTTGTGTCTCCATTTTTTTGCTCAAGGTTATATTTTTTAAGTTTATCCAAAATGACGTTTATTTTCCCTGCTCCATAGTTTTCCACTGATATTCGGTGTATTTTTCCATTCTAGTGTAGATGGACATTTGTATTGTTTCTGGTTTTCATCTATTATAAACTAAAGATACATATAATATAAACAATATAGTAGTGAATGTTTTTCTACACACTTCTCGGTGTGCAAGAAGGGTTATAGGATATACCTATCTTCAATTTTACTTCATCATACAAGCTCTTTTCCAAAGTGATTGTACCAATTTACAATCTCAAAGCAGTGTGTGACTTTCTGTTGTGCTGTAATATTGCCAACAGTTGATATTGACTTTGCCAATATGGTGAGCATGACATAATTTACGTTGTGTATATCTCTGATGTCCGTTGAGGGTTGAGGTTGTGTATTTCTTCTTACGATACCAAAAGGCTTTACTTTTCTCTGAAATACCTGTTCTTTCATCTTGCTATTTTTTTTTTGACTGGGCTATGTATTAGTTAGGGTTCTCCAGAGAAACAGAACAAATAGGAGATATATACAGAGAGATTTATTGTGAGAAATTGGCTCACATGCTTACAGAGACTGAAATGTCCCATGATCTGCTGTCCACAAGCTGGAGACCCAGGAAAGCTGGTGGTGTAATTCCATTCTGAGTCCAAAGGCCTGAGAACTAGGATTGCTGATTGTTTTATACCAGTCTACGGGCAGGAGAAGACAGATGTCTCAGTTCAATCAGGCAGACGTTAAGCAAAAATTCCTCCTTCGTCTGCCTTTTTTGTTTATTTAGGCCCTCGATGGGTTGAATGATGCCCACCAACATTGAGGAGGCAATTTACTTTACTGAGTCCACTGATTCAAATACTAATCTTATCTTGGAAAACCCTCACAGACACACTCAGAAACAATGTTTAGTCTGGGCACCCCATGGTACAGTCAAGTTGACACATAAAAACCATTGTGAGCTATTTGCTTTTTTTCTTAGTGATTCCTAGGAGCTGTTCTGTATTCTAGATGAGGGCTTCTCACCAGAACTTTCTGTGATGATAGAAATGTTCTCTGTCTGCACTGTCCAGTATGGTAGCCACTAGTCATACACTACTGAGCACTTGAAAGCAGTGCAACAGAGGAACTAAATTTTCAATATTATTTTTAGTGTATTTATTTATTTATTTATTTGGAGATGGAGTTTTGCTTTTGTTGCCCAGGCTGGAGTGCAGTGGTGCGATCTTGGCTCACTGCAACTTCTGCTTCCTGGGTTCAAGTGATTCACCTGCCTCAGCCTCCCAAGAAGCTGGGATTACAGAGGCAGGCACCACTATGCCCAGCTAATTTTTGTATTTTTAGTAGCTATGGGGTTTCACTATGTTGGTGGTGAGGCTGGTCCCAAAATCCTGACCTCAGGTGATCCGCCCATGTTGGCCTCCCAAAGTGTTGGGATTACAGGCGTGAGCCACTGCGCCCAGTCTATTTTTAATTTTAATAGCCACATGTCTAATAGCTGCCATCTTGGACAGCACAGGTCTAGGTAACAATTATTTGTTGGCTTTAAGTTTTGTAAATGTCTTCTCCAAGTTTGTGAACTGTCTTTTCACTCCTTTCAAGGTGCTTTTGATGAACAGAAGTCCTTAATTTTAATGTATTGAATATTATTAACCTTTTCCTTTATAGTTTGTGTATTTATATATCTTGTTTATAAAATCCTTTCTTATACTTTCTTATCTTAGTATATTTTCTTATACTGAGATCTGAGGAACTGATTTTTGTGTTTATAATTTTCTTCCCCCATCAGTCATCAGTTTTCCTAGCACAGTTTACTGAATGGGTCTTCCTTTCCTCACCAATCTGCAGGACTGGCTGTATCAATCAGAGTACTGGCAAGAAGCAGAAGGCACACTCAAACATTAACATTAAAGAGAGTTTAATAAAGGCACTATTGAACACTTTTACACTGTTGGTGGGACTGTAAACTAGTTCAACCATTGTGGAAAACAGTGTGGCAATTCCTCAAGGATCTAGAACAAGAAATACCATTTGACACAGCCATCCCATTACTGGGGATATACCCAAAGGATTATAAATCATGCTGCTATAAAGACACATGCACACGTATGTTTATTGCATCACTATTCACAATAGCAAAGACTTGGAATCAACCCATATGTCCATCAGCAACAGACTGGATTAAGAAAATGTGGCACATATACACCATGGAATACTATGCAGCCATAAAAAAGGATGAGTTCGTGTCCTTTGTAGGGACATGGATGCGGCTGGAAACCATCTTTCTCAGCAAACTATCACAAGAACAGAAAACCAAACACCACATGTTCTCACTCATAGATGGGAATTGAACAATGAGATCACTTTGACACAGGAAGGGGAACATCACACACCGGAGCCTGTTGTGGGGAGCGGGGAGGGAGGAGGGATAGCATTAGGAGATATACCTAATGTAAATGACGAGTTGATGGGTGCAGCACACCAACATGGCACATGTATACATATGTAACAAACCTGCACATTGTGCACATGTACCCTAGAACTTAAAGTATAATAACAATAAATAAAAAATAAAGGCACTATTTACAAAGGAGAGGCTGAGGTAAGGGAAACTAGCAGGTGATGAAGCAACCTGGGGCTGGCAAGAGCTGAAACCCTTACCACTTCTAACCCTGAGAGTCAAGGAAAGGCAGGAGTTACTGGACCCAGAGGGAGGAATGGAGAAAGGCCTCTAAATAGAAAGGGAGACGTCCACAGAGAAACATACCAATCACCTTGACCCAGGAGAGACAGAATTCGCCAGAGGAATAAACACCTGCCTGCTCAACCTCATGCTGTCCCTCCTGTAGATTCGGTGCTAAATCCACCATAACCCAGCTGGAAGCCAGAGGGCAGGGAACCTACCAATGGAGGAGTTCTGTTCTGGGGTACAGAACTGAGTGGAGCAGGTTGGAGACTGCATCTGGGTGAACAAATAAACCATCAAGCACATCTGCATGGTTATAAATCTATTTTCCATAAATGCATGGGTAGGTACAGGATCTCTCTCCATACTGTGCCACTGATCTATTTGTCTGCAGCACTCCACGCTGCTTTAAGTAATAAAGCTTTAAATATATTTTCATATTTGAGAGGGCAAGAATCGTCACCTTGTTTTTCCTCTTTAGGAATGTCTTGGCCATTCTTTGCCTTTTGTTCTTTCATTTATATTTCAGAATCAGCTTGCCAATATTCATGAAGAACTATATTGGAATTGTGATGGGACTTGCAATGAGTCTCTAGATCAATTGGAAGAGAGCTGACATATTTATAATTCCTTCCAAGGATAGGGTTTATGTCTCCACATACTTAGGTCTTATTTAATATATTTCTTAATAAGATTTTATCATATTATCTATAAAGAGCTTCCATTTTTGTAATTTTTTTTCTAGGTACCTATTTTTGTTGCTATGGTAAATATCTTTTCTTAAAATAAAAAGTCACTTTTTGCCTGATGCTTGTATATAAAAATGAAATTATTTTTGTCTATTTTGGACTGAGCAACCTTACTAAATTACCTTAGTAATTCTAATGATTTGCCTGAGAGTTCTTTGGAGTTTTCTTTGCAGACAGACATATTATCTGCAAATAATGATAGTGTTGTTTCTTCCTTTACAATCCATATATCTTTACTTTTTAATCTTCTGCACCATAAGTGTAGAATAGAAGTTGGTATTAGCAGACATCCTTAACTTTCAGGCTTCTGATTTTCAGGGGAATGCTCTCAATATTTCAACATTAATTATAATGCCTTCTGTAACTTCTTGTAGAAGCTCTTTATCACGTTAAGCAAATGCCCCCTTCTATTTCTAGGTTAAGTGTTTTTGTTTTCAACATGAAAGTAAGTCAAATTTTATCAAATGCTCTTACTGCATTAATTGGGATTATCATAGGAGTTTTCTTCCAACTGCGTTTGAAACAGTCCAATTTCTAATTGCTAAATTCCTACCCAGTTTTCAAGGGTCCCCAAAGACCTCCCTGATCATCCACCACTCCCCATCATAAGGCATCCCTTCTCCTCTCCCTTCATTTCATAGTCCCTTTGTATATGGAAATCATATATTCACTTATGCATCCCCCAATGCCCAGCACACAAGCACATAGTAAATGCTAACAAAATGTCGATTGAGTTATGGAGCGAGTCATTCTTATGGCACTTTATAGCTTTGATTTTTATAGTTGCATGTCCATGTTTCTTTTCTCCCCTCTGGACTGGAAGCATTCAAGGGCAGAGTTCACATCTGATTATTCTCATTATTCATCTAGACCCAATCCAGGGCCTGATTCAGAGCCCTGTTCACCACTGGATGATTCCCTGCTTTCCTTGGCAAACTCCATCATCAAAACCATCCAACCAGTCTTCCAGGAGTAGCCAATCTCTCTTCATGGTCCCCTCTGCAGAGAGAGAGGTTTGCTTCACTCTCACCCTCAGGGAGTCAGGACAGTTCTGATGACTAAGGGCAAAATAATTTGCTCCTTTGCTGAGATTAATTTCTAAAAAATGGTTTTGCAATAACCTGGGCTTGACTGACCAGGGGTGAAGGAAGGTGAAAGAAGCCATAAAGAGCATTCCTTCCCTCTAATGAAACTGAACCAAGGACAGGGCAATAAGCCAGGGAGTCAGCCATTGATGGCTCTTTACTTAGCCCTTACTTTGTGCCCAGCTCTGTTGCTAGGCATTGTAGAGGTGGGAGAGACATGCTGGCCTCTTTCCTGAATGCTTAGAATTTATTTTTCACCTTGGAAACAGAAATTTCACATTTGACAAGTTAAACAATATGACAAGGACATCTGTTTACTCATTCATCCGTTTATTCTTCCATTCATTTATTCACATAGTATTTCAAAGTCTCTGCTATGTGGTGGGTGTTGTGCTAAGCACTGGGGAATTCAGGATTGAAGAGATGCCACCCTGTCCTTAGGCTGAATAAGGGAGTTGGTTAATTAAACAGCTCTAGTACAATGTGATATATGTGGTAGTGAAGGTATGTTTTCAAGTGCTGAATTGGGGAACAACAGGATACAGGGACTCTCAGAGGAAGTAATGAATGGATTATCAGAGAACATGAATTTGGTGTAGAATTTTATTATCAGGATAAGAGAGAAAGATATATGAAAAGTTGTGGAGATAAGGAGAGCACAGGAAGTTTGGAAGATGATGACTGGCATGACTAGAATTCAGGGACAGGATGGAGGATGAGAAGGAAGAAGGCCAGGAAGGCAGGCATTGACCAGGTCCTTAACTCACAGTGAGAAGTTGTGGGAGCCTTCACCTCAGGGCATCAGAAGTCATTTAAACATTTCAGCAGGGCGTAATGTGATCTGATTCGTGTTTTAGGTTCCAAAAGGTCAGAGCAGAGAGAATGGGTAGGGAGAGCAGAAACTGGAATGAGCAAGGCAAATGAAGAAGAATGTTTGAGCTGAGCATTGAAGGATGGGCAGGATGGACTGAGTAAGGATGAGAGGGTGTGGCATTCCAGGCAAAGGGGATGGCAAAAATTCCAGTATAGAAATTGGGAAGCAGTGGGAGATCAAGGGACCAGTAAAGAGATCAGGCTGACTGGAATCCAAGGAAGGTCATAAAGTTTGGAAGTGGGTGGCACACACTTGGGGGACATCTAGGGGCTCAGAAGCCTGTAGAACCAAGTGAAAAGGGGTCCAGCAAAGACTCCAAAATCTTAAAAGTTGGAGCTATAGCAGAGGGTAGTGGGAAGAGATTAGCTGGAGATGAAAAAAACCTAGATTCTAGACTCAGCTCTGCCACTAACTTGCTACATGAGTTTAAGCAAATTATTTCTCCTCTCTAGGTCTCAATTTTCTCACTTACAAAATGAAAGTGCTGGCCTAGATCTCTTCTAGCACTGGCGATTTAGGATGTCAAGCACTAGCCTCTATCCTTCCATTCCCAAGTGTGTTTGCATTTGCCCCAGGCCATCCCAAACCATTCTCACTGCCTCACTGAAGCCTGCCAAGCTGCATCTCAGCCAGAGGAAGTAGAATTAGTGGATGAGACAAAACAAGACAAAAATACGCATAATATAAACCCTCAAAGAAGGAAGGAAGGCGATTAAAGCATGAGGCAGGGAGAAACAGTGATGAAGATGATATCAGAAAAGGAAAACCTAATTATTGGAATAACAGACTCAATATATAGGTTGCACAACAGAAAGGAAAAGCTGAAGAATAATATATCTGTTAGCTTTTGCTGTGTAACAAATCACTGCTAAACTTAGTGGCCATTTATTACTGCTCATTGTTCACATGTCACATAAGCATTGCTGTTGAGCTGGGTCAGACACAGTTGATCTCAGCCTTGCTCATGCATTTGTGGCCAGCTGGAAGGTCTGCTGGGGGCTAGCTGGTTTGGGATCATCTCATCCACATGCCTGACAATTGTCTGGATGTCAGCTGGGACAAAGGAGCTGACTGGGCCACATGTCTTAGATTATTCAGTATGCACATCAAGGCTTGTCTACATGGTTCTGTGTTTGAATGTGTCCCCTCCAACATTCATGTTGAAATTTGATCCCCATTGTGGTGGTCTTATGAGGTGAGGTCTTTGGAAGTTGATTAGGCCATTAAGGCCCCACCCTCATCAATGGGTTAATGACCTTAGGAGAGAAGGTTTTAGAGAGTTTGCCTTCCAACAGATGAGGACAAACAAAAAGGTACCATCTTGAAAGCAGAGAGCAGCTCTCACCAGACACCAGTGGGGGCACCTTGATCTTGGACTTCCAGCTTCCAGAACTGTGAGACATAAATTTCTATTGTTTCTAAACTACCAAGTCTGTGGTATTTGTTGCAGCTTGAACGACTAAGACATATGGTGGTATCAGGATTCTAAGAGAGAGACTGGAAGTGTACAAATGGTCAAAATATGTCACAAGGCCAGCCAAGAGTCAAGGATGGGGAAATAGATTCCACTGGTGATGCAGAGTAACACTACAAAATGGCATAGACAGAGGAAGGAATCAGGGATTGTGGAAATTTTTTTCCGAATTTATTAAATTGAATTCTCTGGCCAGAGTTATTCACATTCTTCCCAAATGCAAATATTCCTACTCCCATTCCAGTACCCCACAAAATTCTCACTGAACTATGACATCAAACTTGGAGTCAAGCTTGGATCTCATGATCTTTCTCAGTTTCTAGTGAGACTTTTCAAATGTGGCTCCTCTTCACTTGAAGACCCCTGAATGAAGAAGATAATTACTTGACCCATACCTCACTAAAGCACATTGGTGAGACAGGTAAAGTGTAGATGTAATGAAAACTTTTATTCAGAAGGGGGAAATAAGAAGCAAATAGCACTAATTGGTTCATAGCACTACTGAAATCCAGCTGGGCTAATATTAACAGGACTTCCCACTGAACAACAGGAAATATTCCTTGATTAGACCTAAACTCTGCTCCCTGGGAGTGACTTCTCAGTCTGTTTTTTACCTCTGGCTTTTGAGGCCACTTTTTGGGATTCCCAAGACTGGCCTCATTTGCAGCCAGGTGGCTTTCTCAATTTTATTCCTCTCTGTAGGAAGTTGGGGACCAGAAGCCCTCTTATATTTGAACCACCTTAGATCTCAGTCCAGATCTTAATGTAGGCTGGTAGCACTTTTACATGTTCAGCTCCATTAAAAACCATGTGGGTTTCCTATAAATCTGATTCAAGTCCAACCTATTTGACAAAAGTCATGCCAGTTGTCTTTGAGATATGACCCTCTCTTTAGACTTATTCACAGCTACTTTGGGTTTGTCCAGACGGCTATAGGATGATGTCCTTAAAGTTCCTAGAATTTTTTTTTTTTTTTTTGTCTAGAATAAAGGGTGTACTTAAGATGCAGTAACTTAATTCTGTTGATTTTAACAAAGGATGTCTGTAGTGAAAGTTGCACAAAGCTTCCCCTGGCTTGAAAACCACCTGCCTGGATCATGACAGTTCCTTTCGTCATTACTAAGGAGCCATGGCATTCAAAGTAGGCTCTTCCTATGGATAGGTAGTATAAGTATTGCCTATTAAGTGTGCTAAAAGAGGAACCAGGAAGATTGCACCTCAGACTCAAAAATCTTTTTTATTTCTCCCATTCTTTAAGTTCCTTCAATGTAGACTGATTGCTTTTGGTCAATTGCATCAATTGCATTAATTAAGGGCAAGGCACTGAGCAAGGTAATTAACGTACTTTATCCACGACAATGACCATGCATGGTAGATCCTCTGTCACAGATCCATGGTAGGAATCTTGGTAAGTGCTTAGGATAAGCACTTGCCCTTAGTAAGTGCTCAGGATATCTTAGTTCCCTCCTCCCAGTTCATTCCTACTTTTCCTGAGGCTTCTCTCTTGCAATTTATGTTACACCACAGGAGGGAACAGAGTAAGGGTCTGTCCCCTCCATGCAAGTGAGTTTGTTGGTTGGTTCCTTGAACAAATACTTATTGAGTGCCTACCCTGTGCCAGGCACTGTTCCAGGCACTGGGACTATATTCCTGAATAAAGTTCCTGCCTTTATGGAGCTTACAACCAAGTGGGGGGCAGATAGACAGAAAATAAGTCAACAACCTATAAAATAATCGCAGACTGTGATAACACTAGGATGGAAACAAGGTGAGGGGGCTGAGACTGGGCAGCTGGGGAACACTGTATGACTGATGATAGCCAAGAATGAGGAGGAGGGAAGGGAAGGCTGGAGAGGAATGAGAAAAGGAGGCTAAGGACAAACAGGCTTCCTGTGCCTCCTCCACGATTTTGCCCCATGACTTCAGAAAGGACAATTTAGTTCAAATAAACAAATAAATCTAGAGAAATATGATCTGTCATAACAAATGAAGCACATTTAGTCAAGATTCCTTCAAGGATTGGAGTAATAGACTTGGGTGTCAGGAGCCCTCAGTTCTAATGCTAGCATAGCCCCCAACTCCCTGTGTGTCTTTGAGAGAGTGCCCTCCCTTCTATGGACTCCTGGATCCTGGAGTCTATACTGAGTGGGTGGGACTCAGTGCTGTCTGACTACGTATGGCTTAATGAAATGACCAGCACCTTCCATGGGAGTTTTAGCACAGCTTCAGAAGGCTTATGGCTCTATCATTCCTGCCCATAGCTGTTAGAATTCCTCCTTCTCTGCCCAGTCATGCAATTATCTGCCTCACTTCACTGGGTTCCAGCTCTAGGCCATCTTTTCATTTAAGTGTTTAGTCAGAACCCAGACAGTTGGCAATTTACAGTGCCCCTGGTGCAATGATGATCTGGCCTGGATGCTGTTCCAGAAAGTCATTGATAACTCTTAGTTCAATCAGAATGCTTGGGAGTACCATGTTCTGTGCATTTAAAACATTCTCCTCCAAGAATAAGAACAAGCAATCACAACACACATTCAAAACAAAAGTCACCATTTATTTAGTGCCTACTATATGTCAATGAGCTAAGATCAGCGCATTTCATCCTTACATCAGTTATAGGAAATTGCCACAATTTCATAGATTAGGAACCTAAGCTCAGAGACTTTAAGCCAGCCAGGGGTGGAGGCATGATCCTGATCCATGAACATCCAACTCTAGAAGTGCAGTCTCTACCATCATGCTGTTTTACAATTCTTTTTACCAGCTGCACGGAAGAACAGCACGAAGGCCACATAAAGGTGGGATCTGCCTCTGCCTGACTCTCCGTGTCTGAATCTTCCCTTTTCGCTGGGCTCCACCAGCAAAGGAGTGTTGCTATTTTGCGGTGACTTTCTCAAGCTTGCCTAGCAAGCACTCCTGGGAAAGTATTGCTCAACCGTATCTGTGGTTACAACCTTGAAGCCGATATCTCCTTTCCACTTTCCTAAAGCCATCGAGTAAAGTAGAGACCCTGCTCTTCACATAACTTCCTATAAGTTGGTGACATAATCCATTTGAACTTCAGATACAGACCCTTAGATGGCATCATGGCCATGGGAGGCAAGAAGTGGGAACCAACGTTACAGATGTTATTGTGCCAGGTCCCTTTAGGAATAAACCTCCCAAGAGCAGGGATGTTCAGCCATCAGCCGTCAGCCATCTCAATGATATATAATTCAAGCAACACTATTGTATTCATCTCTGCATCTACACCTTCAATCAGTCATATGTATATGTCATGAGGACAGGGCTCCCCAAGATATAGCCCTTTCAGCTGATGAGAATTGGATGTTGGGATATTTCAGTGACACAGAACCACACTAGAGGAAGTTGAGGGGCAGGACAGGGCTTGGGATTGGCTCTTCTAACAGCAGAATAATGTCTTCCAGCTCCGGAGTCTTTCCACCTCTCCATTCTCTTAGCCCAATGTCAGTTGCATCCAAGGCTGGTTCTGCTCTTGGTCAAAGGACAGCGGCCAAAGGCAGCAAGGGCTGTACTCTTAGAAGAGATACTTTGTTTTTCAAGGTTTTATATTAAGAGACTTTCTCAGAAATCCCCCAGGAAGCTTTTCCTTGGACTTCATTGACTGGAAGATGAATAGATGCTCCATCGTGGTTTACATCAATCAAAGCCCACACATCTTCCCTGAGTCACTCATGAGTGGTGTTGAGAGGTTAAGACCTGAACACATTCAGGCTTCAGTAAGGATGGAGTAAGATGGCTGCCAAGAGGCAGCCAACAGCGTCCACAGTTCGATTCCATGCTAGTCTAGTTACAGAAACTCCAAATTCCTGAACTTAGACTCTTTGGACCTGCATATGAACTTATTAATTAACCTGCGACTCTGTGGTATGCAGTAGCTTGTTCTGAAAGTTGGCTACAGGGTGTGAGGGTCAGTTCACCATAGCCCAGGCAGATAGAGAGGAAATGACATGGTGAGCTGGGGCTTGGGACAATATCCAGGAGGGCAGGACAGTCACTTGGACACATTTTTCTCAAAGCTTAGGCCTTAGTTCATCTGAATTAGAATCACATGACTGTGGGGGCAGTGAGATGGGTGGAACAGACTTTACAATATAGATTCATAGACCTTTTGTTCAGACTCTCTGGGGCGAGGATCCAGGAAGTTGCATGATGGACAAGCTCTCCGGGTGATTCTTAAGCACCCTGGACTAGAGCTTATGCTGTGCTGTAGAGACTGACTCTGGAAATATAACTAAGAGGGTGAGTCCAGGGCAGGAGCCTTCATCACAATTCATCAAATAGTTGGTATTTGGGGTCCAAGGTGAGGGAATTGGTCCCAATATAGTGACAAAGAATCTAAGCTGGGTTGAATTGTCCTGGATCAAGCCAGGCAGTGAGCAATGAAATTTATTCATTGCATTTTTCAACCAACATTTTTTCAAGTTCCTTACATGATAATCCCTGAAGATATAGATCAAAAAGTCCCAGTTTCAAAGAGTCCCAGTGCAGTGTGTTGGGGAGATGCAGACATGTGGACAGGTATTCACATTACATGACAAGGGTCATGGTGACACACAGGGGCTCTGGAAGCACTCAGGAGAGGCCTAGGGCTGCAGATTAGCAACTTATTACAAACCTGGTGGCATACAAATCACAGAATTTTATTCTCTTACACTTTTGGAGCCCAGAATCTGAAATCAGTTTCACTGGGTCAAAATCAAGGTGTCAGGCCTCTCTCTAGAGGCTCCAGGGGAGGATTCATTCCTTGATCTTCCAGCTTCTGGTGGGGCCAGCACTCCTTGGCTTATGGCCACATCACTCCAGTCTCTGCCTCTGTGGTCACATTGCCCCCTCCTCTTCTGTGTCTACTCTTTTCCGCCTCGCTCTTATGTGAATACATGTAATTGCATTTATGGCCCAGGTGGGTAACCCAGGATAATCTCCCCATCACAAGACCCTTAATCACATCTGTAAAGCTCTTTTTGCCCTTTAAGGTGACATTTACAGGTCCAGGGATCAGGCACTAGATATCTTTAGGGGGTGTTATTTAGTCTGCCACTGGGGGCAAGGGGAAGGAAGGCTCTTGACATGAGTCAATAAGGAGAAGTAAGAGGTAGCCCAATGCAGTAGGTAGGAAAGAACATTCTAGAAAGAGCTAGAGCATGCACATAAGGACCCAGATCTGGGAACTGTGAATAGGTTTTATGAATGGAGGCTCACAGCACAGAGGAAAGGTGCTGAGGTGCGAGAAGAGGCGGAGGAGGTAGGCTAGGGTCAAAGGATGGAGCTCCTGGGGCATGGGCTGTGGTTCACAGATCATGGGGAGTCACCAAGGGTGTGTGAGCACATGAGTGACAGCCGCAGAGTTGCATTCTGGCTGTGCTGTGGAGAACGGATTCCAGGGGGACCATTCAGTAGGATATTGCAGTGGTGCTAAGTGGAGTATAGTTAGACCTGAACAAAGCAGGTGAATCAAGACAAGTGGAGGGATCTGATTGGTGGGGAGAGTGAGAGCAAGCGGAGAGGCAACACAAGACTCCCAGGTGTCTGACATCCATGGATAAAAGGGGACCCTGAGAGATCATCTGGGAGAGGAGGGGACAGATGAAGTCTTGGGCTCCCTTTTGAAGTGGTCATTATGGGTCACCAGGTGTCTGGGAAGCAGAAGAATATATGGGCCTGGAAACAAGGAGAGGAATCTGGGCTGGAGACTTGGATTTGGATGCCCACACATATAGGTGGTAGGTAAAGCTGTGGCTGTGAATGTGGTCATCTCAGAAGACAAGGAGTAAGGGGGCGGATGGACAAAAAAGGCCCTCACAAGGGAGACTGGAAAGATGCAGCTGTGGAGGCAGGAGAAGTCTCAGGACTTATGGCTCAATACAGCTTGCATGGCTGGGATCTTTGCATTTTGAAGAGTAATTGCCTTGTAACACCAATAGTACTAGCTTTGTAATGGTGAAATTTGGGGGCTTTGTGGGAGGAAGATAGGGTAACTGCCTATATGCATGACTTAGGCAGTTACCCTCTGTCTGTTTGCTGACCCAGCCAACTGTCAGCTTTTTGGCTGCCTCTGTGATACCTAAGTGCCTGTTTGGGACTCAGGGAGGCCCCAGTAGCATCAGGAAGCCAGCTGCATTTGTTGTTGACTCTTAGCACGCATTATACACCAACAGCATGGCTGACGGAGAATCCAGGGTTGCGGGATGGGCAAAGAGAGGGCCATCTATGCTTCTCAAATGTCTTGTGGCTATTGGCCCTGTGAAGTAAGCCTCTTCCCAGAGTCCTCTGCTGTTTCTGCTCTTCCTTATCTCACAGGAATATTGAGGAATTCAGAGATTCAGATTGCTAAAGCCGGTACTTAGGTGAGCAAACTGAGATCGAGAGGGTGGAAGCCCTTTCTTTCAGAGGAGCTGGTGCTGATTATGTGACAGCCTAGACAGAGGCCACTGCTGCCTTTTTCAGGGTCTGGTCTCTGGTACTGAGATGATGATCACAATTGTTAACAATAACATACTTTCTTACCATCTTAGGAAGTTCTTTACACCTTCATATTTGTTCAGTCTCCAAACTCATCTGATAAGTATGAAAAATGCTGTTTATAGCTGAAGAATCAGGCTCAGGATCAAGGATTTGTCTAAGACCTAGACCCAGAATGCAGGTCCTCTTGACTCTAAATCCCACGATCCTCCCCGTCCCTGTGCAGCTCCACCACAGGGTTGCAGGGTTCTGCGTTGCAAGGCCCAGTGCTGATGACGCCTGGATGGCTTGCTGGAGACTCCATAACCATGCTACAGGCTGCTGAGAACTGCTGGCCACTTGCCAGATGGCTCTATCAGAAAGCAGGGAAAGCCCCACAGAAAGGCAGTGAGGGGCCACAAACACAGATGACTTCCCAACTTTGTTTTGGACAAACTCTAGGCTATCTGAGCAGAATGCTTTGCTGCAGCTGAGAACATATTTCTCGACCTTAAGAAATAAGCTCTTAAGCTTTCAGGTTTTAAAAATGAAAAGCAAATAATGCATTCAACAGACATCACCCCATCACTGAGGTCTTCCCTGTCATCCATCCCTAAGTCTCAAACCATCCGTCTTTGAGCCTCCATGGGGCCTGACCATTGCTTGCCCAAATCCTGAGCCTCAGCCTGGCACATACATAAACCTTTCCCTTACCCCTACCCAAAGATTAAGGCTCACTCTTCTTGTACCTTGCTCATTCTTCATCACAAACCTGATCTGTCCCTACCAATTCTTGAGCCTCATCCCAGCCTTGACACTAACTGTATCCCTCATCCAAATACTAAACCTCAGTCCATATCAGACCCCATCTCATCCCTCACCCCATACCCAAATCTACCACCATCCCTAACACCAACAATCCATCCCTTATCGAAACCCAAAGACCTAACTTTACCCCCATTACGCCTTCCTTTCATTCTTGAGCCTCGGGGCTAGGGGTGAAGGGGGTTATTGCAGACATCACCAGGAAATTTCATAAATGCTCAAAGGTTAATCATTTCTTTTTGAGGCTCTCAAAATAAGTGTGGCTGTCGCTTTGTCCAAGAGTCAAAGTGGCTGCATCAAAACAGCACTGCCCCAAACTGAGGCCAAGATGTGAGAAGATGCTGTGCAATCTCCCTCTGCAGTCCTGTTGTTCTCGGATCAGAAGGAGAGAATTGTTTTGCATTCAGGAAATTGAACCACCATGTGAGTGCTACAAATGGAGCCTGAGACAAGTGCAGTCATTACTTTGTGTAATGACATGGTGTTGGAGCCACCTCTGAGAAGGAAAATGCAGGAATGAACCATCCATCTTTTCAAGCAAACAAGAAAGGTTCGTTTTTCAGGTCTGCTACTGTTCCTTAGGAACTTGGTATTTTCTATCCTTCCAATTGCTCATTGGATTGTCTTCCCCATGCCTTTCTAAATGATTGACTTTCCAAAGTACTTTGGCTCCCTGAAGAATGAAAGGGGTCTGGAAATATCATGTGTGTTATAATTACTTCCGGCAGTACCATTGGGTAGGCCAGGTGACTCTCATCTCAATGTGTCTGCATTAACTCTAGTCATCTTTCTTTGGAAAAACATCAGCTTGATTAGAAATGGCTCCCACACTGAATTGGAGGGAAAAAAATCACCAGTCTTTATATTTTTTTAATAAATATTTCATTTTTCTTATATCAGCCCCAAGTTAGAACTTTAATTTGCAGAAACTCCCAAGACATTTCAGCCAGTGTTGTAGTTAGACCAAAGCTTGATTTAGGTTGGCACACTAAAACTCACTCCTGTTTTTAAAGTGCTGTACACTTTCCAAAATAATGATGCTATCCATCCCTCACAATATCCCTGTGTAGAAGGCACTGTTACCTGCTTTTCACAGATGAGGGCATGGAGGCTCAGGGGGTTCAGTGACTTGTCCAGATAGTGGAGGTTTTCTGGGGCCCCATCTCCTGGGCATGGGCCTGCACTCTTGCCAGCATGGTGCTAACCACTCTGGGGAGGGCAGCTAAAGCCCAGGAAGACCTGGGTGACATGTCAGGTATGACTGCCCTGGAAGAGGCAATGAGGCAATGTAGATATCAGCCAGGACATGATGACAGACTTAGAAATTCAGATCATTTTGCTATTGCCAAATATCTAGAGGCTTCATGTGATGTCAACTGAATATCCAGATTTTTGACCCACTAGTTTTTTGTCTGGGTCATTGTTAATATGTGATCTTTTGTAACAGAAAGAGCCCCATGCTCGATCTCCATGATCTTGTTTAATTCTTGCAATAACACTTTGAGAGATAGATACAACTATCCTCATTTTACTAACAAGAAGTTAAATAAGTTGCCTGAGATTGCACAACTTCTGGGCAGAGTCAAGATTTGAACCAAGATCTGGATTACTCTTATCCACCACAGTAAACCTATTCTCTGTAAGTCAGAAGAAAGTGGAATTCTAGTTTGAGCTTTTTCTTTTTAGTTCTGTGTCCTCAGATGAGTTAACAAATTCATTGAATATTTATTGAGTATACATTTATTTTTTTTTTTCAAAACAGGGTCTCACTCTGTCACTCAGGCTGGAGTGCAATGGCGCAATCTCAGTTCACTGCAATCTTCACCTCTTGGGCTCAAATGATCTCATGTCTCAGCCTCCTGAGGGCTGGGACTAGAGGTGCATGCCACCATGCCCGGCTAATTTTTGTATTTTTTTGGTAGAGACAGGGTTTCACTATGTTGGCCAGGCTGGTCTTGAACTCTTGACCTCAAATGAGTCCGCCTCAGCCTCCCAAAGTGCTGGGACTACAGGTGTGAGCCACCATGTCTGGTTGAGTATACATTTTTAAACAACTGATGAGCAAGCAACTCAGTTTTAATGACTGACAAACAAGTAAATTCCTTCATCTCATGGATGAGAATCCATCCATAAACAAGTGAATTGGGCAAGTTTTTCTCAAAGGTTCTTTCTAGAGCTCATATAGTATGAGTCTGTGATGTTGACAGTTTAGATTTGCAACAGAGTCATGCCCAAATCTCTCAGATGTGCATCTAGGTTTTCACAATGTCAAAGGTGATCTCTCCCAAATTTCAGAGAGATTCCCCGAATTCACCACCTGTGAGAAGTTACTTATCTCCTCTATGTACTATTTTTATAAAGCCACCTGATTTAATCCCTAATGCCAAAAACTTGAGCTGTGTCATTACCATCTTAAAAATGAGAAAACGGAGGCTCAGTGATTATAGCCACTTGCACAATGTCGTAGAACTAATACAAGGCAAAGCTGGGTCTTGACGTTAGAAGAATCAACACAACAGCTTCTGCAACCTAGCATGCACTGTGGGAATAGCTCAGGCCCTAGGAGAAGCTGGCTTAGCCTGAGAGTGCATCAAGATCATTCATCCAAGCTTCTAGAAACAGCATTCAGAGATGTTTGGTGGGGTCACAGATCACCTGCCTCCCCACAGACTGTCTGACATTTGTCACACTAGATCTTTTTTATTCTCCTTGCAACCTTGTCTGTGAGTCAGCCCTTGTCATATGGTAAGACAGACTAGCATGAAATGGAGCTGTCCAGGTGATCTTTTGGAACCTCTGAGATTCCTGTTGCATGACACAAGGATACTCTGTCTCCCTGAAGCCCACCTGTCTCGGGCCAAGAAATGAGTGCCGCCTTCAGGAAACAAATGTCCCCACTACTTGAATGAGGTCACTTGTATTTCCTGAAGTGTGACAGCCTCTTGCTCCTGACAGGTGGTCATTATACCTCATCCTGGGCTACATCACTGTCCTTGTAAGGAAATGAGGTTGAAGCAAGTTTCTTCATTTCCACAGTCAAAGAGCTTCCAGATAATATCTCTGCCGTGACTAAAACCATGCAGGGGAACAAACTAAGAGCTGATTTGTCAAACATTAAGGTGGCTTTGTTTTCTGTTTGTAGCTGGAGGCCCAGAGGGAGGACCCAGAGCTCAAGAAGTGAGAACGCTGGTAACATAGCATCACACAGAAAATAATGGAAAGGCCAGGCATTATTATTATGGATAAGCCCTTTCATTTGTTCTTTTACTTTCCAACTTCTTTCTGCCTGACTTCCCAGGAAAGTCTTTCCATTTTCCTTCACTGTGAATCAAGAAGCAATTGTAATCATGGTCAGCACATAGTATAATCATCAGGGTACAGACACTTATCAAGACAAGGGACGTGGCCGTTTCAAAGTGAAATCAGGTAATTCCTGAAAGTTCCCAGACTTTCCTCTTAGAAACATTGCAAAAAAAATCTTCCTACTCATCCTGCTTTAATTACACACAACACAGTTCTTCACCAAGTGGCAATATTTGTAAGTAGAAAATGAAGTCTTTTTCAACATTATTATGTTTCTAATGGATTTAGTTTCTACTGTGGTAAGAGCATTACTTTGCAAACATATTTGAACAAAATCCTATGGTATTTTGATGACCTTCTTCCTTCTAGCTTTTGTGGGCTAGCTTGGGCATCTAATGGACATTTAGGACATTACTTCTTGTGGACACTGGGCTCTGCATTCAACCAGCCAATTTACAAATGATTCTTTGGAATATAGCTTATCTGCTGTTGTGTATAGAAAAATGAAATTATCATCTCAGTTTCTCAGATGCAGAAATTAAGAAATAAAATCTGGAGTGTTGGGGTTCTTGTGCCAATGCAGTGGCAGCTATTTCTTTTCCCTTCTTTCTCTGGACACCAACAGGGAGAAGCCACCTGCCCATCTTTGCTGGTCTTCTCAGCCAGTTCTTGTGTCTTCACTGAGAAGGAGCTGTGACTGGAGGCAGAGGCCAGGCCCACTCACTGTTTTTAAATGGGAATATAACTTACATACAGCAAATCATATACAATTGAAATGTACAACTCAATGAAAATTTGCAAATTTATACAGCTATGTAACACAATCTACATCAAGATATAGAATAACACAGCACGGAAGCAGGCTTCCTCCTCAATCCCCTGCCAGTCAATACCCTTTGACCCAATGGTAGCCCACTATTCTGACTTCTTTTAACATAGATTAGTTTTTGGTCCACGTGCTTAGAAAACTTTCTTAGATTGAGGTATAATTGAGAAACAATAAATTGTACAGATCTTAACTGTTAACTTGAATGAGTTGTGACAACATATACCTGTGTAACCACTGCCCAGAACAAAATGTAGAACATCTCCATCACCATAGACAATTCCAAATGCCCCTTCCAATAAATCCTCTTTCCTTTTTGTTTTGACAGGGTCTCACTCTGTCACCCAGGCTGGAGTGCAGTGGCGCAATCCGGGCTCACTGCAACCTCCACTTCCTGGGTTCGAGTGATTCTTGTGACTTAGCCTCCTGAGTAGCTGGGATTATAAGCACCCACCACCACACCAGGCTCTTTTTTTTTTTTTTTTTTTGTATTTTTGTTTTCTTAGTAGAGACAGGGTTTCACCATGATATTGGCCAGGCTGGTCTCGAACTCCTGACCTCAAATGATCCATCTGCCTCGGCCTCCCAAGGTGCTGGGATTACAGGCGTGAGCTCTTCCTTTTCTCAGCAACTACTTCCTGATTTCAAATACTGCATAGTAGTTGGGCTTGTTCTTAGATTTCATATAAATAGAATCATCCAGCGTGTCCTCTTTAGGGTCTGGTTTCATTCACTTGACATATACACACATGTATTTTTGGCTTCACCTACAGTGTTGCACGTATCAGTAGTTAATTCTTTTATTCCCACTAAAGAAAATTTTATTGGCTCCATTTCTTAGATTCAGAAGCTACCACCACAATAACATAAATTTCAAATACATATAGTTTGACTCCAATTGTTTAAAAAAAGCTCAAGTATGCACACATACCACAGAGACAGGAAAAGATAAATACTGTCTACTAAAAAGTGCTCCTGGTAGACTCTGGACAGTGAGAGATTATGGATGATTGCTTTTCTTCTTTTTATTTTCTGAGTATTTCAGTTTCTACATTAGCATTTTTTGCATTTTTACTTCTGGTAAAATACACATTTCAATAATGTAATGTATAGTACCTATTTCTGGACTTGCTAGTCTTTTCTATTGATTTATTTACCTATACTTACGTCAATATCACCCTATGTTGATTACTGAAGTTTTACAATGAGTCTTAAAATCAGGTAGTCAAGAGACTTCCAAATTCGTTCTTCATTTTCAAAATTGTTTTGGCTATTTTAGATAACTTGCATGTCCATATACATTTTAGAACTAGTTTGTCTATTTCTTCAAAAGAGGTTGCTTATATGTGATACAGATTATGCTAAATCTACACATTAATTTAGGGAGAATGGAAATCCTAAACAATATTGAGTTTCCAATTTATGGACATGCTGTATCTCTCCACTTAGGAATATTTTAATTTTGCAAAGCAATATTTTATAATTTTCAGTTTATAGATCTCACATATCTTTCATTAGATTTATTCCTGGGTATTTTATTTTGGCTACTGTTTTGATGCTATTGTCAATGGTATTTGTTTTGGAATATGATTTTCCAATTCTTACTAGAATATTGAAATGTAATTTATTTTTGTACGTTGACGTTATATCCTGAAACTTTGCTAAATTCACTTATTCTAGTAATTGTTTAATAGACTCTGTATGATTTCTAAAACAGCTTGATTGAGACATAATTGACATACCATTTAATTCACCCATTTAAAGTGTAGTCTTCTTATATTCCCAGAGTTGTGTGACTATCTCCACAATCCAGTTTTAGAACATTTCCATCACCCCCAAAAGAAACCCTGTGTGATGAGGAGCGGTTACATCTCATCCTCCTCTCATCTCCACCTCACGGCCCTGAACAATCACCAATCTACTCTTTGTCCCTATGGATTTCTCTATTCTGAACATTTCACGTAAGAGCAATGATACAACATGTAGTCTTTTGGGGCATAATGTTTTCAAGGTTCCTACATGTTGTAGCATGTATCATTCATTTTTATAGCAGGATAACATTCCATTGTACAGATGGAACACATTTTATTTATGTATACATCAGTTGATAAGTAGTTGGGTTGTTTCCACTTTTTGGGTATTATGAATACTGTTGATATGAACATGCATGTACAAGTTTTTCTGTGGACATGTTTTTGCTTTCCTCATTTTTATCCTTTGAGAAACTGCCAGACTATTTTCCAAAGCAGCCATACTGTTTTGCTTTCTCATTAGCAGTGTATGAGGTTCCAAATTTCTCCACATTCTTGCTAACACTTGTTAATATCTGTCTTTTTTTTTTTTTTTTTGCTATAGCTTTCCTAGTGGGTGTGAAGAGGCTTTCATTGTGCTTTTGAATTACATTTCCTTGGTAGGTAATGATGTTGAGGATCCACTCATGTACTTTTTGGTCATTTGTATTTTTTTTGTAGAAATGTCTACTCACATGTTTTGCTCATTTTTAAACTAAGTTATTTGCCTACTTATTATTGAGCTGTAAAAATTTTATTTTTTAAGAAGTATTCTGAAAGTTCCTTATCAGATATATGATTTGCAAATATAGTCTGTGGGTTGCCTTTTTACTTTCTTGATGATACTCTTTGAAGCACAAAACTTTTAAATTTTGATGAAGTTCAATTTATCTGTTTTTCTTGTTTGTGCTTTTGGTGTCGTGTCTCAGAACCAAAGAGTTTTATACATATACAATGTAGTTGTTTATGAATAAGGCAGTTTTACTTATTTTCCCAATACTTATACCTTTTATTTATTTTTTCTTGCTCACTTTGACTGGCTAGGACCTCTACTACAATGTAGAATAAAATCAATGAGAGCATATTCTTGCCTTATTACCAATCTTAGGGGAAAATACTTCAATATTTTATTAAGTGTGATGCTAACTGTGTGTCCTCTATCACACCGAGGAAGTTCCCTTCTAGTCTGGCTTGCTGAATTTTCTTTTCTTTTTTAAAATAGACTTTATCTTTTTAAAGATCAGTTTTAGTTTCACAGCAAAATTAAGAGAAATTTATACGATTTCCCATATGTTCTTGCCTCGACACATGCATAGCCAACCCCACTGTCAACATCCCCCACCAGAGTGGTGCATTTGCTATGACTGATGACTCTACATTGACACATCATGATCACATTCAAAGACTATAGTTGGCATTAGGATTCAGTCTTGGAGCTGTACATTTTATGGATTTGTATAAATGAATAATAACATGTGTCCACTATTGAGGATAGTTTTCCTGCCCTAAATCCTCTATGATCTCTTTGCCCCTTTCTCCCTCTAACCTCTGGCAACTACTGATCTTTTTACTGTCTCCATAGTCTTGACTTTTCCAGAATGTCATATTCGAATCATACAGAACGTAGCTTGGAGCTTCATTCATGTGGTAATATGCATCTAAGTTTCCTCTATGTTTTTTTTATTCCTTTTTAGTGCTAAATAATATTTCACTGCCTGTGGTATATTTCACTATATCACATTTTATTTACCCATTCACTTACTGAAGAATATCTTGGTGGCTTTCAAGTTTTTGCAATTATGAATAAGGTGCTATAAACACCCATGTGCGGGTTTTTGTGAGGACGTCTTTTCAGCTTCTTAAAGTAAATACCATGGAGCATGATTTCTGGATCTTAGAGTTAGAGTATGTTTAGTTTTGTAAGAAACTGCCAAACTGTCTTATGAAGTAGTTGTACCATTTTGCTTTCCCACCAGCAATGGATGAGAGTTTCTTTTGCTCCATATCCTCACCAGCATTTGTTGTTTTCAGTGTTTTGGATTTTGGCCATTCTAATAGGTGTGTAATGACATGTCATTTTTAAAATTTGCATTTAATTTGCATCGATGATATATGATGTCGAGCATCATTTCAAATGCTTATTGGCCATCTATATATCTTCTTTGGTGAGGCTAAAGTCTTTAACCCATTTTTTAATTGAGTTTTTTTTTATTTTATTGTTCACTTTTAAGAGTTCTTTGTGTATTCTGGACAACAGTCCTTTATCAGTTATGTCTTTTGCAAATATTTTCTGTAGTCTGTGGATTGCCTTTTTATTCTCTTGATAGTGTCTTTTGCAGAGCAGAAATATTAAATTTTAATAAAGTCTAAATTTTAATAAAGTCTAGCTTATCAATTATTTCTTTTGTGGATTATACTTTTGGTGTCATATCTAAAAAGTCATTGCCAAACCCAGGATCAACTAGATTATCTCCTATGTTATCTTCGGGGATTTTATAGCTTTGCATTTACATATTTTGAGTTAATTTTTGTGAAACATATAAGGTCTATATTTAGGTTTTTTTTTTTTTTTTTGCTTGTGGATGTCCAGTTGTCCCAGCACCATTTGTTGAACAATTATCTTTTCTCCATTCTCTTGCCTTTTCTCTTTTGTCAAAGATTAGTTGGCTATATTTATGTGGGTCTATTTCTGGGCATTCTGTTCTGTTCTATTGATCTGTTTGTCTATTTTTTCATAATACCATGCTGTCTTGAATACTGTAGCTTTATAATAAGTCTTGAAATTGAGTAATATCAGTCCTATAAATGTATTCTTTAGAGTTTTCTTTTTATTTTATTTTTTTCTTTTTTCTTTTTTTTTATTTTTATTATACTTTAAGTTCTAGGCTACATGTGCATAACATGCAGGTTTGTTACATATGTATACTTGTGCCATGTTGGTGTGCTGCAACCAT
>NW_012118977.1:1602351-1604806 GCF_000951035.1 Colobus angolensis palliatus | reverse complement strand
CATCAGAGTGAACAGGCAACCTACAGAATGGGAGAAAATTTTTGCAATCTACTCATCTGACAAAGGGCTAATATCCAGAATCTACAAAGAGTTTTCTTTTTAAACCAGAATGGTGTTGAGTTGTGTCAAATGTTATTTTGCATCTATTAAGATGATATTGATATTTTGGGCTGGATAACTCTTTGATGAAAGGGGGCTGTCCTGTGCATTATAGAATCCTTAGTTTCATGCTTGACCTCTATCACTAGATGCCAGCAGTAATACAATTGTGACAACCAAAAATATTCTGGCATTGCTAAATGCCCCTGAAAGGCAAAATCACCCCGGTTGAGAATCACTGATTTAATATATCACTATGAAGTTTAAAAAGTATGTTTATAATTTATTTTATACTCCTCCTTCATTAGTTGGAGCTTAATTGCTCTCTCTTGAGTGTGGACTGGGCTTAGTAACTACTTCTAGTTGGTAGAGTGTGGTGGAAGTAACTGTGTGACACTTCCAAGACTAAATTATAAAAGACATTATGGTTTTCTCCTAGTTGTTACTCTGGGAGAAGCCAGGTGCCATCTTGTAAGTACACTCAAGTTGTCCTAAGGACAGATCCACATGGTAAGGAATGAAGGCCTGCTGTCAGTAACTAGCACTGACCTGCCAGGCGTGTGAGTGGGCCACCCTGGAAGCAGATCTTCCAAGCACAGTCAAGCATTAAGATAACTACAGCCTATGATATTATCTTGACTGCAACCTCAAGAGAGACGCTGAGCCAGAATCACGTAGTTGAGCTACTCCTAAATCCTGACCCGTAGAAACTGTGTGAAATGATAAATATTTATTGTTGTAAGCCCCATAAAGGTTTGGAGTAATATGTTATGCAGCAGTAGATAACTAATACACTTAGAGTGACTGATTGTCAAATATTAAACCAACTTTGCATTACTGGGACAAACCCTATTCAGTCATGGTGGGAATTCTAATCCTTTTACAAAAAAGGATTAAATATATGTGTATATATATGTATATGTATATTATAATATATGTATGATATGTAGTTGATTTTAAGTCTCCTATATTGGTATTTATTTTCTTTTTACCTCATTTATTCTGTTTTCCTCTATTTTTTCCCTTCCCTCCTTTGGGTAAATTGTGTGTGTGTCTTGTATTTGAATTTATCTCTTATATTGACATTTTAGCTGTACCTGTTTATGTTCTTTTTAATGGCTGTTCTAGAGATTATAATGCTTATCTTTAAGTTAGCACAGGTTACTTGCAAACAGTGATGTAGAAAATTACAACAGTATAATTTTATTTATGCCCCTCCTGCTATTCATGCTCATATTATGTTTTACTTTCATACATGGCTCAAATCCCATAATATATTGTTATTATTTTTGCTTTAAAAATGATATCCTTTTAAATAAAATAATATAATATAAACAAGTCTTCTATACCTATCCAGATATTGACCCCTTCTAGTGTTTTTTTATTCCTGCCAATCTAGTTCAATCGTGTGTCATACCCTTTCAGTGTAAAGACCTTCTTTTGGCATTTGTGGCTTTGAATATATCTGCTAGGGATGAAGTCTCTCAGCTTTTGGCTACTAAGAAGTCTTTATTTTCCCTTGATATTTGATGTATATTTTCACTGGATATGAAATTACAGGTCAATGACTTTTCAATCTGTTTTTCTTTTGTTTAAAGATCTCTTCTGTCATCTTCTGGCCTCCATTTCCTGCTAGGTCAGCCATTATTGGATTGTTGCTCCACTGTATGTAATGTGTCTTTCTGCTCTGCATGTTTTAAATATTTGCCTTTTATCTTCGGTTTTCAGCAATTTGAATATGATGTACCTAGAGGTGATTTTATTTGTATTTGTACTGCTTGGGTTTTACTAAGCTTTTCGGCTTTGTGGGATTAATGCCTTCATCAGTTTTGGAAAGTTCATGGTCATTATCTTTTCAAATATTTATTCTGCTTTTTTTTTTTCTCTTCTCCTCCTGGACTCGAATTATATGTATTTTAGACATTTTGTATTCTCCTTTGGATTCCATTTGCTTTATTCTGTCTTTTAATTTCACTCTTTTTCTCTTTGTATTTCAGCTTTTATACTTTCTACTGTTCCATCTTCAAGTTCATGATAAGTTCTTGTGCTGTGTTCAATCCATTGTTAGGTTCATCTAATGAATTACTTATTGCTAATCTTACGGGTTTCATTTCTAGCACATACATTTGATTCTTCTTTGTTTTTTTTTAAGAGTCTGCTAAAAATTCCCATTTATTCTCATATGCTACCCATCTTTTCCACTACATCTTTTAGCATCATTTTCACAGCTATTTTAATGTCCCTATTTGATCATTTAATCATCTGTGTCATCTTCAGTTCTGCTTCTATTGACCATTTTCCCTCTTGACCATAAATCACATTTATTGCTTTTTCTTTTCTTTTTTTTTTTTTTTTT
>NW_012118977.1:1589425-1602123 GCF_000951035.1 Colobus angolensis palliatus | reverse complement strand
TGTTAGCCAGGATGGTCTCAATCTCCTGACCTCGTGATCCACCCATCTTGGCCTCCCAAAGTGCTGGGATTACAGGCTTGAGCCACCGCGCCCGGCCTATTGCTTTTTCATATGTCTTGTTATCTTCAGTTGTATAGAAAGCATTAAGAATGTAGAGATAAAAAAATACTATTTCTGTTAGGCTGCTAGTGTGGGGGCTGACTTAATTGGATGTGAAATTAAGCAGGGTTTGGGCTCTGTTTTAGCCTTCCTTTGATTTAGTTCACTACTGGCTTCACATTATTTGAGGGCAAGATCATTAATTTCCTTTCAGCATAGGTTAAATCATTGGCCATGTGCTTGAATTCGATCTCCAGCCCTCATCCTTCTCCAGAGGTCAGGCTGGCCCAAAGTTCTGACCCTCTAATCCCATAGTTACTCTTTATGGTGACCAGCCACTAACCTGAAGCCAACTGGGAGCCTACCAGGAGTCAATTCAGTGGCATTCCAAAGACAGCTCTATCACTGAGAAATACCTAGGGTTTTTGAAACTCTGCCAAGAAGCCAGGCCAAAGACCAGATACATTCTCCATTGCACTACAAATTTTCTCTCAGCTTTCCTGCTCATACCTGCCCTTCTGAGGGGGACTTGCACTAGGGGAGAGATCCCAGCCTCATGTACCTTATTATGGACCCCTCCTGCTTTTCTTTTCTGGCCTCATTCACTGTTTTGGGTGTGTAACCCACCAGACTTGTTGAAGACTCACAGAGTAGGAGATTGTGAGTAAGTATAAATTCACTCTGTAAGTAGTGCTCTTCAGGATTCTAATCAGTCATACCAGTCCAAACACCGATGTTAAAAGTTTGCTAAAAGTTCAGCTGATTTCTCCTTGCTTATTTCTATGGGAGATTACTCTTTCCTTCACAGTTCCACCAGCTATGGAGGAACTCTGTGTTTTTTCTCTCCTGTGAAGGGCTCATCACTTTCCAGAGTTTAGTTCATTTACATTTCTTTGTGTTCATGCTCTCTGATGAGTTTTTTAAAACTAAGATATTTTAGCTTTTATTATAGATACATATATAGACACACACACGTGCTGTATATATGTGCTACACACACACACACACACACACACACACACACACACACACATACAGGCTCGGGGAAGTTTGTTAGTAGTGGTCTTTTGATAACTTTCCACATCTGAACACAGCCTGTTCACTTTTACAAGGAATAAACTAGGAGCAGTTAATTTTTTTTTTTTTTGAGACAGAGTCTCGCTCTGTCGCCCAGGCTGGAGTGCAGTGGTGCGATCTCAGCTCACTGCAAGCTCTGCCTCCTGGTTCATGCCATTCTCTTGCCTCAGCCTCCCGAGTAGCTGGGACTACAGGTGTTCACCACACCCAGCTAATTTTTTGTATTTTTAGTAGAGATGGGGTTTCACCATGTTAGCTAGGATGGTCTCGATCTCCTGATCTCTTGATCGGCCTGTCTTGGCCTCCCAAAGTGCTGGGATTACAGGTGTGAGCCACCACACTTGGCCAGAAATTTTTAAAGTGGAAATTGCATTTATTTTAACTTTATTTTATTCAGTACATGATAAGGTCACTTTTGAGTAGCTCTTAACTCTTTAGAGACCCGTTTAATGGCTCCCTTCTTTGGATCTCTATACACACCATTTGCTTTGTCTCAGCAGTAGGAAACATCAGACATGCAATTTGCATTCTGACACCGTAGACTACCGCTATCCCCTGACACACACACGCACACACACACACAGACACAGACACACACACATGGCGGCCAGGGCAGAAATTGCTAATCCATCTGTAAGCATTCTTTCTTGCTGAGACTGGATGAGTCCTTCCTATCCTCAACACAATGTGCCAGGCAATAAATTTGATTTGGTCCATAGGAGTAAATGTATTTGCCACCCTGGTTTCAACTCAAAGATAGTTTTTCCCCCACGTTGAGTACTTGGGTCTGCTCCAAGAAAAGGTTTGTAATGTGGGGCATCCGTAGGTTGTAGGTTACTTTCACAACTAGACATTTCAAAGAGGATCAGTGGATATGGAGTTCAAATCAAAATGAAAATGAATTTGTAACACTAGGGTGAAATGATCTGAGAGGAGTTTGTGCTAGTATCATGAAATGCACGTTGAGAGCTGGAGAATATGAGCCTAATCTTGGCCTTTCCAGGTTGTAGTATTCTCACCTGCACAATTAGTGGGTGGGAATGGGAGTAGCAAGACCTCCTGTGCTACATATCTCTAGGTTCTTCCTGGCACTTGCATCAAATAATGGAGAACACTGTAATAAGATGACATTGCTAAACGTCATTTTATTCCACTCTGTTAACACCGATTCTTCCCATCACCATTCAAGCAGAGCAAAAGGTTTTGCATATATACTTCTCCATGAGACAAAGAAAGTAGAGTCAAATCTTCACTTGATAGCTGGAATGCGTCTGTAAAGAGAAACTTTCTCTCACCTACTATCTGGTCAGAGCTAGAGCTCTTATGGAAAAGACAATGCTGAATTCTTTCCTTCTATTGAAAATGCTTGATTCTTTCTATTTGCCAGTTTTCAAAGTAACAAGCTGATTGCATCTCTAGTATCTTCCTACATTTGTTACTTTTTTTTTAAAGCTTCATTATGAACTTCTGGATTTTAATGCATTCAATTTTTATATGTGGATATAAAAATATGGATGTAGCTAGGTGCAGTGGCTCAGACCTGTAATCCCAGCACTTTGGGAGGCTGAGGTGGGCGGATCGCAAGGTCAGGAGTTCTAGACCAGCCTGGCCAATATGGTAAAACTCCATCTCTACTAGAAATACAAAAATTAGCCAGGCGTGGTGGTGGGTGCCTGTAGTCCCAGCTACTCAGGAGGCTGAGGCAGGAGAATTGCTTGAACCCGGGAAGCAGAGGTTGTAGTGAGCTGAGATCATGCCACTGCAGTCCAGCCTGGGTGACAGAGTGAGACTCCATCTCAAAAAAAAAAAAAAAAAAAGAAGGATGAGAAGGATGTACTTGATATTTCTATGGGTTCTTAGATCTCAAATGCTAAGTGTCAAGTAAAAACTCTCAATGCAAATTGATTTTTCTCTACTATCTAACACTAATACTAGCTAGAAATTTACCGAATATTTTCTGTGGGTCAAGACCTATATGAAGAACTTTTTATACATCATGTTATTTCATCTTTATAAAAATCCTGTAAGCTGCTAATATTACTACTATTACTACTACTTGTTTTAAAGAGGAAGAAATGAAGGTTGAAGAGCATAAGTCGCCTGCCCAAGATCACAAGCAAATCGAGGTTGAACTGGAATTTTTCACTCTAACACCAGATGTCTTAATCATGATTTAAGTTTACAAGTCACTTGGTTGAAGGCAAATTAGGGAATGATGGAGTTTGGAGGAGAAATGTACCAGTTGCCATATTAAGCTGACTATGGTGAGAAGGATACCTGGGAGCCAAGATGGAAAGGGGTGGGGGCTCAGCAGGGTTAGGCAAAGATGAGGATGGGGAGGACAGGCCTGGTGCCAGTTCCGGGAGGTGAAGAAGTCTTGAGACTGGGAGTGAGCTCATGGCTCTGAGAAGAAGAGCATGATGGGGCTGTTCCAATTAGATCCAGCAGTCCTGGGTCCAGTCCTCTCTCTCTGTCATGTACCTGCTGCATGGACTCTGCCAAATCTCCTGTATCTTAAAAAAGTTTTTTAGCCAAAAAAAAAGGATGAGTTTGCGTCCTTTGTAGGGACATGGATGCAGCTGGAAACCATCATTCTTAGCAAACTATCACAAGAAGAGAAAACCAAACACCGCATGTTCTCACTCATAGGTGGGAATTGAACAATGAGATCACTTGGACTCGGGAAGGGGAACATCACACACTGGGGCCTATCATTGGGGGGGGCGGGGAGGGATTGCAATGGGGAGTTATACCTGATATAAATGATGAATTGATGGGTGCTGACGAGTTCATGGGTGCAGCACACCAACATGGCACAAGTATACATATGTAACAAACCTGCACGTTATGCACATGTACCCTAGAATTTAAAGTATAATAAAAAATAATAATAAAAAAAATAAAAAAAAGTTTTTTTATTTCCATAGGGTTTTGGGGAAGAGGTGGTATTTGGTTATATGAGTAAGTTATTTAGTGGTGATTTGTGAAATTTTGGTGCACCCATCACCCAAGCAGTATACACTGAACCCAATTTGTAGTCTTTCATCCCTTATCCCTATCCCATCCTTTCCCTGAGTCTCAAAGTAATTATATCTTTCTTATGCCTTTACATCCTCATAGCTTAGCTTCCACTTATGAGTGAGAACATACGATGTTTGGTTTTCCATTCCTGAGTCACTTCACTTGGAATAATGGTCTCTAATTTCATCCGGGTTGCTGCAAATGCCATTAATTCATTCCTTTTTATGGCTGAGTAGTATTCCTTTGTGTGTGTGTGTGTGTGTGTGTGTGTGTATACACACACACATATATACCACAGTTTCTTTATCCACTCATTGATTGATGGGCATTTGGGCTGGTTCCACATTTTTGCAGTGGTGAATTGTGCTGCTATAAATGTGTGTGAAAGTACCTTTTTCATATGCCTTCTTTTCCTCAGGTAGACACCCAGGAGTGGGATTGCTGGGTCAATTGGTAGTTCTACTTTTAGTTCTTTAAGGAACCTCCACACTGGGCTTGTATCTTTATCCCTGCTTTACCTTCCCTGAAGTTGTTATGAGGGACAAATGAGGAATTGATGTGGCCAGGACCCACATCAATCATTTCACTTGTTGGAATTTATTAGATGAAGATAAGAGAGGGGGAAAAGCTATGTGCTGATCAATTTGGTTTCTCACCCACAGAGAGTTTTTCATGTCACTTTATGTCTCCTACTCTCACCTCAAGCCTCCCTCACACATCCCCCTCCATGCTGGCTACTGGCCAGCAGATGACCTCACCTTGTTCTTCACTGAGAAAATAGAGCTGAACCAGACAGAAACTCTCCCTTCCCCCATCCAATCCACCTGCATCTGTGCCTGTGCTCTGTGCCTGCCCACCTGGTCTTGCTCCTATCAGAGGCCACCCCTCGCCTGAGTTCTGGGTCCTGTTCCCTTCCTCCTCAAGGCCTTCTCTCCTACAGTCACCCCACTCTGCTGGAACACCCTAAGAATATTCAAACATGCTCTAGAACCTTCCATTTTGACAAAGAGCCACAAAGGAGTCTCGACTGACCACTCTCTCTGTCCCCATGGAAAGCATTCTCCTCCCACACTCTCACACTACCTCATTCTGCTGGTTTTCTTCCCACCTGGCTGCCTGCATCTATGCACTCTCCTTGGCTCCCTCTCTGCTATCTGCCTTCTAGATGATGGGGTGCCAGGGCCCTGGCCTAAACCTCCCTCTCTACCAACCTTCTCTCCATGGATGTAAGTGTCCTCTTTCTGCTCATAACATCCTGAGTCCACACCTTCCCTGGAGTTCCAGACCATTCACCTGACGAACTCTGTGAAATCTGCCCTCAGATGTTTAATAGGCCTCTGACCATACACATGTCAAAAATATGACCCTCTTTTTCTGCCTTCCTGCCATGAGTCAAACCTGTGCTTCCTCATTTCAGTGAGTGGCAGTGGGCATCACCATCCATATGGTTGCTCAGGCCAGAGCCTTGGAAATAATCTCTGATTCCTCCCATGTGCTCCTCCACCACATCCCATCGATTGGCAAGTTGTATTGGTTCAACTTCAAAGACATCTGCAGCCGGTCCATTCCTGTCACACCCCCTCCACCCATCACCATCCAAGTCACCACCATCTCTCGCCGGCATCCTGCTCCTAGCCTTGTCCTTGTCACCATCCTTTTCCCACCCAGCAGCCAGAGACATCTGTTAAAAATATAAGCCGGCTCCTGGAAGCTGGCTGCTGTGGAAGACAGCTTGGGTGAGAGCACTGAATGATGAGAGGCCAGAAGCAGTGGCACCGAGGTGCATTCCCCCCACCAAAAGCTGACACTGACACACGAGACCTGTGAGTGAGTCCACTGTGGATCCTGCGCTCCTGTCGACCCTCCCTAGCTGACAACTGGTGGAGCTGAGATGAGCTGTCTCACTGGGATCTGCTTGGATCCCTGACCCGTGGAGTCATGAGCAACCAAACGGTTGCTGCTTCAGGCCACAGACAAAAGTGCACAACAGATCCTGACCCTTTACTAGTTATCCCTCATGAGTGACTTCCTGATGCACTTGCATTAAAATCCTAATTCCTTGCCATGGCTTGTAGGCCTTTGATAGTTCCTGCCTGCTCCTTTCCTCTTGTGCTCCATGCTGTGGTCATACAGCTGCTTTCTGTTCCTCAGTCCTGCCACATGCATGCCTGTCTCAGGGCCTTTGCACCTCCCCTTCTCTTAGCCTTTCTTGCAGCTCTTGTCATGTCTGGATTCTTTTTATTCTTCGAGACCCCACTCAGAGGCCATTTCTTCAGATAGGCTTTCTCTGATCACCCTTAACACTCAGAAACATCACCCTGTCTATTTTCTTCAAAACACTTCATACAGTCTGGAACAATCTTATTTGTAGAATGCATGTGTTATCTGTCTCTCCTCTGCTCTTTTTGAGAGCAGGATTTGCTCCGTCTTGCACCTGCATCTTTGGGGGTCAACAGCTTGACATAACATAGACCTCTAACAAACTGCAATAAATGTGTTATTTGGAAACAACTTAATAGGCAAATGATTATATGTATTAGGGCAGTGCTTAAACTTCAGTAAGAATGTAGATTGCCTGACAACCTCATTAAAAAACAGATTCTGATTCTGTAATTCTAGGAGCTCTAGGGTGGGCCCGAGACTCTGCATTGCTCACAAGCACCCAAGTGATGCCATTGTAGCTGGCCCATGGAGTATGCTTTGAGCAGCAAGGCAAGGCCGTTCGACCTTTGTATACCCACAGTGCTATTTAACAATTGCACAAACGTATTTGTTTCAGCACGAAGGGAAAATAACCACACAGAATCCTTATTCTCTGTTCAAGCATCACTTCCATATATTTGCAATTGGTACCTTTATGATGTCCAGGAATGTCTTTGGGGCCACCTGTTATTTATTTATTTATTTATTTATTTATTTATTTATTTATTTATTTGAGACAGACTCTTGCTCCATCGCCCAGGCTGGAGTGCAGTGGCGCGATCTCTGCTCACTGCAAGCTCTGCTTCCCAGGTTCACGCCATTCTCCTGCCTCAGCCTCCTGAGTAGCTGGGACTACAGGCGCCTGCCACCGCGCCCGGCTAATGTTTTTGCAGTAGAGACAGGATTTCACCGTGTTAGCCAGGATGGTCTCGATCTCCTGACTTTGTGATCCGCCCGCCTTGGCCTCCCAAAGTGCTGGGATTCCAGGCATGGGCCACCACGCCCAGCCGGGGCCAACTGTTTTTTAAGTGTGTTGCATCTGTCTTTAAAAGCTAAGGCTGCTTATCCGAATTCAATCTCTGCTTTCCGTGCCTTCAGGGATGGCTACAGCTGCACACTGAGTGACCTGGGGCTTGCCACGACACAGGGAAGGGACAGTGCCTGCCCAAGCATCTGACTGATGTACAGGCTTGATATTAGCCTGGCATGGAGGATCCCAGTCACTGATGGCCTGTAGTCACGTTCACAATTAGCTAATGTCTCTAAGACTTTGAGTCACCACTCCTGGTGATTCAGAGTTCATTGAGTCCATCGGGTTTCCTCAAGCAGCGCTGCCATCTGGCCTCTGTCTGGGGATAATTTCTCTGTCCCTTGGTGCCAGAATTAGCCTGTCTCTTTCCTATAGGCAAGCAGAGTGATGCCCAGTGTATCCCAGGTATCATGCCTTCCTTTGCCTGCTGGGTTGGGCACCATGACTTCGGCTGTCTCTCTGCCTCTAGTCTTGGAGTTCATGCGTGCTCATTGGAACTGGAGGGGATGGTTGGCTCCCCAAATGAGGCCTCAGAAACAGGGGCTCAGGGGCATAGAGACACTGAGAAGGCTGTCTTTGCTAGCGGCACGTTCTAGGCCTTGTTATCCCCAAATGCTACTCTGACACTCCCTGTGTCAATCAGGTCTTGAGCTGGAAAATTTATCATCAATTGTCTGCCCATATTCTTCCAACAGTGATGGGAAGATGGCCTTCCTGACACAATAAGATATAGCCAAGATAGGTGGCTGGCTTGCTGAGGGCCCTGCAGCCAGTGAGTGGCTGAGCCAAGACTGTAGGGCATTGTCTGACCCACACTGCAGTCCAAAGCTGCTGTGGCTGCTTTACGGCAGATATCATCACAGAGGATCCCTTAGGGAAGAAGGAACTGAGGCTCTTCTGCCGAGCCTGGGCCTACTTAGGGGTTGGGGGAGATGGAATGAGAAAGGCCTGCAGGATCAGGGAGGAGGCTTCTTTTTGGGGGAAGCACAGGATGCATTCTGTTGTGAGAGTTGTTCCTGCCCAGGTCAGCATCGGTTTTCTTGGAGTGCTCTGTGGCCAGTCTCCCTGGACATTCTCCCATGGGATGGCCTTATATAGAGGTTCTGATGCCACACTAGGAAATCCCACCTTTCCCCCAGTCTCTCTCCAAATTCACCTCAATGCTCCTTTCTGTTGGGTAAGCAGTTTCTGCACCTGCAGGTCTTGCTCACTTGAAATTATATGTAGATGTTAAATTTATATCATCTCTACATGAATGCCTTGATCAGACCATTTCTGAGAGAGGCTGCCTTGGTCACTGTGGAAGGTGGAAGGTGAAGAAGGAGGGATGTTGTTCCCGAGTTGTTATTCCCTTAAGGGCAAGGCTGGTGAAGGCAGAAGAAAAGGATAACTTGCAATCTACACACAGAAAATCAGGAGGTTGGCAGCTGGGCAAGGGCCCAACCCATGCCTCAAGCAGAATGAGGAGCAAAGTAAAGTGAACATTTATAGAGTTCTTACCACTTGCCCTGCACCATGCTGAGCACCTAGAATTTATTATTTCATTCATTTCTCAAATGGTACAGTGCAGAGGCTCAGAGAAACTGGGAAACTTGGTCTCACAGCCAGTTTACCAGTCCAGACAGTGCTGAAGTGTAGAAAGCAAAATGCTATAGTTCCCTCACCTAACACCATTCTAGCTGTTGGAGGTAACTCACCACTGTTAACAATGTGATATCTTCTCTATGATCATATAAGTAAATGCCATTCAAAAACATTTTTTGTTTTTTTTAAATTTAATTTAATTTTTTTTTTTTGAAATGGAGTCTTGCTCTGTCACCCAGGTTGGAGTGCAGTGGCACAATCTTGGCTCACTGCAACCTCTGTCTCCCAGGTTCAAGCAATTCTGCTGCCTCAGCCTCACGAGAAGGCAGGACTAGAGGTGCATGCCACCACGCCTGGCTAACTTTTGTATTTTTAGTAGAGATAGGGTTTCACCATGTTGGCCAGGCTGGTCTCGAACTCCTGACCTCAGGTGATCTACCCGCCTTGGCCTCCCATAGTTTTGGGATTACCAGTGTAGATAGGGTTTCACCATGTTGGCCAGGCTGGTCTCGAACTCCTGACCTCAGGTGATCTACCCGCCTTGGCCTCCCATAGTTTTGGGATTACCAGTGTGAGTCACCATGCCCAGCCCATTTTTTCTTTTTGAAAAAAAAAAAAAAAAAAGCCATACGGTACTCTCTATGCCATTTTTCAATGTGCTTTTTCCCCTCACTATGGAGCATTTCCCATTCAGCCACACGAATCCCTAAGGGGTAAACTTCTAAGGGGCAAGGCACAGCTGGATTGTCTGAGAGTCCTGTGAAAATGTGGAGAAAATATCAAGGAAACAAGGTTGAGGGGCATCAGGACTAGTTTCTATCCACCCAGGAGGGTGCCAGGACATCCTTGCATTTGACAGTGTCCCTGCCAGGCAGGTGCTGGTGGAGAGTCACCCTGTGGTCTCACCTTGGGGTTCTTCTTCCCCAGTTGTCATACTCAATTCCCTTCCTCTTCACCATTAGTCCAAAGCGTCATTCTCTCTCTAGCTGTGGTAGCTCTTAGCTGGTTACTCTGCTTATACTCTTGACCTGAGTGCAGATTGCAAGTTATGCTAATTTTTTTTCCTATTGCCTGTCTTCTCACCCTTTCCAAGCATTTTGCAGTTCTCACTAAAAGGATGGTATATCCCTACCCCTCAACTTTGTGTTTGATCATGTGACTTGTGCAAGAGTTTGTGACCCACTTTGACCGATGTAACAAGGCATATCCTTAAAATATTTGTTTTTCCTTAACCTCTGAAGCTTCTGCTGTCACCAGAAGAAGGACATGTCTACACACTAGCCTGCTGGTCCAAGGAAAAGGATCCAGACAGGCTCAGCTTAGAGCAGTCCACCCTCAGCTAATTCACAGATGCATAAGCTAAATAAATGCTTATTATTGCAGTGGTTCTCCAAGAATGGACTACAGACACCTTTCAAGGGGTCTGTGGGGTCAAAATTATTTTTAAACAATATAAATACATTATAGGTCTTTTTTATAATGTTGACAAATACACTGATATTTAAAAAGCAATTGTGAACTGGATAAAAAAAGATCCAACTACAAGTTGTTTTCAAGAGACACACTTTAGATTCAAAGATAAAAGGTTGAAGGGAAAATGATGTAAAAAATATATCATGCAAATAGCAACCATGAGAAAGCCATAGTGGCTATATTAATATCAGACAAATAAATATTTTTTTCAGAGATAGACTTTACCTCTGTCATCCAGGCTGGAGTACAGTGGCATGATGATAGCTTACTGCAGCCTCTAACTCGTGGGCTCAAGCATTCCTCCACTTCAGTCTCCCATAGCTGGGACTATAGATATGTGACACCATACCTGGCTGATTTTTTCATTTTTAAAGAGATAGGGCCTTACTGTGTTGCCCTGGATGGTCTTGAATGCCTGACCTCAAGAGATCCTTTTGCCTCAGCCTCTTGAGTTGCTAGGCTTATAGGTGTAAGCCACTGCTCCTGGCTCACACAAATAGATTTTAAAACAAAAAATTATTAGAGATAATGAGAGACATTTATAATGATGAAAGAGTAAATTCATCAGGAAAATATAACGATTATAAACATACATGCATCTAATAACAAAACCCCAAAATAAGTGAAACAAATTGAAGAGAGAAATAGACAATTCAACAATTATAGTTGATGACTTTAATATCCTAGTTTGAACAACTAGGCAGAAGATCAATAAAGAGACAGAAGACTTGAACAACATTATAAACAAACTAGACCTAACAGATATCTATAGAACACTCTACCCACCAGCAGAATAATACACATTCTTCTCAAATGCACATGGAACATTCTCCAAGATAGATCATATGTTAGGTCATAAAACAAGTCTTAGTAACTTTAAAAGGATGGAAATGACACAAAGTGTGTTCTATGGACGTAAGAGAGTAAAATTAGAAATCAATAGAGAAGAAAATTAGGAAAATTCACAAATATGTGGAAACTTAAAAATATACTCCTAAATAGCCAATGGATCAAATAAAGAAATCCTAAAGATGAATAAAAAATACTTTGAAATGAATGAAAATGAAGACAAAAACATATCATAATTTATGGGATGCAGACAAAGCAGTACTTAGAGGAAAATTTATAGTTGTAAATATGTATATTATAAAGAAAGACCTCAAATCAATAACATGTCCTTCCACCTTAAGATACTAGAAAAAGAAGAGTAACTAAACCCAAGCAAGCTAAATACAGGAAATAATAGATATTAGAGTAGAAATTTATAAAATAGGGAATAAAATTCTTAGCAAAAATAAACAGAACCAAAAGTTAGTTACTTGAAAAGATCAACAAAATTGACAAAATTTTAATTAGACTGACCAAGTTAAAAAGAAAGAGAAGTCTCAAATTATTAGAATCAGGAATAAAAGACCTCACAGACCTACCGACAGAAATTAAAAGGATCATAAGGGAATATGATGAACAGCTGTATGACAAGTTCAAAAAGTTAGATGAAATCAAAAAATTTCTAGAAAGACAAAAACTACCAAAACTGACTGAAGAAGAAATAGAACATCTGAATAGACCTATAACAAATAAAGAAATTAAATTAGTGAAAAAATATTATAATCAAAACTACTCACAAAGAGATCAGACCCAGAAAACTTAACTGGTGAACTGTACCAAACATTTAAAGAATAATTAATATCAATTCTTCACAAACTTTTCCAAAAATAGAAGAGGAAAGAATACTTCCCAACAAATTCTATGAGGCCAACATTACTCTGATACTCAAACCAGACAAAGGTATCATATGAGAAGAAAATTACAGACTCATACCCCTCATAGCCAGAAATTTCTCCAGAAAATACTAACAAACTGAATCCACAAACATATAAAAAGCATTACATACCATGTTAAGTGGGATTTATTCCAGGAATGCAAGATCTGTTTAATGTCAGAAAATTAAACATTATAACATACCAACCCTATCAAGACATTTGACACATTCAAAATCCTTTTATGATAAATATTCAACAAGCTAGGAATATAGGGAACTTTCTTAATCTGATTAAGGGCATCTATAAAACACACACACACACACACACACACCACAGAAGCCACAGAAGCCACAGCTAACCTCCTATTAATGGTGAATGATTGAATGCTTTCTTTCCTAAGATTGGGAACAAGATAAGGATATCTGCTCTCACCATTTTTTTTTTTTTTT